>NC_138770.1:648513003-648978003 GCF_965119305.1 Pelophylax lessonae | reverse complement strand
ATATTAGTGCCTCATCATCAGTGCCACCCCATCAGTGCCTCCTCATCAGTGCCTGTCAGTGAGGCCTCATCAGTGCATATCAGTGCAGGAAAAAAACATATCTATTTACAAAATGTTATAACATAAACAAAAAAACTTTTGTTTTTTTTTTTCAAACTTTTTGGTCTTTTTTTATTTGTGTAGAAAAAAAGAAAAAAAACCTTGCGGTGATCAAATACCACCAAAAGAAAGCTATATTTGTGGAGGAAAAAATTACATAAATTTGGTTAAGGTACAGTGCTGCATGACCGCGCAACTGTCATTCAAAATGCAACAGCACTAAAAGCTGAAAATTGGCCTGGGCAGGAAGGGGGTGAAAGTGCCCAGTATTGAAGTGGTTAATTAAGCTTTACCAATAAAGCCTGGAAGCTGATTGGTTTCTCTGCAGAATTGGGACTAATTTTGCCCTCTGTAGCTTTAGTAAATAAACCCCTTTGCTACATCTATCTCCTAAGTTTGTCCTACAAGGGGACCATCCAGAAACACAATGAGGTTGATTTACTAAAACTGGAAAGTACAAAATTTGGTACAGCTCTGCATAGAAACCAATTAGCTTCTAACTTTAGCTTTTTCTAATTTCAATATTTTTATTAACTTTGGATAGATAAAGGTTAACACACATAAAAATGGTCAGTATTCGGCCATAGCAAGAAATTACCAAACTAGAGGAAAAAATACCTCTTTTATTCAAAACAAATAAAGATAGCACATGATTAATCTGATAAAATGGGTAGACTCAATCTTGAAGCCTCTGTAGAGGTCTACTTCCTAAGACTAAGAATAGCAGGCTACGTAATCCAACAAAGGTCTGCACACAACAGAAACCAACCTGGATAATCATCAAATATTCAAAGCACCAAGATGGTGCAAGAGGAAAGAAGAAGGAAAAAAGAAAGGAAAGGCAAAAAAAGGAAACAAGAAAGAAGGGGTCCCCTTCTTAGGTACTGAAGGTGCTCCCTCTCCATAACTTCTAAGAGAGACATCAGATTACAAACGGTACATGTATGTTAGAGGCCCACAAATCCAACGTGGTCATTTAACCTCCCTGGCGGTATGATTCTTTCGGATTTTAGGTGCTGAAAGCCGTACCATTATTTTGCATGTAATTCTTGAGAATGAGCTGCCCAAACCAACTATTTACATATTTTCTCTTTTTACTGTGCGTTCTTCTTTATAACATCTTGGGTATGATAAAGTTTGAAACACAAAATCATAAATTATAATATAATAAAAAACTATAAATAAGTTAAAGTATGTATGTATGTATGTATATATATATATATATATATATATATATATATATATATATAT
Organism: Pelophylax lessonae; assembly: GCF_965119305.1. Classification (NCBI taxonomy): domain Eukaryota; kingdom Metazoa; phylum Chordata; class Amphibia; order Anura; family Ranidae; genus Pelophylax; species Pelophylax lessonae. The sequence goes on along the minus strand of NC_138770.1, from coordinate 648,976,653 downwards.
ATATATATATATATATATATATATATATATATATACATATATATATATATATATATATATATACATAAAAAGTACAGTAAAACTGCAGGAAAGGGCACTGGGGGGCAATGTAGTGTGAATTTATTTTATTTTGAATGGTATCAGTGTGTTTGGTGTGTTTTACATTTGAATTTGCCGCCGGTTCAACCCCCCTGCGAACGTCACGTCGCAGGAGACGGAAGCCGGGGCACGGAGAGGATCGGGAGGAAGATCCGCCGGCGCATACATCGCTGGATCCCGGTGACAAGGTAAGTAACATCTTTTACAGGATCCAGCGATGCTTCTGGCGGTACCCCGAGTGTGGCTCGGGGTTACCGCTTTTGGCTCTGAAATTTAACCCAGAGCCACGCTCAGGAATACCGCTAAGAGGGTTAAGCATTGACAACAACCCTGGAAACTTAATAGTTTCTATGTAGAAGCTACACCAGATTTTTTACTCTCCAGTTTTAGTAAATCAACCCCAACATGTAAGTATCAGATGCCATCAGCAAAATCAGGAAGCAAAATAGAGCAATGACATACAGTCAGCACTGGAATGAGTGTAGATAGGTTCAGGCTAAAAAGGCTGGAGGACATCAGCAGTACTGAGATGCAAAATGGATGATTGCTCTTGGTAACTCTAAAGATTCATCCACCAGCCATTAGAAACCACCAGTAAATTTTTTATATCTTTTGGAGACCTATTGGAGAGATTTCTGCACTGGCCCACAAAGCTCTACTTTTACCCAAAATATCATTTTGGGTGTGCTGACCTTTTAATGTATATTATGGTATGAAAAAAAAAAAAATAGAAATCCTTCTATACTGAGTTTGGGCTTTAAAGCTAAGATTTTGAGTAGGGAGACCCCGGCATCATAGTCACCGGCAGGTTTTTAAGGAACCAGTGAACGGCTCAGTGTATCCATAACAGAAGCATGATCAGTGTAGAGTTGAATGCCTCTTTAAATATTGTTAAAACATTCAACCAAAAGGCTCCAATCACAAAGTTAACACCACAGGTTAAGGTTACCAATTTTCAAGAAAATATTATTTTTAGGTAAGTCCAATCGGATTTGAAAACTGCAAACACATGACTAAATTAACAATCTTTATCCTGGTGTTAAAGCTAAGCTATGTGAATAGAAAAGTCTTCTCTGGGAGGTATATCATTTTCCTTTGGTCTGTTTCATTTTCTAAAAGTAATTACAGATTTCCATAAATATTTTATTCAGAAATAATGGTGCAAATTATATACATACTTTGAATCTTGACTTTAGAAAAGTAATTGACTGTAATTACTAGTCTGTAAAAATTTTTTTGCATTATGTTAAAGTGGGGTAGTTTAAGCAAATTCGCAACTTAACAAATTAATTGCTTTAATTGTTGTTTAAGCACCATTGCCTTCTTTTAGTCAAAAATAAGCCCTAACTCATGGATTAATACATTAACAACTTAATTCTCTTCATTTGCTATGCTATATCATCGCAATTAAATATGCACTTTTTTATTATTAGCATAATACTATTAATTCTCATAATTGTTTTTTCCCTTAAGCTTGGTATAATAAGAAATAAACATATAAATTAATTTATTACTGTGTACATATTTCTCAATTGAAAAAAAAAACATGTTTTTTTTTTTTAAAGTTTAATGTGCTTGTAGGGTTCCACCAAATCCCACTCCCGTTTTTATTTCGTAGAAATATCACATTAACTAGGTTAGGTTGGATGTACAGCATCCCTACCATAATATATATATATATATATATATATATATATATATATATATATATATATTCATTTATATATGTAGCACCCTCCTAGGTAGTTGCTAGTGAGCGAGTATAGTTTTTGGCTCTGTCTGCCTCTCAGAGGAGCAGCGGGCAAATCTATATTGTTCTCTGCTTATTAAGGATCAGAATCTGTTAGTGAGGTCTGCTCATTGTGCTCAGTATGGGATTCATTATGTCTAGAGAATGTTTCACACTGGTCCAATAGTGAGGCATAATGGACAGTGGAAGGAAACCTGACAAATGGATGCATTGGCTTTGGTACAGTTCTGGTGGTTGGCAGGGGCAGGTTGCCACGGTGCATTCTGGGATACTGTATAAAAGCCAGGAGCACATGGGCTGCAGGGTCTTTGGCTGGAGAGCGGAGTCCCAGAGGGAGTTTGGTGGCTGCCTCCTCCACTGTAGCAGTGGCACGTGGCCTCAGGAGGTCGTCCTGAGGGCCAGAGGAACAGAGCTGAACCCAGAGGTCCAGGAGAGCTGACTGAGGGGAGACACTGGAGACCCAGGAAAAACAGTATCGTGAGTACAGGGGATCGTGTCAAGAGGCCTGACCTGAGGGGGGCCACCCCAGGAGTAGGATAGTCAGTGGACGGGTGTCAGAAAGCAAGAAGGAGGATACTAAGGAGAGTGTCCTGAAGATAAAATCAGTTCATTAAGTTATCTGGGAAAGAGACTTAAAACTAAATTCACCTCAGTGGCAAGGTGGATCAACAGCCTGGCTGTACCAAGCAATAGAAGTCCTCAAATATTGTGCATAGTTAATTCAGATTATCCCACTATTCCCTTCTCCCATCCCTAATGTATCAATAAAAAACAAAAACAACTACATACCCCTGGATTGTTTATTGAATGAGCCAAGAAGAAAAGTGAGAGACTGTCACTGTTAAGGTTGCTAATGGTAACCCAGGTGGACCCGTAAGTGTGAAATCCAGCAGTCCTCAAGGGGGCCGTGCTACATATATATATATATATATATATATATATATATATATATATACTGAGAAAACAGAAGTATTTTTTAAATGGGATGTTTGAGGTACAATTAACACCATCAATTTAAAATTCTCATCACTTTCTTACAACAATTAAAGCATTAGAATTATATTAAAAACATTATAATAATCCCATTATCTCCAACTATTATATAGCTTTATCTAGTACATCAAACCATCTCTGAACACACTCAAAAAGGGGTGTCCAAACACGCTCAATGCATTTCTTAGATGAAAATCCACTTCTTCAGGAGAAAGTGTTGGAGATTTTTACATCTTTTACATAATTTACACAATTTTTGTATATATATATATATATATATATATATATATATATATATATATATATAATGATATTAGGTTCAGTTTGCAAGCAGGCCCATCCTTCAGTACAGTCTCTCCATAGTCGGTTGCATAATGAGATGTGATTATTATGTGTAGCATTGTAGGAGCTGCCTCTTTTTGTGGATTACCAATCTGGTCTATTAATATGGTTTTAGAGTTATTAGTATATGTATTTGTATAGTAACACCAATGCAAGGTGTTTTTGGATAAAACTGTCAGTACATATGAGAGATGTATAATCTTTTAAATAATTATTCTTTTAATATCATTTGATTTTATAGCAGATGCAATTTTTAAAAAATGCCCAATTTCCATGGAGGTGCTGCAGAGGGTTAATTCTGAGTAGGGAAGTATAAAGAAATCGAAGCCTCGAAAAGCGTCATCCGTCATTCGTTACGGACAGTGGACATTCACATGGACTGCTCCTGATGATTGGATTTGATATGACTGATTTACACCATTGTTTGTGAGTAGTCATTTTTATGTTTTGATAATAAAGCCTATATTGAGGATAACGCGCTAGGCCGGTGCGCCATTTTTTGTTCTTTGTTTGCAGTACTTGTTGGACTACCCCAGTTCTATAGGGCAGCAAGGCCTAGCCATTTGAAATGCCAAATGTGAGTTCTGTGGAAAGAGTGGTCGAGGAGCTCAGATTCTGAGCACAGGAGCAAGATGTTATATAACACTGTTTTGTTTTGGACTCTCATGCAACAAGCTGTGCTCCACACCCCAATGTGGTTAAACTTACCAGAAGACGTGGACCCCTTAGCAATACTGCATGTGGGTATAACAAGCTTTTTCTGGCAAGTTGAGGGATATCACTTCCTGTAGATTCTGTATGATCACCACTCACATCTCACTGACCACAAGAACTTCTCTCTTCCAGATCCACAGACCAGCAACAAGAACAGCGCGGTCTCCTCCTTAAGAGGGGATATGTTTGCAATATATACAATGGTGACTCTAGCATTGGGAAGAATCTATTTAAGCTAAGGTCTTCAAAGACTGCATGAGCATAAAATGTGTTTATGACTGGTTCAAACGCTTTCACAACAGGAAGAAAATGACAGAGGATGAACCGCGACATGATCGAGCGGGTGCGAAAATAATGGCATGAGATCGGCTACTGACTCTACGATTGATGGCAAAGGAATTGGGCATTAGCAAGGACATGGTGTGCACTATTGTCCACAAAAATTTGGGTAAGCGGAAGATCTGTTCCCGGTTTGTGCCGCACAAGCTGACAGACGAACAGAAAGCAAAATGGATGAAAACCTATGGAGTCCTCATTACCATGTGTGACCAGGATCCATCCTTTCTGACAACCATCGTCACATGGGATGAGACCTGGTGCTACAAGTTTTATCCGGAATCCAAGTGAAAAATGGCTACCTTTTCTCGATCATCCACTGATCTGGCGCCTCCAGACTTCTTTCTGTTTCCCTGTCTGAAAAGCGCCATGAAACATGCACAATTTGTAGATGTTGTGGCAATCCAAGAATGTGTGATAACAGTTCTGCGATCAATTCCTAAAGAGATCTTTGCTGACAGTTTCCAGAAGCTTTATGAACGTTGCCAAAAGTGTGCTGTGAAGGATGGCGGTTATTTTGAAAGCCAGTAAAGGTAATGTGTTTATATCTTCTGTTTTGTTTGTTTTATGATACTATTCACCAAACTTTTTAGACACACCTTGTAGGGTAATGGACTGAGGAGGTTGCTCGGAAAAGTAAGTATCAGTGTGGGGAAGGCAGAGGGGAGTTTTCCTATTAGGAGACCATGTAATTTTGCCTTCAAGGTTTGAGTGACTGTATGTGTCAGTCTCACATATAATTATTTTAAAATAATTACTTAATCCAGGTGTTGTAAACATTTAATGTTTTTTGATATAAGATAGTCTTCATATGCTATAATCAAAACTCAGTAAATGAAAGACTTGGCATAAGGATGATACAGAGACTAGAACATTAAAGGGCGAGAACAAAAGAGAGCCTGGAAAGTTAGTTCATTTCAAGGTTTTCTCCCTCAATGTGTGTCTGTCTAACTGAACATGCTGACTTTACCTTGATCTTCAATGAGAATTCTGTCCCCCTAACAAGCCATTGCTATTTTTAGAAATTCGCCTACTAGATGTGATAAGTGTAAAGTTAATTTTAGGCTTACCTTGCTGACTGTTAGATGTAGGGTTACAGAAATAGTTAGTGAGGGGGTGGGTTGCTATGTCCATTTTAGTGATTTTTATAGCATAAATATATGGAATGATGCAATTTGGTTACCATGTATTGTTTTTAGCAGTTAGGATTCCCCTATTCATAGCTAATGAACTTGTCCAACTGGTTCATGGGTTCATGGAGCTCATGCAACAGGAAGTGATATTGGCAGGAAGTAGGGGGAAGCAACAAAGGACTTGAACTGAGCCATGTACTGAGGACAGAGGACTCAGAGAAGCAAAGAGCTGTTTGGAAGAGATACTGGATAGAAGACTCCATATCACCAGGAAGAATGCAAGTTAAGTAACTATTTAGCGTATCCTATTCCTGTTGCATACATTGTTTATGCTCATTTGTTAGGAAGAAAAGATAGCTTATGCATGTGTATATTGTATGCATATTTTGTGATACTCTGTATGTCGTAACTTCTTTTCCTAAAATTGTAAGTAGTTTGTACGTTAAACATTCTTGTTTAGTAAAGGCATATTAATATACTAGCGTGATTTTTTTTAACCACTTAAGCCCCGGAAGATTTTACCCCCTTCCTGACCAGGGCCTATTTTGCGATTCGGCACTGCGTGACTTTAATGGACAATTGCGCGGTCGTGCGATGATGTACCTAAACAAATTTGACGTCCTTTTTTTTCCCACAAACAGAGCTTTCTTTTGGTGGTATTTGATCACATGTGTGATTTTTTGATCATGCAGTATAAACAAAAAAAGAGCGACAATTTTGCAAAAATAACAATATTTTTCACATTTTTTTATATGAAATTCCCCCCAAAAAAATGTAAAAATCAAAATTTTTTAACATTTTTGGCCAATTTGTTTTCTGCTACATATGCTTGGTAAAAAAAAATCACAATAAGCATATTTTGATTGGTTTGCGCAAAAGTTATTGCGTTTACTAACTAAGGGAAAGATTTTTGTCATTTTTGTTGTTTTTTTTTTAACGAGTAATGGCGGCGGCGATCTGCGATTTTTTTTGCGGGACTGCGACATTGCGGCGGACAGATCGGACCCTTGACTAACACTTTTGACACTTTTGGGGGTACCAGTGACATTTCTACAGTAATCAGTGCTATAAATATGCACTGTTACTGTAAAAATGACACTGACAGAGAAGGGGTTAACTTTATTGGGGAAGGAGGGGTTAAGTATGTCCCTAGGGGCGTGTTTCTAACTGTTATTGGACATGGCTACTGGTGTAAGAACAGAGATCAACGGTCCTACATGGTAGAACCGTGTGATCTCCATTTTTACACAGAGGAGAATGACAGGCGGCTTTGTTTACATTAGCCGCCTGCCTTTCTCCCTTCACGGCAAATGATCGCGAGTGACCGGCGGACATCGGGTCCGACGGTCACACGCACTGACTTGTTAGCGAACGAGGGCGGGCGTGCACTCGCTCGCTATTGGCTCACAAGCTAGTGACAGGCTAGTGACGTACCGATACGTCACTTTGCCTGGCCGGGGCTGACCGCCGCAGTATATGTACTTCCGGCGGTCGGCAACCGGTTAAAGGCTTCCTTGCTTTACCTCAAAGTGACCTTAAAAGACCAAGCAAAACAGAAGGATTAGAGCATGCCATTATTCTAAGCCAGTCTTTCCCATCCTTTGATCCACAATGGAACCCATAAAATAATTTCCAGGTCTTGGAAAACCCCTGCTAAAATGAACTAATTGGGAGTCAGTGGCCAGTGGCAAGAATGTCCCACTTACAGTGGTGGTTAGAATGCCACCATTGCAGACAGCTAAAAAGATCATTGGTGTTATGCAGCTGGCTCTACCAAATATCATTGGCCCTGGAATCATCAACTGAAAAGTGTATCAATCACAGTTCAAGGAACCCTTAGCAACCTCTGAAGGAACCACTAGGATTCCACAGAACACTGGCTAAGAATGGCTGCTAAAAGTGTTGGGTGCTCTGCACATTATCTCTAGCATTGAACTTTAATGAGTGAGCTAATTGGGCTTGATCTACCTTATCATAGTCAGTTCCTATGTGGGTAACATTTATATGTTCATAATATTTTCATAAATGTTTGACTATGGTTATTTCTGCAATTTCAGATTCAAATCTTCTCTAAAACTAATTCTAAGTTGGAGCTGAGTAATTATACATTCAGTCTAAAAGCCTCTGGTTATAGAGAGGTGACTATTAAAATAATCACATATATATATTTCCAGATATTACAATTAGTCATGAAAATCTCTTGAAAATACAAAACAGTACATTCAAGTCAACATGAAAATTTTCCATTTAATTAGACACAAGGGACGTGGTCTACTCACACAGCGCCTCTCGTTTTTATCTTGGCATTGCTTTTGTGTGCCAGGCTGCAAATTCCTGTCATGGTTGTTCATAACCTTATCATCTGGAGCTGCCTGAGCCAAGTCCCCTGTCTACAACTTCACCCAACCAAAATAATAGCGGCTCACTTAAACTGGTATAGTCATTTTTCATTTGTTTTTTGTTTACAAGACTTAGTTTTGCTTGTTTATAATGCTGCTCTTCCTAAGTTATCTCTGCCATTCAACTACATTTCATAAAAGTAGTTCTGCAGACGTGTGAAAAATGATATAGTGTTGCGTTAAAGGCAAGTTTTTGTGAATTGTTTCTGTAGATTTCAAGTAGGGAAGAATTGTTTTGCAAGAGTATTGTTAAAATTCTGGTTATTTTTGAAAATTTCTGTTTCTGTCCTTTAAACTCTTTGCGCCGAGCGCAAGCAAATATGTTGCCTCTCGGTGGCTGGCCCCTGTGCTAAGAGCATCACAGTTACCGGTGGCTAAGAGAAAGCTCCCAACTCGCTGCTTGTAATTGGAAGCTTTCCGATCATGTGACCACTGTAACAGCCAATCACGGTGGTCCCATGACCATAAGCCCTGCCTCCCCGCATTCTAAATCCCTTAAAGGGTCAGCAGGCGCCTCTAAGGGGTTTACTTCCTGTTCCTGAGACAAGAAGGGATATGAGGAAATCCTTACAGTAAGGCAAATATTAGAGTTAAAGAGGATGTAAACCCAGCACATCATATTCCTGATATGTGCCTACTGTACCATGTATTTGTAAGAAAAGTATCCTGTTCTCTTTGTATTGCTTCCCTTATGTGAAATCCCTGGTGTTCCTGCCAGTCCCCCTACTTTCCTATTAAAAACTGACCACACTAAAAAGGAGAACACACTGGTCAGTTCTCTAGCTGTCCTGGAAACTCAGCCTGCTCTCCTCCAATGCTCAGACATGTCCAGACATACTCCCCCCCTCCCCACATAGTCATTTACCGGGAAGATCAGTGTACTGCTGTGACTCCTCCCTCAGCTCTTATGCAGCTCAGAGGAAATCTGATCACTTATAAAAAACTGAAAAAGTATTTATAATTTTTTTTATTTATTTTTTTTATACCTATACACAAATATTTTGGCCTACATTTCTGTTTTAAACTGAATGGGTTATTGTACAAATTGCATATACTTTAATGGCAAGTTTTTTGCTAATTGTTTCTATAGTTTTTGAATAGTGGATGATTATTATATATATATATATATATATATATATATATATATATATATATATATATATATATATATAATAAAGACAGTTTTTGCGATAGTTTTTTAGTTTTAGAGTAGAAAATCATTACAATCCTGGTGAGTTGTTTGTTTGTTTTTTTTTTTTTAACCACACAATGCTTGGGTGCCTACATGTCAGGAGATACATTAAATACATCAAGGGGGTAAATAGGGTTAAGGAGGGCATTATCTCCAATATGAAGCCAAGATCAAAAACACAGGGACATGACCTCAAACTAGCAGGAGGAAAGTTCAAAATCAATCTCAGATAGTATTACTGAAACAGCAGTTGATGCTTGGAATAGACTGCCAGCAGAGGTAGTGAGTAACAATAAGCAGATGTGAGCATTCTTGGGACAAACATAAAGTTATACTCAGGCAAAAAAAAGTTAAAATATAAATAAATATAATAATAAATATAATATAAATATATAATAATATATATAATACATATAAATATACTTTATTTTCAGGTCTCAGGATCAGGTGGATTGAGATCTGGAGAATTTGGAAGCCAAGTCAAAACCTCAAACTCATTTTTGTGTCCCTCAAACCATTTTTGAACCATTTTTGCAGTGTGGCAAGTCTCATTATGCTGCTAAAAGTGGCCACTGCCATCAGGGAATACCGTTTCCATGAAGGGTGTACTTGGTTACTAACAACATTTAGATAGGTGGCCAAAGTAGCATCCACACAGGACCAAGGTTTTCCAGAAGAACATTGCCAAAAGCATCATACTGCCTCTGTTAGGCTTTCTTCTTCCTGTACTGCATCCTGGTGCCATCTTTACCCCAGGGAAGCTGCGCACACTGACCAAGCCATCCACATGATATAAAAGAAAAATAATTCATCAGACCAGGACACTTTCTTTTTGTGGTCAAGTTCTGATGCTCACCTACCTATTGTAGATGCATTTTGGCTGTAGCTAGGGGTCAGCATGAGTACCCTGACTGGCCTGTGGCTGAGCAGCTGCATACAAGATATACTGCAATGCCCATTTTTCTGTTTCCAACATTATCAATGTCTTGGACAACGTGTTTGCTTGCTACCTTGCTACTTCCTAATATAGCTCACAAAGTTTTAAATGTCATTGTAATGAGATAATGTTATTCACTTAACCTATCAATTGTCCAAAAATTGTGGCTGATCATTATATACAGTATCTCACAAAAGTGAGTACACATTTTTGGTTAAAATGTTATTATATCTTTTCATGTGACAACACTGAAGAAATGACACTTTGCTACAATGTAAAGTAGTGAGTGTACAGCTTGTATAACAGTGTAAATTTGCTGTCCCCCCAAAATAACTCAACACACAGCCATTAATGTCTAAACCTCTGGCAACAAAAGTGAGTACACCCCTAAGTGAATATGTCCAAATTGGGCCCAAAGTGTCAATATTTTGTGTGGCCACCATTATTTTCCAGCACTGCCTTAACCCTCTTGGTCATGGAGTTCACCAGAGATTCACAGGTTGCCACTGAAGTCCTCTTCCACTCCTCCATGACGACATCACGGAGCTGGTGGATGTTAGAGACCTTGCGCTCCTTCACCTTACATTTGAGGATGCCCCACAGATGCTCAATAGGGTTTAGGTCTGGAGACATGCTTGGCCAGTTCATCACCTTTACCCTCAGCTTCTTTAGCAAGGCTGTGGTTGTCTTGGAGGTGTGTTTGGGTCATTATCATGTTGGAATACTGCCATGCGGCTCAGTCTCCGAAGGGAGGGGATCATGCTCTGTTTCAGCATGTCACAGTACATGTTGGTATTCATGGTTCCCTCAATAAACTGTAGCTCCCCAGTGCCGGCAGCACTCATGCAGTCCCAGACCATGACACTCCCACCACCATGCATGACTGTAGGCAAGACACACTTGTCTTTGTACTCCTCACCTGGTTGCTGCCACAGACGCTTGACACCATCTGAACCAAATAAGTTTACTTCATCTCATTAGACAACAGGACATGGTTCCAGTAATCCATGTCCTTAGTCTGCTTGTCTTCAGCAAACTGTTTGAGGGCTTTCCTATGCATCATCTTTAAAAGAGGCTTCCTTCTGGAACGACAGCCATGCAGACCAATTTGATGCAGTGTGTGGCGTATTGTCTGAGTACTGACAGACTGACCCCTTAAACCTGTGCAGCAATGCTGGCAGAACTCTTATGTCTATTTCCCAAAAACAACCTCTGGAAATGACGTGGAGCAAATGCACTCAACTTCTTTGGTCGACCATGATGAGGCCTGTTCTGAGTGGAATCTGCCCTGTTAAACCACTGTATGGTCTTGGCCACCATGCTGCAGCTCAGTTTAAGGGTCTTAGCAATCTTCTTATAGCCTAGACCATCTTTATGTAGAGCAAAAATTATTTTTTGTCATATCCTCAGAGAGTTCTTTGCCATGAGGTGCCATGTTGAACTTCCAGTGACCAGTATCAGAGAGTGAGAGCGATAACACTAAATTTACCACACCTGCTCCCCAGTCACACCTGAGACCTTGTAACACTAACGAGTCACATGACACTGGGGAGGGAAAATGGCTAATTGGGCCCAATTTGGACATGTTCACTTAGGGGTGTACTCACATTTTTGTTGCCAGCAGTTTTGACATTAATGGCTGTATGTTGAGTTATTTTGAGGGGACCGCACATTTACACTGTTAAACAAACTGTGCACTCACTACTTTACATTATCGTTGATATCTATATTGAGCCAGGCAACGCACTGACACCTTTGCTGCCATTGTGCGATGTGCTGGGTGTTCAGTGTGACCCTGTGTCTTTAAGGAGGGGTGGGCTCCCTCTAGTCACCTGTCCTCTATTTATCCCATTAGAATGCATGTGCTCCCATTGTGGAGACTCTTTAAATTGTAGAGTTTGGGACTGCAGATTATGCATGTATATGCAAATGTGTGCAACTAAACCCCTGTTTTTAACGCATACTGTTAGACAGGTCAATTCGGTTGGTCGCTGGCTGGTTGGTAAGTTGTGACTGGAAATTTCTATGTTTTTTTTTACCTACTTTACTTTGTAGCAAAGTGTCATTTCTTTAGGACAAAAACACAATATAAATAAAATGCAGCGCTTAAAACAAATAATCATCTGACCACATAAACATCAAAAAAGTTCTATAATAGTTGAGCCAAAATCTTCCAACCTGGTGTGATATCCATATGAAAATGTGAGCACGATCCTCCACCGTCACCAATGAACACACTGACTCTTACCACAATTTGTGGTCAAACAGCTCATTGGGTGATTTTGGAGGATCACACAGCCTCTAATCCGGGCCAATCGTATGTCCAAGCCACTCAACAACATCCAGGATAGGGCACATATAGATTGAGAAAAGGCCAACAGAAAAGACTCATAGTGTAGTGAATTTGTTCCAATTTATTTAAAAGATAAAATTACACTCACCAGATAACTGGTAAAAAAAAAATGCCTGTAGTAGAATGGACATATAATGTTTCAATCCAACAAAATGGCCGACCTCCGGACATGACGATGTGTGCGCAGAGCCAGCTCCTCCCTTTCTTCAGTGTTGTCACATGAAAATATATAATAAAATATTTACAAAAATGTGAGGGGTGTACTCACTTTTGTGAGATACTGTATATATATTTATATCAAACTTGACGGAATGCTTGGTCTTTTCTCTGCCATCACTCTTCTACGTTTCTATGTTTCAAGGTGGCTGGTAATGTTCAGAGCCTACATTTCTTCCACTGCCCCACTCCCTTTCTACTCCAGACACCCATCCCAAGATCTCTCCTTCCTGGAAATCCAACCAAATTACCTTCCCCTTTTATAAGAGTAGATAATGCCACTGCCAGCCAGTCGTCAACTTTCAGAAGATATGTGACCCCTCAATATACGTGCCCTGAAAAAAGTAATTTGCAATATTTAAAAGATTTTGTATGGAAAGTAAACTTAAGAGAGTTTTGTATAACTCGTTGGCAATTTCTAAAGTTAAAGCAGACATTTTCACGAAAAAAAAGTTAATTCAATCTTGTAAAAAATACACTTAGAAACTAGTATGAAAAGGCGATGTGAAAAGTTGTATAGACACGAACTAGGTGCCATGACAACAGCTGCACAAAGCTTCTTTTTTCCCACTAAATTCAAGGTTTGCATCTTGTTATGTTCATCTTCTGTTTATCATTCACAATACTGAACTGTGAAGAGATAGTGAAACTAGTCATTATTGCCTTATGTTGTTTAAAATCAGAAGGCTGCACTTGTAATCCAAATACCTGTCATTAATACGGCTCACTATGCGGAAGAGCTGTTAATATTTTCTTTCAAATTTACTCTTTCTCACAGTTTTCTTTTAAAAATAACTTATTTGTGAAGTCATTGTGAGGACCAATGGGTAAAAAATCTAAAATGATATACAGGGCCTTTGCAAAAGTATTCGGCCCCCTTGAACTTTGCGACCTTTTGCCACGTTTCAGGCTTCAAACATAAAGATATAAAACTGTAATTTTTTGTGAAGAATCAACAACAAGTGGGACACAATCATGAAGTGGAATGAAATATATTGGATATTTCAAACTTTTTTAACAAATAAAAAACAAAAATTAGGCGTGCAAAATTATTCAGCCCCCTTAAGTTAATACTTTGTAGCGCCACCTTTTGCTGCGATTACAGCTGTAAGTCGCTTGGGGTATGTCTCTATCAGTTTTGCACATCGAGAAACTGAAATGTTTGCCCATTTCTCCTTGCAAAACAGCTCGAGCTCAGTGAGGTTGGATGGAGAGCGTTTGTGAACAGCAGTTTTCAGTTCTTTTCACAGATTCTTGATTGGATTCAGGTCTGGACTTTGACTTGGCCATTCTAACACCTGGATATGTTTATTTGTGAACCATTCCATTGTAGATTTTGCTTTATGTTTTGGATCATTGTCTTGTTGGAAGACAAATCTTCATCCCAGTCTCAGGTCTTTTGCAGACTCCATCAGGTTTTCTTCCAGAATGGTCCTGTATTTGGCTCCATCCATCTTCTCATCAATTTTAACCATCTTCCCTGTCCCTGCTGAAGAAAAGCAGGCACAAACCATGATGCTGCCACCACCATGTTCGACAGTGGGGATGGTGTGTTCAGGGTGATGAGCTGTGTTGCTTTTACGCCAAACATAACGTTTTGCATTGTTGCCAAAAAGTTTGATTTTGGTTTCATCTGACCAGAGCACTTTCTTCCACATGTTTGGTGTCTCCCAGGTGGCTTGTGGCAAACTTTAAATGACACTTTTTATTGATATCTTTAAGAAATGGCTTTCTTCTTGCCACTCTTCCATAAAGGCCAGATTTGTGCAGTATACGACTGATTGTTGTCCTATGGACAGAGTCTCCCACCTCAGCTGTAGATCTCTGCAGTTCATCCAGAGTGATCATGGGCCTCTTGGCTGCATCTCTGATCAGTCTTCTCCTTGTATGAGCTGAAAGTTTAGAGGGACGGCCAGGTCTTCGTAGATTTGCAGTGGTCTGATACTCCTTCCATTTCAATATTATCCCTTGCACAGTGCTCCTTGGGATGTTAAAAGCTTGGGAAATCTTTTTGTATCCAAATCCGGCTTTAAACTTCTCCACAACAGTATCTCGGACCTGCCTGGTGTGTTCCTTGTTCTTCATGATGCTCTCTGCGCTTTAAATGGACCTCTGAGACTATCACAGTGCAGGTGCATTTATACGGAGACTTGATTACACACAGGTGGATTCTATTCATCATCATTAGTCATTTAGGTCAACATTGGATCATTCAGCGATCCTCACTGAACTTCTGGAGAGAGTTTGCTGCACTGAAAGTAAAACTCTCTATAACTCTATATACAGAATTATATGCCTACAGTTGATCCAGAGGAAGACAAAAAAAAAGCTTATATTAAACAAAAACCAAATTGCTCCAGTGGGGAGATAATACATTTCTTCCTGATCTCCCAGAAGGCAATCCGATATTCCCTGGATTACCAATCTCTGCTGTTACTACCTATAAATTTTAATATCCAGTTATATTTAGCGCCCTTGGAAATGTATGCAGCTCTTTTTTAAAAATATTTTCTGAGCTGGCCAGGATAAAAAAAAAACATCAATATGGTGTGAAGAGTGCAGCCTGGGCTGTGACAAACTACATGAATGGAAAGCACAGTGTGGTCCATATCCTCAGGACAAATTTTATGCCTTTGGGGTCCACTGAAAATCCAATCCATTACTCTAAATGCAACGCTTTTGAAAGCCTGAAGAGATCGCTAAGCGGCAAACTAACAAAAAGAATAAAGTGCACAGACTACTGGGCACTTTTACCCCCTTCCTGCTCAGGCCAATTTTTAGATTTTAGCGCTGTCACACTTTGAATAATTGTAACACTGCACCCATATGAAAATTTTCATCATTTTTTTTTCACACAAATAGAGTTTCTTTTGGTGGTATTTAATCACCACTGGGTATAAACAAATAAACAAAAAAAAGACCAACAATTTTGAAATTGTTTTTATACAGTTTTGCAAACAGGTAACTTTTCTCCTTCATTCATGTGTGCTGATGAGGCTGCATTGATGGGCAATGATTGGGACTGATAAGGTGGTACTGATGGGCACTAATAGGTGGCACTATTGGGCACTGATAGGTGGTGCTGATGGGCACTGACAAGGTGCCACTGGTGGGCACTTATCATGAGGCACTGATGAGGCTGCATTAATAGGTGGCATTGATGGGCACTGGTAGGTGGCACTGAAGGGCACTGTTAGGTGGCACCGATAGGTGGAACTGTTAGGTGGAACCAATGGGCACTGAAAGGTGGCACTGATAGGCAGCACTGATGGGCCCTGACAGGTGACACTAGTGGGCACTGATAGGCACTGGTAGGTGGCACTGATAGTCAGGACTGATGATGAGACACTGGTGAGCCCTGACTGTCAGCACTGATTAGCAGTACTGATAGGCACTGTTAGGTGGCACTGGTGGGCATTGGTTATCAGCACTGGTGGGCACTATATAGCAGCACTGGTGGGCAAATGTTGAGACCGATATCCCTTTTACAGAACCCTGGTATCGGCTTTATTCTTTTCGCCTCACACTGTAGTGTGAGGGGGGGGGGGAAACAATAAGAAACAGAGAGGTGAAGCCGCTCAGGTGTGTGTCTCAAACCTGGTGCAGGTCGGATCCGTCGTCCAGAAACATGTAGAGATTTGAAAAGTAAGACCGCACTCCGGTTGGTATTTTGTTGAAATCAAAAATTGTTTCCTTTATTCCTCAAAGTAAAAGCAGACAGACAGTGTACAAGCAGACGTATTAGGTTGACGCGTTTCACGACATTCCCAGTCGCTTACTCATAACCACATTGTGAGGTTATGAGTAAGCGACTGGGAATGTCGTGAAACGCGTCAACCTAATACATCTGCTTGTACACTGTCTGTCTGCTTTTACTTTGAGGAATAAAGGAAACAATTTTTGATTTCAACAAAATACCAACCGGAGTGCGGTCTTACTTTTAAAAAAAAAAACAATAACCAGCTTCTGTCAGCTGATCACGTGGTGAAGGTCTGTGCTTGGCCCTTTACCCTGATCTGTGATCAGCTGTGTCAGAAGAAGAAGCAGCACAAACATGGGAGGACGCCCATATAGCTGTCTTTTGGCTATAACATGGGCAGGAACAGGTTAAAGGAAGACAGCAACTCACATGAAGTAAAAAAAATATGCTTATTATGGATCTCAAAAAGATTCACAGGTGGGGAGGACAAACTGTCACAATTCATACACTGGATATGGTCTGGATGGCACTTTCAATAGCTAAGAGATACAGCAAGGGGGCGCCAATCTAAGTGCAGCAAGGTAGAGAGGTGCACACAGCACAAAATAATTGGCAACTGCTGTGATCCACTAGTCCTGCTTCCTGGTTCCTATCCTGAGGCTGCCTGCTCACCCTGACTACCACACTTCCCCCCCTTGCAGCAGCAGCTCCATCTTGGAATCCTGGATGCCTCCTCTTCCCAGCTGCAGATGCACCAATGACTGTAATGCACGGGATCATCCACACACTGAGAGTTGCCAATCATTTTCCCCAGCTGGGAATCCTTTTGAGAACAATGGTAATGTATAATTAGTTTTACTTCATGTGAGTTGCTAATTTTTCTTCCTTAAAGAAATGCTTATACACCCACTACACTTAGTCTGCAACCTTTGCTCTTTTTATCTGTTTACTGAGCTGGCCAGAGGTTCTTAAAGGAATTCTATTCCACATTTTTACAGCTCTTACTTTGAAGAAGTCTTTACATGTGAGGCATGCCTCCTTCTCCTCTGTTATGACCTAACCACTTGCCAACCACCCCATAGCAATTTACTGCTGCAGTATATATATATATATATATATATATATACAGTCAGGTCCATAAATATCGACACAATTCTAATCTTTTTGGCTCTATACACCACCACAATGGATTTGAAATGAAACAAACAAGATGTTCTTTAACTACAGACTTTCAGCGTTAATTTGAGGGTATTTACATTCAAATCAGGTGAAAGGTGTAGGAATTACAACAATTTGTATATGTGCCTCCCACTTTTTAAGGGACCAAAAGTAATGGGACAATTGGCTGCTCAGCTGTTCCATGGCCAGGTGTGTGTTATTCCCTCATTATCCTATTTACAAGGAGCAGATAAAAGGTCCAGAGTTCATTTTAAGTGTGCTATTTGCATTTTGAATCTGTTGCTGTCAACTCTTAATATGAGATCCAAAGAGCTGTCACTATCAGTGAAGCAAGCCATCATTAGGCTGAAAAAAACAAAACAAACCCATCAGAGACATAGCAAAAACATTAGGTGTGGCAAAATCAACTGTTTGAAACATCCTTAAAAAGGAAGAACACACCGGTGAGCTCAGCAACACCAAAAAACCCGGAAGACCATGGAAAACAACTGTGGTGGATGACCGAAGAATTCTTTCCCTGGTGAAGAAAACATCCTTCACAACAGTTGGCCAGATCAAGAACACTCTCCAGGAGGTAGGTGTATGTGTGTCAAAGTCAACAATCAAGAGAAGACTTCACCAGAGTGAATACAGAGGATTCACCACAATATGTGAACCATTGGTGAGCCTCAAAAACAGGAAGGCCAGATTAGAGTTTGCCAAACAACATCCAAAACAGCCTTCACAGTTCTAGAACAACATCCTATGGACAGATGAGACCAAGATCAACTTGTACCAGAGTGATGGGAAGAGAAGAGTATGGAGAAGGAAAGGAACTGCTCATGATCCAAAGCCTACCACCTCATCAGTGAAGCATGGTGGTGGTAGTGTCATGGTGTGGGCATGTATGGCTGCCAATGGAACTGGTTCTCTTGTATTTATTGATGATGTAACTGCTGACAAAAGCAGCAGAATGAATTCTGAAGTCTTTCGGGCAATATTATCTACTCATATTCAGCCAAATGCTTCAGAACTCATTGGACGGCGCTTCACAGTGCAGATGGACAATGACCCGAAGCATACTACGAAAGCAAAGAGTTTTTTTAAGGGAAAGAAGTGGAATGTTATGCAATGGCCAAGTCAATCACCTGACCTGAATCCAATTGAGCATGCGTTTCACTTGCTGAAGACAAAACTGAAGGGAAAATGCCCCAAGAACAAGCAGGAACTGAAGACAGTTGCAGTAGAGGCCTGGCAGAGCATCACCAGGGATGAAACCCAGCGTCTGGTGATGTCTATGCATTCTAGACTTCAGGCTGTAATTGACTGCAAATAATTTGCAACCAAGTATTAAAAAGTGAAAGTTTGATTTATGATTGTTAATCTGTCCCATTACTTTTGGTCCCTTAAAAAGTGGGAGGCTCATATACAAACTGTTGTAATTTCTACACCATTCACCTGATTTGGATGCAAATACCCTCAAATTAAAGCTTAAAGTCTGCAGTTAAAGTATATATTGTTTGTTTCAATTCAAATCCATTGTGATGGTGTATAGAGCCAAAAAGATTGGAATTGTGTTGATGTCCCAATATTTATGGACCTGACTGTGTGTATATATATATATATATATATATATATATATATATATATATATATATATATATATATATATATACGTGTAGCACCCTACAGGTAGATGCTAGGCAAATGTATAGTGGGCCTTGTCTGGCTAACAGCAGGGCCATGATTTATTTTTGGTAGGGTGTCATGGCTTCCAGGTGTGTCTGCTGAGAGGGGAGTCTCCCCACTGGCTGTGAGAGGCTTCCCATAGGGCAGTGGAGGAAACCCAATCAGGGACACATTCAGGCTTGTAACTACCACAGAAGGCAGATTCTGGTGCAGAGGATTCTGGGAGTGGGTATAAGTCTGAGGGGAGTGCATGACTGGGCGTCTTTGGCGGGAGTCCCAGGAGGGAGAGAACGGCTGTCTCTCCTCCTGTCAGAGGAAGTGGATGTCTCGGGGTGCTGTCTGAGTATCCAGGAAAGCGCAGAGTTGAGCTGAAGGGGATCCGGTGTGCTGAGAACCAGCGGAGATTGAGAGGGATCAAGTCCCAAGAAAGCCTACACAGGTCATGAGTACTGAGGATTGCCCCTAGGGGTCTGCCTAGAGTCAGAGGGGGACCACTCCGGAGAAGGTTCTGGGATCCAGTGTCAGCTAGCTGTAAAGGGGGTACAAAGGTTCAGGACCCTGAAGTGATAGAGGGGGTACCTAGTCAGGGGACCCTGAAGAGTTAAAGAGGGCATCTGCAGTTTGGGCCCTGAAGAGTCAGTGCACAGTGTGTAGTGCATCAGTTAACAGTTGCAGCCATACAGAAATTCATTACAAGCTACCTCAAGTCAGTGCAAGGTTTGGGGAAGTTGTCAGTGACTTTGCAGTGCAAGAAGTGTCAGAAGCACAATATTTTACAGTCCTGGGTCTTCTGGACTTAAAGTCGAGGATCCAGCACTTCTTTCAAGTTTCAGTGTGTTCTGAGCATCAGTGAGCGTTGGCTAGCGTTGGCTGGCGTCAAGACAGCGTTAACAGACATTTTTCTGAGAAAGTCCCAAAGTTGTACCTAGTTGAGCCTAAAGGAGTATCCCACTCATTCCCTTCTCCCATCCCCTTAAATCCAATAAAACAACAAAACAAAGATGCCAGAGTCATCCATGTCTCAGTTCTCACACCCAGGGTCGCAGCTCACAAGGGCTGGGGAGGTAACCGGTAACTTTGGCAGCCCCACATCAGGCCCAATGCCTGCAAAACCTACTACATACGTGATTCTGCACTTCCGGGTTTTGGTTGTGAGTGCGCGCTGCCAGCACGCTGCTAATGCTGTGGTTTTACACAGCGGGAGCTGATCAGCGGGTCCCACAGACCTGATGTCCGCCGGCACCAGCTGATCATTTGGTACACTGACAGAATGCCAGTCAATCTGTAAACAAGGCAGGCCTCCATTCTGTCAGTACAGAAGGCATGGATCCTGTGTTCCTGCAAAGCAGGAACATGGATCTCTGTCTTCCTACAGTACACGCACTTCCCCCACACAGTAAGAAAGCACTCCCAGGGAACACATTTAACCCCTTTGATCACCCCTGAGGTTAACCCCTTCTCTGCCAATGTCATTAATACAGTGACAGTGCATTTTTTAGCACTGATCAGTGATTTGGTGTCACTGGTCTACAAAAAGTGTCACTTTTTGGGGACCAGTGTTAGATTTTTCCGCCGCAGTGTCACAGTGCCGCTAAAAAACGCTGATCGCCCCCATTCCTAGTAAAAAAATAAAAATATTCCATAAATCTATCCCATAGTTTGTAGACATTAAAACTTTTCCGTAAACCAATCAATATATTGTACACTTATTGGGATTTTTTTTTACCAAAAATATGTAGCAGAATACAAATTGGCCTAAACTGATGAAGAAATCAGATTTTTTTTACAATTTGAAATTGATATGTTTTATAGCAGAATGTAAAAAATATATATTTTTTCAGAATTGTCGCTCGTTTTTTGTTTATAGCGCCAAAAAGAAAAAATTCCACCAAAAGAAATCTCTATTTGTGAGGGGGGGGGGGGGGAGAACATATATTTTATTTGGGTACAGTGTCGCAGGATCATGCAATTGTCAGTTAAAGTAACGCAGTGCCGTATCAAAAAAAAAATGGCCTAGTCATTAAGGGGGGCAAAACCTTCGGGGGCTGCAGTGGTTAATCTCTTCTTCTCAAGAGAGAATATGTTTTGTTTAGCTAATCGTTCCTCATAGCTGAGTCCTCCTTTACATTATGTTATTATCTGTTCATTCTATCATTATTGATTTCCTACTTTCTGTAACAGGGTAACAACTAGGGATGAGTGAACGGGGCAAAGCTGCCGAACCTCTTTAGGACCCCCCCTCCTGCATTGTACTGCGGATGGGCGGCTCCTACAGGCACAGCGATGTACCTGTATGTCACACTGGCCTCTTTCATGTACAGGGTGTGCAGGGAGAAGGAACAAATAGATTTTTAGTAAAAAGCAGTACATAATATACACATTAACACTGGAGATGGCCTTGCGGTTCGCCCGGCGGTCGGTTCGCGTCAAATTTTGCTTGTTCGCTACCCGCCAATTTTGTGAACACATGGCATTGTTCGCGGTGGCCATATTAGTTTACATTGGGGAGAACTTTGACCCATGACGCAGCCGTCAGGTGGAACGGGACAGCCAATTGAAACATTTCAGCACATGGACATGCCCCCTACCCTATAAATAGACCTGAGCTGTCGGCCATTTCACATTCTGCTTTTTGTCAACGTAGGGAAAGGTCTGCTGTGTTCATGAGGGAGAGATTGCCAGACACAAATAGCTCTGTTAAGCTCCACAAAAGTCCTTTTCAGGGCTGGTATTTTGGTATAGGTCTACTACAGTCTCTTTTGAGTTTAGGGACAGGTATCCAGTCTGTGCTTTAGGGGCAGTTAGAGATTGGCAGCAGTGACACAAATCGCTCTGTTAATGTCCACAAAAGTCATTTAACGGGCTGCAATTTTTTTGGTATTGGTGTGCAGTGCACTATATAGGGGGGGGGGGGGTAATCCACAGTATAATATACTTTGTAGAAAGCATATTATAGTGGATTAGTATTGAGCACTGTGCAGCAATACTACAAACAGTGACAAAAGCACTTTTAATGTATTATAACTGGTTTGATAGACCAGTGCCCCCCCCCCCCCAATACCACATATTGAAGTGGGGTGTTATCTGAGCATACTTTTACAAGTGTATTTGTGTCTTGCAACAATATTGCCTCTTTTGCTGTGTTAAGTCTGATACACATAGTGCCAAACTCACTGGCCAATTTTTGAACAACTGGTGTGATAGACCAGTGCCCCCCAATACCACATATTGAAGTGGGGTGTTATTTAACAGTATACTTTTCTAAGAGTGTATTTTAGTCCTGCAAAAATGTGGCCTCTTTTGCTGTGTTAACTCTGCTACACACAATGACGACAGTTACTGGCCAATTATTTGAACAACTGGTGTAATAAACCTGTGGCCACCCAATACCACAGATTGAAGCGGGGTGTTATCTGAGTATACTTTCATAGGTGTATTTGTGTACTGCAACAATATTGCCTCTTTTGCTGCGTTAACTCTGATACACACAGTGCCAAACTCCCTGGCCAATTTCTTGAACAACTGGTGTGATGGAACAGTGGCCCCCCAATACCACATATTGAAGTGGGGTGTTATCTGAGTATACTTTTACAAGTGTATTTGTGTCCTGCAACAATATTGCCTCTTTTGCTGTGTTAAGTCTGATACACACAGTACCAAACTCACTGGCCAATTTTTTGAACAACTGGTGTGATAGACCAGTGGCCTCCCAATACCACATATTGAAGTGGGGTGTTATTTAACAGTATACTTTTCTAAGAGTGTATTTTAGTCCTGCAAAAATGTGGCTTCTTTTGCTGTGTTAGCTCTGCTACACACAGCGACAACAGTTACTGCCCAATTATTTGTAGAACTGGTGTAATAAACCTGTGGCCCCCCAATATCACATATTGAAGTGGGGTGTTATCTGAGTATACTTTTACAAGTGTATTTTGTGTCCTGCAACAATATTGCCACTTTTGCTGTGTTAAGTCTGATACACACAGTGCCAAACTCACTGTCCAATTTTTTGAACAACTGGTGTGATAAGCCAGTGGCCCCCCAATACCACATATTAAAGTGGGCTGTTATCTGAGTATATTTTCATAAGTGTATTTGTGTTCTGCAACAATATTGCCTCTTTTGATGCGTTAAGTCTGATACACACAGTGCCAAACTCACTGGCCAATTTTTTGAACAACTGGTGTGATAAACCAGTGGCCCCCCAATACCACATATTGAAGTGGGGTGTTATCTGAGTATACTTTTACAAGTGTATTTGTGTCCTGCAACAATATTGCCTCTTTTGCTGCATTAAATCTTATACACACAGTGCCAAACTCTCTGGCCAATTTTTGAACAACTGGTGTGATAGACCAGTGCCCCCCCCCCCCCAATACCACATATTGAAGTGTGGTGTTATCTGAGTATACTTTTACAAGTGTATTTGTGTCCTGCAACAATATTGCCTCTTTTGCTGTGTTAAGTCTGATACACACAGTGCCAAACTCCCTGGCCAATTTTTGAACAACTGGTGTGATAGACCAGTGGCCCCCCCAATACCACATATTGAAGTGGGGTGTTATTTAACAGTATACTTTTCTAAGAGTGTATTTTAGTCCTGCAAAAATTTGGCCTTTTGCTGTGTTAACTCTGCTAAACACAGTGACAACAGTTACTGGTCAATTATTTGTAGAACTCGTGTAATAAACCTGTGGCCCCCCAATACCTCAGATTGAAGCGGGGTGTTATCTGAGTATACTTTCATAAGTGTATTTGTGTCCTGCAACAATATTGCCTCTTTTGCTGCGTTAACTCTGATACACACAGGGCCAAACTCCCTGGCAAATTTTTTGAACAACTGGTGTGATAGACCAGTGCCCCCCCCCCCCCATACCACATATTGAAGTGGGGTGTTATCTGAGTATACATTTACAAGTGTATTTTGTATCCTGCAACAATATTGCCTCTTTTGCTGTGTTAAGTCTGATACACATAGTGCCAAACTCACTGGCCAATTTTTTGAACAACTGGTGTGATAAACCAGTGGCCCCCCCAATACCACAGATTGAAGTGAGGTGTTATTTAACAGTATACTTTTCTAAGATTGTATTTTAGTCCTGCAAAAATGTGGCCTCTTTTGCTGTGTTAACTGTGCTACACACAGCGACAACAGTTACTGGCCAATTATTTGTAGAACTGGTGTGATAAAACTGTGGCCCCCCCAATACCACAGATTGAAGTGAGGTGTTATATACCTTTTTCCATATATACTGTGATTCTCTAGAGACTTTTGTCACAGGGTAATTAAAAAAATGAAAGGCAGAGGAAGAGTCAGACACTTACGCAGGGGTGGTAGGGGTAGGGCAGGAGCAGTAGGCCGGAGCCAAAGTGTGAAGTTTCAAAAGCCGCATGCAATTACGTCAAAGGATGCACCAGACTTGGTTGAGTGGCTCACTCAGCCTTCCTCTTCTGCACCCTCCTCATCCTCTCCATCTACACCCTCTTCACTCTCTGCTGTGTGCACCCCAAAGACACCACCACAAACACCACCACCACCACCATCATCACCACATACCCTCAGCTTGAGTCACTGGAATTATTTTCCAATCCATCACAAAACATTTGCGATGCGCAGCCATTGTTGGCATTGGATATGGAAGAGGAGGTAGCAACAGCCGCCACTCAGCAGTCTGACGACAGTACCCAGATCAACCCAAGGAGGCTGGTCCCCGCTGTTGCTGCCTACTCCGAGATCTCGAATGTTAGTGGTGGGGAAGGTGACGTGGATGATCACGTGTCTATGGACGTCACGTGGGTGGCCACAAGAGAAGAAGAGGAGGGGAGTTCAGAGGGAGAGACGGACCGGCAGATTGGGAGGAGAGGCAGGCAGAACTTAGATTGCACAAGAGGTACAAAGCAGACTGCAAATGCATCAGTAGCGAGCCATCAACCATGTACAGGCACATCTGGCGCTCCCAGGACACCGGCACATGGCTCCGCAGTGTGGGCTTTTTTTAATGTGTCCGTTGCTGACAACAGTGTTGCTATCTGTAGCCTTTGCAGTCAACGCATAAGTCGCGGTAAGCCCATAACTCACCTAGGGACAACCGCCTTAAGAAGGCACCTGAACTCCCATCACCGAGCCCGAGCACCGAGCAACACCGTCAGAAACCACAAAGCCACACTCCAGACTCTCACCATCCAACCTCTTCTCCTTCTCCTCTCTCCTCACATTTTCCTCCACTCCACCTTCCATGATGCCGTCGTCACGTTGTTCTGGGAAAAGGCATTCTTCTGTGGCCCAAATGTTGGAGCGGAAAAAAATTATGACATCGGATAACCCTCTTGCCCAACGTTTGACTGCTGGCTTGTCGGAACTGATAGCCCGCCAACTACTGCCATATCAACTGGTGGACTCGGAGGCTTTTCGTAAATTTGTGGCCATTGGAACACCACAATGGAAGGTCCCAGGCAGGAAATATTTCTCGCAGAAGGGCATTCCAGAGCTGTATGGCCATGTTCAGTGGCAAGTGAATATATCTCTGGCACACAGTGATGGTGCCAAGATACATCTGACCACAGCCGTGGCACCCGTGTAGATTTAGTTGTACCGCCACGGATTGCATGCAGGCCTGCCTCTTCTTCTTCTCCTCCTCCTCCATTCTCCCTCTCCTCCTCGGCTGACTCCTCCTTTTCCGCTGCTACCGTCTCTTCCGCTGCGCCGCCCAAGATCCCCAGAACCTATTCCACATGCCAGGTGAGACATTGCCATGCTGTGCTGCGTCTGTTGTGCCTGGAAGCCAAGAGCCACACTGGTCCTGCACTCCTTTCAGCTTTGCATTCACAGGCAGATCAGTGGCTGACACTGCTGAATTTGACAGTTGGTAAAGTGGTGTGTGACAACGGTGCCAATCTGCTGAGCATGCTGAAACAAGGCAAAATAACACACTTGCCATGCATGGCACACGTCCTGAACTTGGTGGTGCAGCGATTCGTTGCCAAATACCCTGGGGTCCAGGACATCTTGCGGCAGGCCAGGAAACTCTTGGGCCATTTCAGAAGATCTTACACAGCCATGGCTCACCTTGCTGACATTCATCGGCGACACAACCTGCCCATCAGGCGTCTTATTTGTGACTGCCAGACGCGATGGAACTCAATGTTGCATATGCTTGATAGGCTGCTCCAGCAGAAACGTGCAGTTAACGACTACCTGTACGAACTCTGCAGCAGGACAGGTTCTGGGGAGCTTGGGTTTTTTTCACCTCACCAGTGGCTGCTCATGTGGGACGCATGCAAACTTCTGCGGCCATTCGATGAGATCACCAAACTGGTCAGTCACGGCCAGGCTGCCATCAGTGACATCGTACCTTATGCCTTCTTTCTGGAGCGTGCATTGCGTTGTGTCATTGATCAAGCCGTCGAGGAGCAGGAGCAGGAACATGAGGAAGTTGCAATTTAGGATGAATTCCCAGTGGGTGCTACTCCATCTGAGACAAGTCAACAGCAGGAGTCTGAAGAGGAGTCAGAGGAGGATGGTGCTGGGGGGGGGGGATGAGGAGTAGGGATGATCGAACGGTTCGGGTCGACCATCGGTTCGACCCGAACATTGGATGTTCGATATTCGGCCGAATACCGAACTTTTTGCGGCAAAAGTTCGGTATTCGGCCACCAGAACCGCCCAAAATGCACTGGGACAGGAACTGGGCTTTAAAAGCCCGTGATTGGCCCAGAAACGTCTGCAAAAGCCAATGAGGGGGCAGGAGTCTCCTAGGAACGTGATTGGAGTGACTACGGGGACCAGAGGCCAATCAGGAGTGAATACGCCCCACACTATATAAGATGGCCCCGCCTAACCCCTAGCACAGTTATCCAGAGCCTGTTGAAGAGAGTTGAAGCAGTTCTGTCTGACTCCTGCTTGCTACACTACATTTCCTACATATCGAGTGGTTCTAAAGCTCCATATAGCAGAATTGTATTTAGCTTACAGCCAGTGTAGTTAGATACAGCGATTGTGCTGGTTCTTAGAGTTAAAAAAAAAAAAAAAAAAAAAAAAAACTTAAGGGACAGTGTCAGTCTTCTGCTGTATGGAGCTTTCTATTTAGTGGAAAGGGATATCTAGTGTAGTTAGGGAACTTTGTACTACATTAGTTAGATTTGAAAATTTAGTTTCTGTAGGGAAAGTGTGAGGGTTCTGTTTAGTGAGCACGTGGCACAGTGCTGCTCTATCACAGCAGGTGTACGTGCTTGCTAGGCAGCAAAATACAGTGACAACTTAACGCCTGTTGTTCAAAGCGTTAGGTGCACTGTACAAAAGCCTTTGCAACTGTGCGTGACACGGAACTGCTGTGCTGTATCCAGCGACAACTGTGGGTCGCATAGCAGTGTGCGTTTTTCACCGCACACAGTTGCCAACGCATCAGTGACAACCTAACGCCTGTTGTTCAAAGCGTTAGGTCCACTGTGCAAAAGGCTTTGCTACTGTGCGTGAACCGCAACTGCTGTGCTGTATCCAGCGACAACTGTGGGTCGCATAGCAGTGTGCGTTTTTCACCGCACACAGTTGCCAACGCATCAGTGACAACTTAACGCCTGTTGTTCAAAGCGTTAGGTGCACTGTACAAAAGCCTTTGCAACTGTGCGTGACACGCAACTGCTGTGCTGTATCCAGCGACAACTGTGGGTCGCATAGCAGTGTGCGTTTTTCACCGCACACAGTTGCCAACGCATCAGTGACAACCTAACGCCTGTTGTTCAAAGCGTTAGGTCCACTGTGCAAAAGGCTTTGCTACTGTGCGTGAACCGCAACTGCTGTGCTGTATCCAGCGACAACTGTGGGTCGCATAGCAGTGTGCGTTTTTCACCGCACACAGTTGCCAACGCATCAGTGACAACTTAACGCCTGTTGTTCAAAGCGTTAGGTGCACTGTACAAAAGCCTTTGCAACTGTGCGTGACACGCAACTGCTGTGCTGTATCCAGCGACAACTGTGGGTCGCATAGCAGTGTGCGTTTTTCACCGCACACAGTTGCCAACGCATCAGTGACAACCTAACGCCTGTTGTTCAAAGCGTTAGGTCCACTGTGCAAAAGGCTTTGCTACTGTGCGTGAACCGCAACTGCTGTGCTGTATCCAGCGACAACTGTGGGTCGCATAGCAGTGTGCGTTTTTCACCGCACACAGTTGCCAACGCATCAGTGACAAATATGCCTGGTAGACCAAGAAAAGGCATACGTGGCCCTGCTGCGGAAAGGGGCACAGCTTCTAGGGTGTCTAGAGGCAGGGGTGGACGTGGTGGTCAGTCCTCAGCCAGGCCACCATTTGGATTGTTCTCCGGCAGTGGCCAAGCTATACGTCCACAGTATGTACAGGAGGTGGTGGACTATATGAACAAACCCTCATCATCGGCATCATCTGCAACTACAGTGACCCAGGCAGAGAAAAGTGGTCAGTCTTCTGCAGTTGTCAGAACAAATACAGATGAGTCCATGTCCACCTCATGTCCTCCCTTAGACCCAATTTCAGACATGGCAGAGGAGTCAGCTGAGCTGTTTGACCACAGTGTCGGCCATCTACTCCAGCCTGATGCTCAGTCCTTTATGGAGTCTGATGTTGGGTCTGAGTTTGAGGAGAAGGCAGAGCAAACAAGAGGGGAGAGCAGACGGCCCGCTCCATCTAAGGCCGCACCTGTTGTCTCCCAGGCCAGGCCTGATGCTCAGTCTTTGATAGAATCAGATGTTGGGTCTGAGGTTGAGGAGGAGGCAGAGCAAACAAGAGGGGAGAGCAGACGGCCCGCTCCATCTAAGGCCGCACCTGTTGTCTCCCAGGCCAGGCCTGATGCTCAGTCTTTGATGGAGTCAGATGTTGGGTCTGAGGTTGAGGAGGAGGCAGAGCAAGCAAGAGGGGAGAGCAGACGGCCTACTCCATCTAAGGCCGCACCTGTTGTCTCCCGGGCCACTATACACACCTCATCTTGCTGGGCCTTTTTTGAGACATCCCATGCAGATAAAACAGTTGCGATCTGCAAGATTTGTAAGAAGGGTATAAAACGTGGCAAAAATGTCAACCACCTGGGTACAAGCTGCCTAAACAGGCATTTGACAACCCACCACTCGGCCCGTTGGCAGGAGCATTTAAAGAACCCACAAAAGGGCCAAAGATTGGTCAGTCGGCCTCCTAGTTCTCCTCGCGCTCCTCCTCATGCTCCATCTGCTCCACCTGCTCCACCTGCACATCAGTCTGTTCCTGGCCCTGCTATAGTCACTCGTCACCTGTTGGCAGCCTCCACTGGCAGGGATGATGATATAGCAGGCAGTGTCGCATCTACCTCCAGCACACCACCAGCTGTATCATCTAGATGCCAAATTTCGATTCCACACATGCTGGAACGAAAAAAAATGTATACTCCCCGCCACCCACATGCCCAGCGTCTAAACAGTAGTTTGGCTAAACTACTGGCTCTGCAACTATTACCATTTAACCTGGTAGAGTCTGCTCCCTTCCGTGACTTCGCAAAATGTGCAGTTCCACAGTGGCAGGTGCCAAGTCGGCATTACTTTTCCCGTAAGGCCCTGCCATCCCTATACCAACATGTGGAAGGCAATGTAGTGTCATCCCTGGCCAAGTCAGTCAGCCGTAAGATACACTTGACGGCTGACACTTGGTCAAGCAAACATGGGCAGGGACGGTACATTTCTGTCACTGCTCACTGGGTGACACTGCTTGCCAGTGGAAGGGATTGTAGCCAGGGCTCGGTGCTGCAGCCAGTGTTGCCCCCACGTCTGCAAACAGCTGGTGGTGTCGCTGATCCGGGTAGATCGATCACTTCTACCCCCTCCTGCTCCTCCTCCTCTACCTCCTCCATGCCCTCCTCTGCAGAATGGTCCTTTGAATATGATGAGATACCACGTAAACGTTCAAAGGGCTATTCTATGTCTCAGGCCAAAAGGTGTCACGCAGTGCTGCAGCTTGTGTGTCTAGGGGACAGGCAGCACACTGCCCCTCAGATTCTTGGGGCTCTGCAGGCACAGGCCCAGAGGTGGTTGACACCACGCCAGCTGCAGCCAGGGATGGTGGTTACTGATAATGGGTCAAACCTCCTGGCCGCCCTTCGTCAGGGAAAGTTAACCCATGTGCCATGCCTGGCGCATGTCCTGAATCTCGTGGTACAGCGGTTTTTGAACTCGTACCCGGGAATGCAGGATGTGCTAAGGATGGCAAGAAGGGTGTGCAGTCACTTCAGGCGGTCGTACAGTGCCACTGCACGTTTGGCCGAAGTGCAGCGCGAGTTTCACCTGCCGGTACACCGCCTCATCTGTGACATGCCCACCCGCTGGAACTCCACCTTGGCTATGCTGCAGCGCCTGTACACGCAGCAGAGGGCCCTCAATGAATACCTATGCGAGTACGGCACCAGCACTGGCTCTGCGCGCCTGGGCTTCTTTTCACCACGGCAGTGGCTTTTGATTAAGGATGCATGCGCTGTCCTCTCTCCATTTGAGGAGGCCACAAGGATGGTCAGCCGGGACAGCGCATGCATCAGTGACACCCTACCGGTACTGTTTTTGTTGGAGCACACTCTGCGTGGCATTATGGACAGGGCACTGGAGGCAGAGCAGCAGGAGGAAGAGGAGGACTTCCTTGCCTCTCAAGGCCCCCTTTATCCTGAGAATCCTGACCCCATTATGCCTAGCTCCCAGAGGCCCGAGCAGGATCCAGGGGTGGAAGAGGAGGAGGAGGACGATTCTGCGGGAACTTTTGCAGGGTTTGAGGAGGAGGAGGAGGAAGACATGCGGCAATCTGCAAGGCCTAGTTTGACTCCCTCGGGACACTTTGGAGTAGTACGTGGCTGGGAGGAGGAGGAGCCCGTTGAAGATAATGTCGTTATGAGTGACCCCGAGGAGTCAGCTTCTCAGGCCTTCGCTAATTTGCGACGCATGGGAAACATCATGCTCCAGAGCCTGCGAAAGGACCCCAGAATCAAGGCCATTAAAGAGACTAACCACTATTGGTTGGCCACCCTACTTGACCCCCGGTACAAGTGTAAAGTCTCGGAGCTTTTCCCATCCACCCATAGAGTCCACAGGATCAAATCCCTTGAGGACAGTCTCAAGAGGAATCTGGTGAACATGTTCCCCGACTCCCGTAGGGTGCAGGGGCGGGGACAACCTACCATGGATTCTACTGGTGGTCACGAGAGGAGCGTTGGAGAAGGCGTGCAGTTGACGGATGCCTTTCGGTCTTTTTTTAGTCCTCACCGCCCAGGCCTCTCAGCTGCCACATCGCATCGACAGCGTCTGCATCACATGGTGGACGATTACGTGAGGGCACAAAGTGACACAGAGGGCTTTTCATGTGACGAATCCGATCCACTGGCATACTGGGTCTTAAGATTAGACCACTGGCCAGAACTGGCCCAGTATGCCATGGAGTTGTTGGCCTGCCCTGCTTCCAGTGTCCTATCGGAACGGGCATTCAGCGCAGCAGGAGGATTCGTCACAGACCATCGAACTAGACTCTCCACCGACTCAGTCGACCGTTTGACATTCATTAAGATGAATCAGTCGTGGATATCAAGCTTTGATGCACCTGATGCAGACCTTGTAGACTAGGCTATCGTTGTGATGTGGCAGTTGAGCCTCAGTTTAAGCCTGGACCATGGTGCCACCCTCAAACCCTCCTCTCATTCTCTTTACGTTCACAGAACCTCATTTTGGTTATGACAAAAACGACAATGTTTGCGCACCTGTTCCACAGGTGCACACCTTTACAATTTTTGGGCCTCCTTCAACACCAGCTCTTTGGGGTTAAGGTGGGGAGGCTATGCTAAAACAAAAACGACAATGTTTGCGCACCTGTTCCACAGGTGCACACCTTTACAATTTTTGGGCCTCCTTCAACACCAGCTCTTTGGGGTTAAGGTGGGGAGGCTATGCTAAAACAAAAACGACAATGTTTGCGCACCTGTTCCACAGGTGCACACCTTTACAATTTTTGGGCCTCCTTCAACACCAGCTCTTTGGGGTTAAGGTGGGGAGGCTATGCTAAAACAAAAACGACAATGTTTGCGCACCTGTTCCACAGGTGCACACCTTTACAATTTTTGGGCCTCCTTCAACACCAGCTCTTTGGGGTTAAGGTGGGGAGGCTATGCTAAAACAAAAACGACAATGTTTGCGCACCTGTTCCACAGGTGCACACCTTTACAATTTTTGGGCCTCCTTCAACACCAGCTCTTTGGGGTTAAGGTGGGGAGGCTATGCTAAAACAAAAACGACAATGTTTGCGCACCTGTTCCACAGGTGCACACCTTTACAATTTTTGGGCCTCCTTCAACGCCAGCTCTTTGGGGTTAAGGTGGGGAGGCTATGCTAAAACAAAAACGACAATGTTTGCGCACCTGTTCCACAGGTGCACACCTTTACAATTTTTGGGCCTCCTTCAACACCAGCTCTTTGGGGTTAAGGTGGGGAGGCTATGCTAAACAAAAACGACAATGTTTGCGCACCTGTTCCACAGGTGCACACCTTTACAATTTTTGGGCCTCCTTCAACACCAGCTCTTTGGGGTTAAGGTGGGGAGGCTATGCTAAACAAAAACTACCATGTTTGCGAACCTGTTCCACAGGTGCACACCTTTACAATTTTTGGGCCTCCTTCAACACCAGCTCTTTGGGGTTAAGGTGGGGAGGCTATGCTAAAACAAAAACGACAATGTTTGCGCACCTGTTCCACAGGTGCACACCTTTACAATTTTTGGGCCTCCTTCAACACCAGCTCTTTGGGGTTAAGGTGGGGAGGCTATGCTAAACAAAAACTACCATGTTTGCGAACCTGTTCCACAGGTGCACACCTTTACAATTTTTGGGCCTCCTTCAACACCAGCTCTTTGGGGTTAAGGTGGGGAGGCTATGCTAAAACAAAAACGACAATGTTTGCGCACCTGTTCCACAGGTGCACACCTTTACAATTTTTGGGCCTCCTTCAACACCAGCTCTTTGGGGTTAAGGTGGGGAGGCTATGCTAAACAAAAACTACCATGTTTGCGAACCTGTTCCACAGGTGCACACCTTTACAATTTTTGGGCCTCCTTCAACACCAGCTCTTTGGGGTTAAGGTGGGGAGGCTATGCTAAACAAAAACTACCATGTTTGCGAACCTGTTCCACAGGTGCACACCTTTACAATTTTTGGGCCTCCTTCAACACCAGCTCTTTGGGGTTAAGGTGGGGAGGCTATGCTAAACAAAAACTACCATGTTTGCGAACCTGTTCCACAGGTGCACACCTTTACAATTTTTGGGCCTCCTTCAACACCAGCTCTTTGGGGTTAAGGTGGGGAGGCTATGCTAAACAAAAACTACCATGTTTGCGAACCTGTTCCACAGGTGCACACCTTTACAATTTTTGGGCCTCCTTCAAAGCCAGCTCTTTGGGGTTATGGTGGGGAGGCTCCGCCAACACCAAAACTACCATGTTTGCGCACCTGTTCCACAGGTGCACACCTTCATAATTTTTACGCCTTCTTCAACACCAGCTCTTTGGGCTTACAGTGGTATGGCTCCGCCAACACCCAAACAACAATTTTTGCGCACCTGTCACACAGATGCATATCATTGTAATTTTTTTCCTTACAAAGGCAATTATTGCTTTCATTACCAGCACTTTCATAGGGATATGGTGTCAAGGCATCGTCCGCACCACCAAATGCCCAATTTTTAAGCATCCTTTACTTCTATTCAAAGTCAAGAGACAACAGTATTCATCCAAAACATCTCTAATCTTGTTCACTCTGCACTACATTGTGGCCCCTACCCCTAACCCTCAATGTATCCGTGCATATATGTCTGTTTCTTGTGAGATTTCAAGTTAAAGTGCACCAAACACCATTTTACATGAAATAAAGTGCAATTACATACATCTTTGGACTTCTTGAAACATTTGGTAATAAAAGCCCCATTGTGGAAATACACCCGTTAATTATATGCACATTTAAAGAGACAGCACCTTTTTCCAAAAAAACCTCTAATCTTGTTCCCAGTGCACTGCATTATGTCCCCATCATACACACTGGCTGAGCCGTTGATTAGGAGCAAAAGAAAGGTGCGGTTAAGCAAAAAAGTCATTTTTGAAGGTTTGGTATGCTGTAATTCTGGTTCTGGACATGCTACAGAGCTGAAACTTCACAGGTACAACTTTTAGACCCCCCAGACACTAAATCCAAAGAAATCTCTTTTTTTTTTTTTTTTTTTATTTTTTCAATAATTGGCTATCTATCAAAAACGACAATTTTTAAGAACTTTTTTTTGTGTGATTAATAGTCCCTGGGGCATGACCCAGAACCCTAGGCACTTTTTAGGGGCATTTATTGGGTTTTAGGGCTTAAAAATGGTGTTTTTTGATTACAGAAGTTCGGGTCCCATTGATTTCAATGGGGTTCTGAAATCCGAACCGAACTTTCGTGAAGTTCGGGTGTTCTGGTCGAACCGAACTTTTCAAAAGTTCGATCATCCCTAATGAGGAGGAGCAAAAAGAGCATGCTTTAAACCTTTCTGGGATCCCTGGTGTTATCCGTGGTTGGGGGGAGGAGAATGAGGACGACATTATCCAGGATTACGAGCTGGAAGCAGGCCACTACACCGCTTCCAGTTTAGTGCGAATAGGGGCCTTCATGCCCCAGTGTTTTAAGGGGAACCCCCATATAAAAAGCATAAAGGCCCAGGACCAGTACTGGGTGGCAACGTACTTAGACCCCCGGTACAAACAAAAAATGGCAGAAATGTTACCACAATCACAGAGGGCAGTCAGAAGGCAGCACTTCCAGGCCTTGCTGCGTGAAATGCTGCATTCTGCTTTTGAAGAAGGAGGGGAGGTGAATGGTGCTGCCAATGAAATAAGGAAGGGAAGAACAGTCCTAGGGCTTGTGGTGTCCAAATTCAGATCAACCTGATATGAGGTGAATAACTATATATATATATATATAAATGCATATACGATTAAATGCACACATATAATAAATACAAGAAATAAATATATAAAATTGTATTTATTATATGTGTGCATTTAAGTCTATATGCATTTATATATATATATATATTGTGACAGGAAGTCAGGTAAATCTGGGAATGTAGTCACTGAGAGGAGACACATTCCCACCTGCTTTGAAAGTTCACTGATACTATAGGGTGTTGGCTGCAGAGAGAGCCAGCAGGAAGTTGAAAACCATTCAGCTGTTCAGAATGAGGAGATCAAGGACTCTATAATTTGTCCAGAGAAAATCTATTGAGTGCTGCCTCCTGTCGCTGTGTGAGCTGGGAAGAGGAGGACAGACATACGTGTACCTCCCGACGCCGTGTGGGCATGGGAGAAGGACTGCTGCCGCCTGTCGCCGTGTGGGCTGGGAGAGGGGGACAGTCGGATGTGTGCCTCCCGACAAGCTGGTGAGCATGGGAGAAGACCCCCTAAAGCGATGTGAAGCTAAGGAGGGTAACCACGAGTGAAGACGTCTCAAAGGTGAGAAGACAAAGTGTTCCATGTGAAGAGTGTGAAGAGTAAAGGGACCTGTTAAATGAACTGTGTTCAATATGAAGAATCTGAAGAGTAAAGGATCCTGTTATAAATGAACATGTGCTGTGTGAAAGAAAACAAAGGGACATGTTCAATGGACAATGTTTGTGCTGAGTGAAAAGCAAACAAATGGACATTTGAGTGTCTGCTGTAGGATCAGCAGTGTCGGCCCAACAGTAGGTTGGAAAGACTTCTTAGGTAGGTTCCAGCGTGAGAAGGTAGCCGCCCACAGAGGCAAGGATTTATTTTGTCTTTTATTTTATTTTGGCTGTTTTGATGCTTGCAATTGTGTTAAGTAAATTGCATGAATAAATCAGTCTTGTTTTCAACCTCTAATCGGCTATCTCTCTGTGAAAACGCACCCCCAAAGGGGTCATCCACGCCTACCACCGAGCTAATCCCTCACAATATATATATATATATATATATATATATATCTTTATATATATAGTTATTCACCTCATATCAGGTTGATCTGAATTTGGACACCACAAGCCCTAGGACTGTTCTTCCCTTCCTTATTTCATTGGCAGCGCCATTCACCTCCCCTCTTTCTTCAATATTCTTACTGTACACTTGTGGTACAGTTTTAGAGGCAGGCAGCAGCCATTTACATACATACGATTATCTTTAGCTACAGTTTGAAATTTATCCTGAGCGCGGATCTTTTTTCTCTTGCATTCTGCTTTTGCGTGCGCTGGCAGAGGAATTTCCAATCACAGAGAGACAGTTGCGGGTAGCAATCCAACAGCGCCTGCAAGAAGAGGGCGGTTTGAAGATGTCTTGGTCACTTCAGATATGAGATCCTTTTTTTGCCGAACCATCGACAGCTGTACTCCGTATCCAGCATCAGGGAACGCCTAGACCGACAAGGGGTCCGACTACATCGGGTTAACGGCTGATGTGGACGCTCTGAGGAGTGATGAACCCCTGGACTACTGGGTGGGCAGGCTTGACCTCTGGCCAGAGCTTGCACAATTTGCAATGGAACTGTTGGCTTGCCCCCCGTCCAGTTTCCTGTCCGAAAGGACGTTCAGCGCAGCAGGGGGGATCGTGACCGATAAGCGCACTCGCCTATCTCATGACAGTGTAGACTACCTCACATTTATAAAAATGAATGAGGCATTGATCTCTGAGTAATTCAACACATGTGACCAGTAGACCATGTTTCATTGTAATTCCTCATGCCAGGCCACAAATATCCGCCAGACCGCCATCCACCCACAGCAATTCCTGGTCCTTGGCTTCGCTACATACAGCGGCATAAAAGGCATTTCATGTCCATTGAATGGCAAATTTTTGGGGCCTTTCAGGGCCGACAATTATTTTTTTCTGTGAATGCCTAATGTACCTCCAGCCACAGAATACAACTTTCCAAGAGTATCAAGAGTACGTGAGAGTCTGAATTGGTGGTTGGTGACCAGAAATCTGCAGAAGAGAAAATCCGGAAACCGGAGCAACCTGGAAAGTGGTGACTACAGAAGACAGTCTCTCTGGCTGGGGAGCGGTTCTGGAGGAAGCCACTGTCCAGGGAAATTGTCTTGGGTAGAGAAAGGTCTCCCCATCAATGTTCTGGAATTTCGAGCAGTCAATTGGGCTTTGAAATACTGGACGCCCAGACTTCGGGGTTACCCTGTCAGGGTGCAATCCGGCAATGCCACAGCTGTGGCTTATCTCAACCATCAAGGAGGCACAAAGAGTCAGTCAGCCCAGAAAAAGGTGGATATCATCCTGTCCTGGGTAGAGAAGTTTTTGCCATGCCTGAAAGTAGTTTTTATTCCAGGAATAGAGAACTGGCAGGCAGATTATTTGAGCCATTATTAGATGTGTTCAGGGGAATGATCCTTACATCCCGAGATTTTTCAATCAATCTGCCTATGCTGGGGGGTCCCAGACGTAGATCTGTTGGCATCCAGGTTCAACAACAAGTTGAAGAGATTTGTGTCCAGGGCCAGGGATCCACTCGCAGTCGGAGTGGATGCTTTAGTGACTCCTTGGAAGGAGTATTCCCTGATTTATGCCTTTCCTCCGGTGCAGCTGATATTGCATCTATTGGACAGGATCCAGCTAGAGGCATATTCTATCAGAGGAGTAGGTGCCTCTTGGGCACTTCGCCATCAAGCCTCTATGGCTATGCAAGGGCGCGACCTGGTCATCGGTGCATACGTTCACTCGTTTCTATCAAGTGGATGTTGGGACCCAGGAGGAATCTGCATTTGGCCGCAGTGTTCTGCAGGCAGTGATGTAATCTTTTTTGGGGTCTGTTGGCAGTATTTTTGGTGTCCCCCTCCTCTCAGATGCTTTGCTTTGGGACATCCCATATGTTATGCTTTATGGCTCTGTGTCCCGTGATGTACGAAAAGAAAAATTGATTTTTTTAATACAGACTTACATGTAAAATCCATTTCTTGAAGTACATCACAGAACACAGAGTTGTCTCACCTCTTTTATAGGGAATTTATTGCTTGTTACAAAGCTGAGGTACTTCCTGTGTGGGAGGGGTAGGGGGACATCCTTTCTGATTGGTTGCCAGTGTCCTTCACCTGTAGGTGGCTAAATAACCCATATGTTATGATTCATGGCTCTGTGTCCAGTGATGTACTTCATGAAATGGATTTTACAGGTAAGTAGGTATTACAAATCCATATTTTAACTTCTTAACAATATATAAGTAAATCCCAATTACAGAGTTAAAACCATACTATTTGCTATTTTTCCATTTGTTTATATTTAACTGTGCAATTTCATTTATTCCAGTCGCTGTTGATTAACAAAAGTAGCATCTATAATTATTTAAAATGTAAAAAGGCAATTATTAGGAATATTATGCTTGCAGCGGAACAATTTACTGATTGGCAATTTTCTTCAGATTAGCCTATAAAGAAAAATATCACAGTGTCAGCAACACCCCATATTTATATGGTAATTTGTTTATAAAGAAAAAAAAAAACTCCTCTACTTTCGCTCCTCTAAAAGTAAGAAATAAAACTTAAGTTATGATTTTGCAAGAGAAATATCACTTTACAGAAAACGAAATGCAGACAAATCAACAAAATGCGCATTATTTTAAAAAATAATAGCAAGCATATAAAAGCAAACATATTGCTTGCAAGGGTCAATCAAGGGAATATGGGGAAACAAATTGGTGGAATAAAAGAGGCACTTTCCTTACACTGGTTATTAGGGTTGCACCGATACTGATACCAATACTCTTAAAAATGCTCCAATATCGAAACGAATACCTCTACGGTGCGATTTGAGCCTCACAAAATGAACACAGGCTTGTCATAGTGATTTCAGCCTGGGTTCACACAGGAGCGGTGTGAAAAACCAAAAGCAAGCAAAGTCCTTTCTTGTATTAACAGAGGCATGGAGAGATATCATGTTGCCCCTGTGCAAATCATTAGTAAGACCTCATCTGGAATATGCAGTTCAGTTTTGGGCACCAGTTCTTAAAAAGGATATCGGGGAACTGGAGAAAGTGCAGAGAAGGGCAACCAAATTGATAAGAGGCATGGAGGAGCTCAGCTATGAGAAAAGATTAGAGGAACTGAATTTATTCTCTCTTGAGAAGAGGAGATTAAGGGAGGATATGATCAACATGTATAAATACATAAGGGGTCCATATAGTGAACTTGGTGTTTAGTTGTTGACTTTAAGGTCAACAGAGAGGACAAGGGGCACTCTTTACGTCTAGAGGAAAACAGATTTCATCTTCAAATATGGAAAGTTTTCTTCACCGTAAGAGCTGTGGAAATTTTTTTCCCTGCTGTAGCAAATTGGATCATGCTTTGCTGGGGTTTTTTCGCCTTCCTCTGGATCAACTGCGAGTATAGGATTGTGTATATTGGATTGTATGGTTGACTTTTCAATACTGGGTGTTTTTTTTTTTTTTTTTGGTTGAACCAGATGGACTTGTGTCTTTTTTTCAACCTGACTAACTATGTAACTATGAGAAACTGCATGTGTTTGGAACAGGAAACGCACAGCATTTCTGTTCAAATTACATGTGATTCATTGCAGTGCGATTTCAGCCTATTCAGTTTGTTTGGGCTCAAATTGCACTGCAAAGGTATCGGTACTCGGTATCGGCGAGTACTTGACCAAAAGTATTGGTACTTATACTCACCCGATAAAAATCCGGTCTCTGTGCAACCCCTACTGGGTAACAACAAAGACAAACAGATTTACATGACGCACTCCAGGTAGGGCTGTAACCATAAAGAAATAAATATGAGACAGTCCTAATTAGTCCATAAGATTTATAAGTCCATAAACTGTTAAAAGATAGCTGTCCTTAGTGGCTGCCAGGTTGGAATGGAGCTAGAAGAGACTCTGGAATGTAGAAGGAGAGAAAAAGCAACGCCATCTAAGTGTAGCAGTAAGGAATTTAATGATAAAAACATAAGAATTACACTCACAAAGGAAGATAAAAAACAGCATGTAGTTAGATATGGATCATCTGCTCTGCCCCAGGAGAAGTGCTTGTCTGTGGGAGCTGCCTCAGATCCAGCAGCGCTGGTGGCTCCCAGCACTTCCTAGGAACCCAGCTATGCTCGGTAGTGCTCAGAGACACTCGGGAGCACAGGTGACATCCCTTCCGGATGCAGGGTCAGAGCGGATGATCCATATCCAACTACATGCTTGTTTTTACCTTCCTTTGCGAGTGTAATTCTTAAATTTTTATCATTAAAATGGAGTTCCAGTCAATTTTAAGTTTATTAAAAACAGCAGCTACAACAAGTGTAGCTGCTGACTTTTAATAAACACACACTCACCTGTCCCAGGATCCAGCGATGTGGCCACCTGAAGCCTCGCTCCTCTCCTTCTTCTCCCCAGTGCCGGCATTACAAGCGTGGACACCCGGCTGTGACAGCTTGCGGCTTCACAGCCGGGTGTGCACTGCGCATGTGCGAGTCGCGCTGCGTTTCTTCAGTGGCCGGGCAATCTTCTGGAACCTGTAACGTGTCCTTTAAAGATTGCAGGGAGGGAGGGGGAGAGGAGAACTTCCGCTCAAGCTGCCTAGGCCCCACCCCCCCAAAAAAAAAAATGACACACCAAATGTGGCATGTAAGGGGGTGAGGAGTGCTTAAAGTGGAAGTTCCACTTTTGGGTGTCACTCTGCTTTAAAATGCCATACTGCTACACTTAGATGGCGCTGCTTTTTTTCTCCTTCAACCATACTGGTTATCATCTGTATTTCATTATTTATTTATTTATTTATTACAGGTACTTATATAGAACCGCCCATTTACTCAGCGCTTTACACATTTTGCATACATTCACATTAGTCCCTGTCCTCAGGGAGCTTATAATTTAAGGTCCCTAAGTCACATTCATACACATACTAGGGCCAATTCAGACAAGAGCCAGTTAACTCAGACCTTAAAATGTAAGTTTAGATAACAACAAAATTTTGACTATGTTACATTGAAGGAGGGATGTGTTGGAGCTGGAGAGAGTCCAGAGAAGGACAACTAAACTAATTAGGGGATTGGAGGACCTTAATTATGAAGAGCGGCTGCAATCGCTTGATTTATTTCTCCCTGGAGAAGAGACGCCTGAGGGGGGACATGATAGCAATTTTTAAATATCTCAATGGTGATCTCAGCTTAGAAAAAAAGCTGTTCAGTCGAAGGGATTGCATAAAGACTCGAGGGCATACAATGCAATTAGAGAAGAAGAGTTTTAAACTCAGGCAACGTGGGGGGTTCTTTACTGTTAGGGCTACAAGATTGTGGAATTCTCTACCACAAGAGGTGGTTTCTGCGGGTAGTATGGTGGCTTTCAAAAGACTCTTAGACGTACATCTCAAGGATCAGAACATTCAGGGGTATGTGAGATGATTTCAGCCACACACACCTACACATTTTGAACTGGATGGACTATTGTCTTTATTCAACCTCACCTACTATGTAACTATGTAAGATTAGACACCTGTAATGTCCAGTTTACATTCATCATATCCCTCTTTTTTTTCCACTTTCATACCTATTGATTCTACCAAAAACGGTAGTGTTGAACTTTCTGTTCCTAAGGACAACAACATTGAACCAAACCCAGGGCTGGCCTTACCATGGGTCCCACTGGGTCCATTGGTCCCAGGCAGAACTTGGAGAAGGACAGCAAATTGACTTCCAGCAGTTTTGTGTGTCATCAGTTTGCGGCACGTTATGGGCGGCATTTCCCCATCTCATACTGCTGCCCGTTGTGAAAACTGATGAGTATGAGGAGGTGGAGCGTCTCCTCTGAGGAACGTCCCTCAAGTGATCGTGGTGTTTGCAATGACGTCAGACATCAGCGCATTCCATCTCACACAGGGCAGGCTGGATCTTATAAGGCGGTGGGCGCAGCAGACACAGGAGTGACAGGAGGACTTAAGGACAGACAGTGGGTGTTTGGTGGACCGGTCCGATGGTTATGGAAAAAGATAACAGTATATGTAATATTTTCTAAATTTTATATTTATATAAAATAATGGATGGGGGGGGGGCTTTTGTTGAGCGTGATTTTTTTTTTTTTTTTGGGGGGGGGGGCAGCATTTCATTATTGGACCCAGGCAGCACAATTGGGCCAGTCCTGTGACCATACCTACAAAATTCTCTACAGCATTGGCACCCTTTACATCTTCAGGCTGCAGATATCATCCTCCAGCCTCAACCTCCAGCAGCTTAGCGTTGTCACCAGGTTGAAAGGTTGGCTACTCCCATTGCTAAACCTCACAGTCCATCTTGTCCCAGTCTCTGCTAACTGACAGCTCTAGCCACAAAGGGCGATATGGGGGGGGCAGAGACCAGAAATGATTTTTCTGCTGAGCTTCTTCCCACACAACTCGAAAGGTAGCTGTTATAAAGCTGGTGGAAGCCTGTCGTGCAGAGAAGGCTTACCATTGCCGGTGGGCGGAGCTTGAATGGAAACCCCTGAGGTGAGTAGCACAGGCTAGCCTGAGGTGCGGAGTCTAAGCATCCACCGGTTTTCACCAGAGCCTCTGATGGTGAGGATGGATTTGGCTGCAGGTGGATACCAGGTCGCGGTCCCCAGGGTCGCCCCACCAGAGGGTAACCGGTCAAGGTCCGAAGATGGATGAGCAGACAAGGAGGATCCAGAAGAGTAGTCAAACGAGCCGGGGTCAGGACGAGCAGCAATCAGTTGAGGTCAGGGATGAGCCAAAGGTCAACAGATCAGACAGGAATCAACAGGAAGCAGGTTCAGGAACACAGGAGAGCTGAAGACAAAACAGCAAAGTGCAAATGCACCAGATGCCTTTAAATAGGCCTTCTTTGGCGCCAAAACGTCCGGGTCAACGTGTGTGAACGTGAGAACGCATAATGTGCGTGGGGTCACGCGTGTAGCGAATGCGCATGCGCATTGGCTAATGCGTATTAGCCAGGCGCTAATTCGCGAATGCGCATTAGCCAATTAGCGTTTTCTAACAGTAGCACCGAAAACAGGAGCTAATAAAGGTACTTTGGAGACATTTTTAAAATAAATCTTTTACAACATGAAGGAGGTTTATGTTAGGTATGTTAGCCTTAAAGTGGTTGTAAACCCTCACCTTGTAAAACAACCCATTCAGTTTAAAACTGAAATGAAAGGCAAAACATGTGTGTATACAGTGCCTTGAAATAGTATTCATACCCCTTGAAATTGTCCAAATTTTTTCATGTTACAACCAAAAATGTAAATGTATTTTATCAGGATTTTATGTGATAGACTAACACAAAGTGGCACATATTTGTGAAGTGGAAGGAAAATGATAAATGGTTTTCAAAATTTTTTACAAATAAATATGTGAAAAGTGTGGCGCGCATTTGTATTCACCCCCCTGAGTCAATATTTTGTAGAACCACTTTTCGCTGCAATTACAGCTGCAAGTCTTTTTGGGTATGTCTCTACCAACTTTGCACATCTAGAGAGTGAATTTTTTGCCCACTGTTCTTTGCAAAATAGCTCAATCTCTGTCAGATTGGATGGGGAGCGTCTGTGAACAGCAATTTTCATGTCTTGCCACAGATTCTCAATTGGATTTAGGTCTGGACCTTGACTGGGAAATTCTGATACATGAATATGCTTGTGTTGCTTTTGTTATTTTGTTGGTCTATCAAATAAAATCCCAATACCTGATAAACTATAATGGATAACTGAAGAAAAGTAGACAATAGAAAAATCTAATATTCATAAAATGTATAAATGTATTTATTA
The DNA here is from genome assembly GCF_965119305.1 of Pelophylax lessonae. Lineage (NCBI taxonomy): Eukaryota > Metazoa > Chordata > Amphibia > Anura > Ranidae > Pelophylax > Pelophylax lessonae. The sequence continues at coordinate 648,932,895 of NC_138770.1, read as the reverse complement.
CAAAAAATTTAGGAACATCAATTGTAAAATCAATTCACATATAACTATGCTTTGATTGACCGGTTTCGCCTGGGTGGCTTCTTCAGAATAAGCTCAGATGTAAATCTTGGCTCGATAAACAAATACAAAGATATCATAGGTTTACACATACAAATTTACCATACTCCTATATAATCATATTTGAATATCAATGCAGCCCTTATTACTCCAACTAGAGGATTATCTATACCTGCAATGCAGGACGCACAGCGTGGAATAGGTGGTGCGAATCTAGCCCAAAGGCTAGGTCCGCAACACCTATGAGTGCTAGGTGGATCGTCTACGGTAAACAAACACTTGATTTCAGTGGATGGCCTGAGTGGGGGTATATCTAATTTATCCATGAGGCAGATAACTTGGGATTGTTTTATCTTTCCAGGTTAGGATTTGCTTTATGTGATCCTCCTCCTGTCTCTATTAAGCCATCCACATGCCTTAAAGAAAATAAAACTACAAGCTCCTGACTATAAGCACTGGGGGGCTTAGCGTTTTCTCGGTTTGGTATTGAGCACTGTTCCTGTAGGATTTACAAACATGAATCTATCTCTGAGGTTGGATGACTTTGCGGCTCTTGTAAGTGTACATTGAGGGTTACAAGGGATAACCATCAAAATATATGTTCTTTTTCACTATATAGTGCATTGGAATATGTTCCTTTTTGATATGATAACCGTTATTGACAGGTTTAATAACTTACCTACCGGCCATATATTTCCCTCCTGCGGGTGACCCATTGTGGTGGACTCTGGGCCACCGGATTGTGGTGGCCCTGGACTCTTCCTGTCCGGCATGCACTTTGGGCCCTTTGGGGCCAAAACTGTGAAAAAGTTGAAGTAGTTCCAAATATGGGCGTTACCATCCCACCCCACTTGGGTGGGGTGTCTGTCATTAGCAACAGCAACCACCAACAACCCCAGATACAAAAAAAAAAAAAAAAAACAATAATAACTATCAATGTATACACATATATCCAATCATGGCATACACATGTAGTAATGTATGTGTGCATGCACATACACACTCCTAACCCTGCACATTAGTACATATATATACATAAACTTAACTCCCTACACAAACATATTTGAAACTACTTCTGGTTATTTGGTATATAAGAAGGGTGTGGGTAGTCTTCTCCTGTGGCTCTGAAGAAGAGGAATTCCTCGAAATGCGTCAGTGACTATTACACCCATATTTGCTGTTACATTGGATGGAATGTTCAGTGATCTGTGATGCGCAATTTCTCGCTGTCTTTGTAAGTACGTTACTTACCATGCTTTTATCTAATAAATTATTTGTCTCGGGATAATGCACTAGGTTGGTGCGCCCTTTGTGTGTTTTGTATAGTTGCAGTGTTAGAGCTTCCCTTAGTCTTTGAGGGCAGCAAGACCGTGGTTACCCGTTTCTAAGGGCAATGGAGATATAAAGCACATCCAGCCGGAGGGGCCATTTTCCTAAGCGCAGGAGGCATTGTGTGTGTGTGTGTGACTGTTTCAATAACAAAAAAGTACCAAAAGTATATTGGGCTACCAGTGAAATAGGCTAGGCCACAGATAAGGTAGGCCCCGAATGAGGAAGATGTGGGGACACATATGATAAGACTGTACCCATACCTCACCTCGTATGACCCTCTGTCATTACATTTACTCACCCTCTACAGGTAATATTATTTTCTAATCTAATTGAGGAGCACCTTGAGCGTCTACATTTACTACTCCTATAATATTGGTTTTCTTATACTGTTCTTTACCTAATTAGGTTGATAATACCTACCCATATAAACCAGTAAGGTTTTCTTCGGAGTGGTCCTTGCTGAGCAACTTCTTGATCATCGTGGCACCCCTGTGGCCTCCAGTGCAGTTACTCTTTTCTCATCTTTTTCTACAATTGCCCTTGACGGGTTTTATTGGAACTGGGCATTCCTCTCTTACCGGTAATCTTTACCGTTTTATAGACAGATCATCCCACTCTCCTATGAAGACTTCGAGGGTAGGTATTCATCATCAGAATACCTCTAACATAAAACTGTGATATATACATATATATATATATATATATATATATATATATATATTTTTTTTTTTTTTTTTTCATATTCTATTAAGGTTTTTCCTTTTCGCAGGCACATTGAGTGTTTGGAATTCTGGTTGACCCCTAAAGAAGGGTTTTGATACCCGAAACACGTAGGGTCATTTTACGGTTCACTTCACCATGTGTACCTGAGCGTCTTCAATGTTGACTGGTATATGATCTGTCATTGCATGCATTTTTAACAAGCCTTCTGTCTATGCACAATTGTCATATAAAGTTTTGTATGTGTATTTTTTTTTTTTGTCTTTTTGTATAATAAAGTTTACTATTTTATCCTGACATACAGTGTCTAGTGGCATTCATAGTTCCACACCATTGGGGATTTCTTTGTATACATATTAATCGGGATGATGGCCACTAGCACTGGGTACTAGGTGCTGGGATTATATTTTCCTCTATGATATGACTGTATGTAAAAAGCTATACAGTCTAAAATTGCTATTAACCACTTGCCGACCGCCGCAAGTACATATACTGCGGCGGTCAGCCCCTCACAGGCAAAGTGACGTATATATATGTCACTAGCCTCTGAGGCTCTGGGGAGCGAGCGCACGCGGCCGGAGGCGCGCTCCCGTGCGGTCACAGACCCCCCCCCCCGCGCGTATGACCGGCGGACCCAACGTCCGCCGGTCACTCAGTGATCGTCGGTGCAGAGGGAGAAAGGCAGGCGGCTGATGTAAACAAGCCGCCTGTCATTCTCCCCTGTGTAGAAACAGTGATCATACGGATCTACTATGTAGGACCGTTGATCACTGTTTCTACAGCTCAAGCCACAGCCAATCACAGTTAGAATCACGCCCCTAGGGACACACACCACCCCTCCCTCTCAAATAAAGTTAACCCCTTCACTGCCAGTGTAATTTTACAGTAACAGTGCATATGTATAGCACTGATTACTGTAGAAATGTCACTGGTAACCCCAAAAGTGTCAAAAATTACAGTCAAGGGTCCAATCTGTCTGCCGCAATGTCGCAGTACCGCAAAAACAATCGCAGATCGCCGCCATTATGCATTAAAATAAAAAAACAACAAAAATTACAAAAATCTTTCCCTTTGTTAGTAAATGCGATAACTTTTGCGCAAACCAATCAAAATACGCTTTTTGCAATTTTTTTTTACCAAACATATGTAGCATAAAACAAATTGGCCGAAAATGTTAAAAAATTTTGATTTTTACATTTTTTTTGGGGAATTTCATATAAAAAAATGTGAAAAATATTGTTATTTTTGCAAAATTGACGCTCTTTTTTTGTTTATAGCGCATGATCAAAAAATCGCACAGGTGATCAAATACCACCAAAAGAAAGCTCTGTTTGTGGGAAAAAAAGGACCTCAAATTCGTTTAGGTACAGCGTTGCACGACCGCGCAATTGTCCGTTAAAGTCACACAGTGCCGAATCGCAAAATACCCCCTGGTTAGGAAGGGGGTAAAATCTTTCGGGGCTTAAGTGGTTAATACTGGTCCACTACAAAGGACTGCCTATATTGGGGGACTTTGCTGGTGTTGGGCATTTCGGTATAGGCAGGTACAATGTGCAGTTTGTAGAACCAGCATGTTCTTATGGCAGTATGTTCGTTTATACAGACATAATACAAAGGCAATGAAGGCAATGAAAACGAATCACAGTAGTATCTGCTTTATTCTGCTTTCACAAGTTTGACTTTAGGAATTCTTTGTTTAGGACATTCTTGAACAAATCCAGAAAATGTAGGCTTGCTGTGAGTGACAATAAACCATAAATATGAGGCTTAAGACACTACAGAGGTCACTAAACGCCAGACACAGTTTATGATTTGTTTCTTCCTAGATGTATAGTAAGAGTCACAATGGCTTGCATATAGATCATACACAATGGAGTCACCGCCAGAGAAAACATATAGGTTGCCGTTGACAGTGCATCACAAAAGCATTTATAGCTTGAATGTCAATACTAAATCTCTGGCTAGAAAAAAAAAAAAAAAAAATCATTTATATTCCATTGGTCTCAGAAGGCACCTTATGAAATATATTATCTGGCACCTGCAGAAAAAAATGTAATGTCTTTTTCTTTGTATTTTGCATTTATGTAGGTCCTTCAAAGATTTATTTTCTCAATTACCAATCAAAAGCGCTCATAAAAGCAGGGACGGTGAACCATGAAGGATCGGGTCTCACTGCAGAGACAGATGCACACACTACATCTAATACATTAAACTGCTCTATCTGTAACCATTGTGTGCCGGGTGATTGTGAGCGAGAAAGTGAATTGTTCATGATAATCCATTCAGTTCTGAAGAAAAAAGGAAAAGCAATTGTATTTAGTGTTTATTTGCCAAGGCTCATAGACTGTAGGCGATAAATAAATGATCTTTGTGTTTCCCTATTTTTAAATCAGTCTGTCTCTGAAGAAAATGTGTTTAGTTTTGACCACAAGAAATATGAAAATATATTATTCTTCTGAAAAAAGGTCTGTTTTCCAGACTTATTTCTGAATGGGAGGGTCAGCCTTCATTATAACTACCTGAGCTAATCTCAGTGTTGTGATGAGGAAAGCTGCAGTATCTGCTTTCATTTTTAAAGGCATGAGCCTAGATATCCTCAATTTAACTGATATTATCACAGAAGATTTTTTGTTTCAACTGGTAATTTTTATCAAAATTGTTTTCCATTTTTTTTTTTTAACAAAAAAACAAGAAAAGAAAAGAAACCTAAACACAGTTACAGCTTGTTCCAGTGTAACTACATATTAGAATATGGAGCATAACATGTTATAGGCCAATGAATGCAAGGCCATACATAGTTCTAATCTTAGCAGGAACTAGCCGAGCCGTTATAAGGTGCACCTGATGACGTCAGCTCTGATGAAACGCGTCATGCGCGATTACGTAATTTCCGCCCCACTGCAACGCAGATCCGGTCGCTGACACGCATAGCGTCCCGGAAGTAGCCGCCAACGAGGGATTCGCGGCCCCTACTAATACTGTTTTTATGTGAGTAGCTGACTTTTATTTTGATTTAATAAAGCGAATGTAAATGGTACATCACCATATTAGCGCTTCTTCTTTCCATATCATCGTCTGACTGAGTTATAAGAGGAGATCCCATTACCCGAGTGAAGGGGACCTTTCCCCCCAGGAATCCCACATAACACTGGCTAAGAGGATACTACACTAAGGCTTGTTACCCCTGTAGGGGTATATACCTCCGGTGAGTGCGGGATTAATTGGAGGGGTGCACTTGTGTGTCTCACCCATCACCTAAACAAGTTTTGGATCACTGGGATCACCTCACCAGCATCTTTATAACTGCTTTGTCACTGCCTAGGGATTACCACGTTTTAATATCACTTATTCACCCAGAAACTAAAGGATTGATAATTTATTTATTGGATCATCATATGTTTTTTTGCATGAATAATATTTATATATATTTTTATACACCTTTTTTTCAATATTTATTTACCATTTGCTACGATTGGCACAAATTGTAATATATACTTATTTATTGCACTAATTTGCACTGATTACCTTGTTTGGCACAAATTGTAATATATATTTAATTATTGCATTATTTTGCACTGATTATATTCTTGTATTCAGGGTACATATCACCCACATTCATTTAGTGTGCTTTTCAACATTTCCTCATGTGTGTAATACAGTATCTATTTATTTATTTTTTACTTCTAACACTTTGCAACACCTTAACTAGGGGATCACCCCGGTTATTTATTTTGTTTCGCCTTCTCGCATACACACTTTAGAATTTTGGACTAACCAATTATATGTAAGTCAATACTACAGCACTTTATTCTCACTTTTATTTATTTTTATTTATTCTTGTGAATATCACATTTTATTCATTACACTAATTAGGCAGCACCACCTTACCTCACTTTTCCTATATATCTAGATATAGCTTTCGGGCTATATTTTGGGGTTGGCTGCAGCCTTCTCTTCCTTTTCCTTGTCCAAAAGCGCGGAAATTTCTTTACCCTTAAGTTGATCAATCGATCGATCAACTTGGGTACAACCACCCTGCTGGATTCTCTTGCAATTATCGAGAGCTGCTAGCAATAATCACTGTCTTCTCCTAGTGGGGATGGCTTCCACCTCCGGGAGAAGACAATGGCCCAGCAGGAGGGATTCCTGCATCAACACTGTCTGTGTTGATGGGGAATTATAGAAATTTGCTCCGCGTATGGCTGGCCTTAGAGTACAAGAAGAAAAAGAAAACTCCCAATCCATAATTTTACAGCCACGTCATGTTTAGAAGAGCATGCCAACACTCTGACATCTCTTGGGTAAAAGGAGCCTAAACCATAGATGACAACCTTGGGGACCAGATAGTTTGGAATTTCATCGGGCACCCTCTTTGCCAGGGGTGTCAAACTCAATTGCATTGTGGGCCTCATCAGCATTATATTTGCCCTCAAAGGGCCTGTTGTATCTGTAAGACTAGATGTCCAGAGCACCCCAGCCCTACTTACATCAGATATCAAGAACCCCCCCCACCATCAGAAGTCAAGAGTCCCCCACCCTTTATTTCATCACAGTGCATCCCCCTTACCTTGTGCTACTGCCAGTAAGAAGCTGGGGCAGAGCTAGGAAGCAGAAAGGGCAGGGGCTGGAGGAGTACCAGAGGAGGGCTGGAGTCAGCTGCCAGAGTCTGCGAAATGCAGAGGGGAGGAAGAGATGAGGGGGTGCTACGGCTGCATGGGGAAGTGCAGGATCTGTAGGAGTTTTGTCCTTCTCTCCTCTGACAACTGCTGAGACAGATTTGGCCAGTGGGCCTTGTATTTGACACATGTGATCTATGCTGATACATTTGTTTTTTTTTCTGTCTAGGGTAGCATTAAAGGCATTGTGCCACTGAAGCACAGTAGGTGGCGCAGGTGAGAGTCACCTCTGCAAAATTAATTTCTGGGCAATAAACAAGGTAATCTGTGCATAGGCAGTATTGCATCATTAGTGATGATTCCTAGGCGGACACTGTTAGGGTCTCAGGATATTTGTGTGCCACATAAATAATGAAACTTGAAAAATGTAGGTCCAGTAAGGAAACAGTTTAGGGCAGTGATGGCGAACCTTGGCACTCCAAATGTTTTGGAACTATATTTCCCATGATGCTCAGCTATACTGCAGAGTGCATGAACATCATGGGAAATGTAGTTCCAAAACATCTGGGGTGCCAAGGTTCGCCATCACTGGTTTAGGGCATTGCTATAACATACGAATCAAGGAGCCCATGTCTACGATACAGCTGGGACAAGACAGAGTCGTGATTCTATCCCAGAAAAATAATTTCTGAGGTGTGTTATGTACTCAATGCAGGATAAATAATTGAGTCACTTTTTTGTGTAGGAGAAAGAGAAATTTTAAAAATTTACACCAACATCTTGTCTCTGTTATTGTCTACAAACTTTGCACTGGCTGCCAACATCAGTGCAGAATACACATCTCCTATCAAACCCCTTTTAGTAGAGAATGATTACCATCATTGGAATCGGGAATGGATTATATACCAACAGAAGTTTCTTATAATTTGACTTGCATCTCTGCAAAGACCACTAGAGAAAAACAGTAAAAAAAAAAAAAAAATCACAAGTAGGAATGAGCTTAGTGTTCATTACCAATCTAAGTTTGGACCGAACACTCACTGTTTGAATGCCCTAAATGTGGATGCACGTGCCAGCTTCCATCTATCAATGGTCACTAAGGAAGAAGCAGGTGCTAGCAACCGCCATGTCCTTGCCAATCACTGACATGACCCTTCCCCCGTGAACTCCTGGCCACGTAAGCAAATGGGCAGGAATCAGAAGGGTTACATCATTGTCTAAGTAGGGCCATGGCTACATAGTTAGTCAGGTTGAAAAAAGACACAAGTCCTTCTGGTTCAACCAAAAAAAAAAAACAGTATTGGAAACCCAACCATACAATCCCATATACACAATCCTTTACCCACAGTTGATCCAGAGGAAGGCGAAAAATACCCCCAGCAAAGCATGATCCAATTTGCTACAGCAGGGGAAAAAAATTCCCTCCTGATCCCCTGAGAGGCAATCAGATATTCCCTGGATCAACTTTACCTAGAAAAAAATGTAGTACTAAATGTATATTATGTACACCTAGGAAATAATCCAGGCCTTTTTTAAAGCAATCTAGTGAGCTACCCAGAACCACCTCTGGAGGGAGTCTATTCCACATTTTCAAACCTCTTACTGTGAAGAAAACTTTCCGTATTTGGATACGAAATCTGTTTTTCTCTAGATGTAAAGAGTGCCTCTTTGTCCTCTGTGTTGACCTTAAAGTGAACAACTCAACACCAAGTTCACTATATGGACCCCTCATGTATTTATACATGTTGATCATATCCCCCCTTAATCTCCTCTTCTCAATAGAGAATAGATTCAGCTCCTCTAATCTTTTCTCGTAGCTGAGGTCCTCCATGCCTCTTATCAGTTTGGTTGCCCTTCTCTGCACTTTCTCCAGTTCCCCGATATCCTTTTTAAGAACTGGTGCCCAAAACTGAACTGCATATTCCAGATGAGGTCTCACTAATGATTTGTATAGGGACAAAATTATGTCTCCCTCTCTGGAGTCCATGCCTCTGTTAATACAAGAAAGGACTTTGCTTGCTTTGGAAACAGCAGCTTGACATTGCATGTTATTATTAAGCATATGATCTACCAGAACACCCAGATTCTTCTCCACTATGGATTCCCCCAGTTCTACTCTCCCTAGTATGTATGATGCATGCATATTCTTAGCCCCCAAGTGCATAACTTTACATTTATCAACATTAAACCTCATTTGCCACATAGTCATACATACGGGCAATGATGTCACCACTATTCCTACTTCTTCCCTTTAATTGCCAATGACAGCTCGGAGAGTTGCCATTCTGGTAGTGGTTCCATCAGAATCGGTTGTGTGGGGCTGTTCATCTGTTTTTTTTTTTTTTTTTCGTTGGATGTCAGATATTGGGATTGACAATGAAAGACCTTTCTGAGGACTTGTCAAATGTTTGGGTATCTCTTTCTAGGTTGCATCTTTTTCTTTTTTTTAGTTATTAGGGGTACCCTTACTCATTCACATGGGGTGTGGTATCTAGGGGCAACATTATTATTAAAGGGGGCTTTCAGATTTTATTAAGCCCCCCGCCTGCAGACATCTCCAACCACTGGCCAGGGTTTTTGGGATGAGACTTTGACGAGACCCTTGCTCGCCCTGTCCGCTCTCCCGACACTCCTCTGTTTCTAGTCAGTCAGCTTGCAGATAGCATCGTCTGATGGTTCAGTCAACCAAGGATCCGGGATCCGAACTACAGCTATGTGCCGTTCGGAATCCATTAGAACAAAACACCAAGCAGGCTGTATGTAAGTTCAAGCAGGAAGACAATTTATTGGAAGAACACAGCACACTTTATACAGAAAGTGGAATATCCATGTAAATGAGGGCTTGAAATGAGTCAACAGGGATTGGTCAGATAGCTTTGACCAATGCAAATGAGGGCTTGAAAATGAGTCAGTAGTGATTGGTCAGATAACTTTGACCAATGCAAGGAGACAGAAGCCCCAGGGGGCAGTCAATGTCCATAATAGTCAGACACAGAACAATGGTTCCCTAACGAGCCCTGAATACACATTCCTCTGAGTGTCAATACCTCCCTTAGCAGACAACAGGTGGGGTCATTAGCACACCTGACAATAGCCACCTCAGGCAGTAAGCAACATTTTCATAACTTCTAAAATATTCATCACATTCAAATAAAACTTACAATTTCAGAATCAGCATACTTCAAATGCAAACATAACCAAAAATCATAGAAATCCCTCCAGGGGTTATAAGTCAGACGGAAGTCCTTTTCTGACCGACCATCTCTTCAGAACTTCCTGGGATGACCATATAAGGAGTGGACTTCCTGCTCAGAAACCTCATGGCAAAGGGAAAAATTGACCTTGCTGACAAAAATGAAGCAATTCAACCCCTCACCCATCTGTCCTTAAATTCCAGTGATGGTGAACACCATCACAGAGACCATTGTCTTTATCAATATGGGGACAGGGTGCTTTGCCAGGTGAACGAGAGTGACATAACCCCACCTGTCAAATGCATTCTGAAAAGTAATCCAACACAGATCACTCTTTAGAGGGCACTGCACCTGTAAACAAGCCCTTACGCATTTAAACAAATCACTGCTCCTGGCCGAATTTAATTTTTCTTACATGTTTCTTACATTGGTACATGTATTCTAGTGCAGTGCACACCCCATGTTTTTTTTTTCTTTGACACCCCCTTGCCTATTAGCCTTGAAAATTGACATTTTAAATTTGACAGAATTGGCTACAATTAATTTCAACAGATTTTCGGGTTTGGCATTAAAATTCTTTAAAATTTGCTGAATCCTGCTCCAACAGAACCCAAGGCAGTTCAGCTCATGACTACATATAAGCAGGTAATGATATTTCTGGGAGCATTCTGAACACCAATGGTGTATGAAGTGCTTCCAGGTTGCCAATTTGCAAGAAAGTGACATTTAATTTTTTTGACATTTTTTTGACACGTTCAGCAAATTACAGCAGCAGTAGGTTGAAATAGAAAGGTAATTTGTAATAACATTTAATGATATAATAACTTGTTTTGGAATTACTCATGATATGGTAATTGTTGTAAGAAAATTGAGTTAAAGTGACTAAGTAGTTACTGTCTTTAAAAAAATGCTGTAATGCAGTCGACACTTCCAGGACTGTTGGATGCTTGAGTCCCCTGATGTGCTCCGTTGTTTCCTCTGTTAGCCCCGATATTATTGCAGGACAAAGGGGACGGTGTGACAATCCACAATACACAGTAGGGGGGCCACACATCCAGATGTATGCCAGATGTTGTGATCTTACAAAAAGCTTTGTTTTTTTTTAACCAAGAGAAGTTTTGCACAGCAGGCAGCAGGAGAGGTAAGTTTTAATTGCTTTCTTTGCAGGAAGAACTAAAAATAGAAAAAAAAAATAACTTTAAAACAGAACTTAAACGGTATCTGAGCGCCACAAACTGAAAAATGCTATTTAATTCATTTTTATTATTTAAAGCAAACTCACCCATCCTTCCATGTCTCTATGTTCTATATTGTTGAAAAATCATTTGAAAGGCAGCCCCCCTAGCTGTGGCTATCTTCAGTAAGGAGAGATGATTCATGTGGCATTTACTTCCTGCAATTCATCTGCCTTTAGCTCAGGCATGCAGGCAGGAGGGTGTTCTTAGCTGAACCCCCCTTTCCCACCTCCAGATAAAATAAAATATACTGTATACCCATGAAGACTCCTGCGATGTATGCATTTCGGCCTAGGTAAGAAACAAGGGAGCAACTGGAATGTAAAAAATATACCTTCCTATCTATTTACTAATGCTAGCAGTAAAGGATTTAAAATAGTTATTGTTGATTGAGAGAGTTTAGTTCCGGGTAATTACCAGAATGATCAGTGTCACTGTAACTTGCAGATTACTATAAAGGTGCAAAGTTGAGTAAAACAATTCAAATAATATGAAAAAAAAAAAAACGTCATATGTATGTAGCACCCTCCTAGGTAGGTGCTAGGTAAAAGCATCTTATGCTCCATCTGCTTATCAGGGGAACCTGATCTGTTAGTTATGCCTGTTGCATGTGTCCAGGTGTGATTCACTTGATCTGAGGAAGTGTCCCCCCTGTATCCAATAAGGGAGCCTGTTGGACAGTGGAGGAAACCTGGCCAGTGGCAAACATGCTTTTGTGGCAGTTCCAGTGGGAGGGCACAACCGCAGTGCATCCTGGGATTTACCATAAAAGCCAAAGGCACATGTGACAGGGCATCTTTGGCGGGAAGCAGGAGGAGGGTGACGGCTGTCTCTCCTCCTGCTGTCTGAGGAAGGTGGTCACAGGTAGTCGGCCTAGTGAGCCAGGTGTGGAGCTGAGCCTGAAGGATCCTGGAAAGCTGACAGTGGAGTTGCTAGCAGAGTCATCTGGGAAAAACAGTGTCCGTGAGTACCAGGGGGGGCTTGCCAAGGGGTCCGCCCAGGAAGGGGGACCACTCCAGAGAAGTCAGAGGATAGAAGGTCAGCTCACACAGTATGCAAGAGTAAATGGGGTGCCAAGTAGAACCCTGAAGAGTAGGGGTAAAGGGGGTGCCAAGCGGGGCCCTGAAGAGTAATTTACTATACAGTTTGCTTATCAAATACTTCACTACAGTGGCAAGGTGAAGCAGCGGCCTTGCCGCACTGAGCATAGCTAGAAGTCCTAAAATTGTGCATAGTTCATTCATTTGGGGTATCCCACTCATCCCTTCTCCTATCCAAGTTCTAAAGTAAAACCAACAAAAAAAACACATCCCCTGGACTGTTTTCTGACTGAGCCAAATGCTTAAAGTACTTTGAATTGCTAAGTTGTTGCTCTGGGTAGCCCAGGGGAACCCGCTTCAAGCAGCTCCCCAGGGAGTAGTGCTACATGTACAATGTAAAGTAAAAAAATAAGCAATCATTGGTATGGTCACACGTGTTATATAAATTTTTGTATCACGCTATACAATCTTTGTATTACATATTATTTTTATTTCAATTAAAGTTTGTAATAAAGGTTCAAAGTTGGGAGCAATAATGCAAAACAGGGTCAAGATTGCAAAAAAAAAGTACATTACAGAATAATGATAACTACACAAACATATGTATAGGCAGTCCCCAAGTTACAAACATCCGACCTGCATAGGACTCCTACTTACAAACGGAGGGAGACAACAGAAAGTGAGAGGAAATCTACCTCTAGGAAGGGAAATTCCCTCCTGTAAGGGTTCTCATGGGAAAAAGGTGTCTCCACTGAAGCTTTATCACCAATCCTTGTTTCCATGACAGCTCAACATTTTCAAAATCCAATTGTCACAGGGACAGAATGTGAGGTGAAATCTTCTGGACAAGGGTACAGACAGCAAAACAAATCTTGTTGTTGTTCTTCAGTCATTTAGTTGTGTCCGACTCTTCGCGACCTCATAGACCAAAGCATGTCCTCCACTGCCTCCCGGAGCTTGCTTAACTTCATGTTCATTGTTTCAATGATGCTATCTATCCATCTTGTTTTCTGGCGTCCTCTTCTCCTTTTTCCTTCCATGCTTCCCAGCATCAGGGTCTTTTCCAATGAGTCCTCTCTTCACATTAGGTGGCCAAAGTATTTGAGTTTCAGCTTCATGATTTGTCTTCCAGTGAATATTCAGGGTTGATTTCCTTCAGGATTGACTAGTTTGATCTTCTTGCTGTCCAAGGGGCTTTTAAGAGTCTTCTTTCTTCTTTTGAAAGTAGTTTGCTATTATACTATAGTGTTGGAGAAGACTCTTGAAAAAACTCTTGAAACAAATGTTACCTTCCCTATGCTATCCAAAAAACTTACAAATTATTTTTGTTGGCTTAAGTTGCACTTAAGATACCTGTTCCAACTTACATACAAATTCAAGTGATTGTAAATAGAAATGAAAGGCAAAACATTAGATATTGTATAGATTATAAATAAACACAATGACTGAGATAATACAATTGCACAAAAGGACCAAATATTATCGCAATCACCCCGCGCTTGTGGAGAGAAACACAATATATCAAAAAAATTACATAAAACACATCGGTAGCTGCTGCCTAATATAGCAATAAATAAATAAAATGTGTCATTCCCTTCAAAAGTCCATGAGAAAGAAGAAGAAAAGTCCTGTTCCCGTTCTGTCTGTCAAGGGCACCCCTGATTTTGAAGGACCTTCCAGTCGAAGCTAGACGTCATCCCACCTTGGGCCCGACCCTTAGGACGTGTGCGGTGGTGGTGACTTCCAGGGGGCTAGCGAATAGTCACTCCCAGCTGTTCCTGATTTTGGGGAACCCACGGTTCCCCCCGGGTTGCGCAGGGGATAGATTTGCTGCCCTATTGACGGAAGGAGCTTTCCAGGTCTCACACTTCTGTGAGGGCCACGAGTGGGTGTCTCTGTCCCAGTTGACGTCGATAACGAGATGCTTTCGCTTGACTCTGTGGCAGGCATTACAGCTCCTCCACTTTCTGAGAGGACTGGGGCCCCCGACGCAGTTCGGTAGAGACCACACCCCGCTGGAGCAAGTACTGGTATCGAGAGGAGCTCTGCCCCATGCTCTATCACAGATGTACGAACTTCTCTCCATGCCGCCAGAGGACTTTATCCTTCCGGGCATTTTCAAATGGGAAAGAGAACTTCAGAAAACATTTACGGACACGGAGAAACGCAACATTATCAGATTTTCTCTCAAGTCTTCAATCTGCACCCGCATCCAGGAAAGCAATTACAAAATCCTCATGCACTGGTACTATACTCCAGACAAACTGAGCCGTATCTTTCCGGAGGCGACTGATAGGTGCTGGCGTTGTCTGCAGGATAGAGGCACCCTGTCCCACGTTTTCTGGAACTGTCCCCTGATCCGGGGCTTCTGGTCGGAGGTCCGTCGGATCTCCCAGCTGATGATGGACCGCGTCATCCCGGATGACCCGGCCTTTTTCTTGCTGCACTGCACTGGCATTGCCCCTAAGCGTTACAAACGCTCGGTGCTGAGGCACCTGACGGATGCAGCTAAATCCTGTATAGCCCTATGTTGGAAGAGCACGTCGCCCCCAAAGGTCTCTCTCTGGCTGCGTAGAGTCAAATGGCTTAATGAGCTGGAGGACCTGGTTCTTACGGCTCAAGGTAGGAAGGAGCAATACTCCAAGACTTGGGCATGCTGGAATTCTTTTGTCGTGTCTGCAGAGGGCATGGCCCTGAGTGGGGTCGCTGGCTCGCCCACGGACTGACCTGAGCGGTGGTCGCCCGCGCGGGACGACTCTAACCGTTCCATACTGGCCGAGTTTCCTCTTCCTTTTCCTCTTCACCTCCACCCGCAACTGAGTCTATCCACTTTGTTCTCTCCTCTGCTCCCCTGTTGTCTCCTATCCCTCCATGTGCCCCCCCCTTCCTGCCTCCCCCCCGTGTCACACCCGCCCTACCTACCGGATCTGGACCTTACCTGATCGTCTCTATCTGGTACTTATGAAGTGGTTACCCCTGTTACATACGTGTGCATCACTTCCTTTGTATATTGTTTACCCCATGGTATGCTACCATGAGATTTACTGTTACACCAGTTGATACCGTGTCATTTTTTCATGGAACTCTACTTATATGTTATTGGTCTGCTGACGTGGTTGTTGGCGTTATCCTCAGATGCTTCATGTACTCTACATCTTGGACTTGTGTTCTACTGCATATTTTGTGTGATGTCTGTATTATGTTTGCTCAATAAAAGAAATTTGAAAAAAGAAGAAGAAAAGTCCAACACATAAGCGGCGCTGAATAAAGTATGACCCCTTAATACATAGGTGAACCATGAGCACTCCGTTGGTGAGAGGGTCAAAGGGAGTGTAGATACAGTATATACTTCCACCACACCACGTGACCCCCCAGGGTAATGCTCACTCACCAAAATTAAACGTTATGAGAGCCTTGATAATTCGCTATATCATCAACCGGATCCAGAATGACAAATCCAGATTCCTTGGACATCAAGATCTCCCCAATCAGGATGGCAAGGGATGCACTGGTTCCATATACCAAACAATCATTAAAGAGTAATGGAAAAGAACATAGAGGACTCACTGGGCAGTATTTCAACACAGGTTTTTATTAAACATACCCCCAAATCCCCCACTCTATGCACTCACATAATATGCAAAAAAACAGGCACTCAAAGTCCAAATACCAGTAACAACAGTGACGGTGAGCTTCTGATGCGGATCTGTCTTCACTCGCTCCTGACACTGACAAGCAGAAGAGGAATGGTGAGCTTCCGTGCAGCGTCACTGTTGTTACTGGTATTTGGACTTTGAGTGCCTCGGAATCATCAGCTGGAATCCGAGTCAGTAACAGGATCAGAATGAGCAGTAGGATCACAGGAGGAAGACTGAGGACTATTCAGCAAGGAGCTTGTGCTGAGTTCAGGTTTAAATAGCCTGCTGGGTGGCAGTGGACATGCACCCAAGTCCGGGCTTGCGCATGCTCATTCATGTGCCTTCTATGCCCTCCAAAATGTTCATGCAGATTAGCCTGACAGCTCATACAACGGTCCTGACATCCAACAGGGGTTTTAACCCTTCCCTACGCTTTTGAAAAAACAAACAATAAATGTGGCTTTACATACACTTGTATTTTTGGCTAATTACCACCCTTTAGTAAATCTGTAAATCTACACCTGCTAATTGGTGTTTCTTTAGTTTCTATAGTTAACAATTACAAATTTACTTCCTGCAAAAAAAAAAAAAAAAAGCAAGTAACTTTTCAACAATTCCACTTGTGTCTTTTACATCTTTTGAGGGCATGGTTTCAAATTCCCCGAACAAGTGATGAATTAAGATAAAGTAAAGCCCTTTTCTACATCTAAGTAGCAAGCAATTTGTAAAATGTCACACACATATATTTAGTTACACATTCAAGCAATCTTTTAACTTAAATGCGCAGTAATCTTGTCTAAAATTCTGTATGCAATTGATCTGGAAAAATAATTTACAGTAAGCATGTCTGGAAATTGTGTGAATTTTTTTCTTTTTTTTATTCAATACATGGCATAAAATGTAACTATTAAATTGAATTTGTAAATTGCATCTGTCTCAAACTCCTGCTGAGTAATTGGAACTATTATTACCTAGAAACATGGTGAAGACCATTTAATAAACGTATGCTTAATGTATCTGAAAGCTTTCTGGAGCTTTTAAAGGGCAGGAAAACAGTTCCAATCCATTAACCAAAATTAGTATTTCCTGAAAATCCCAGTCATTTTATATGAATATAATATAGCTTAGAATAGGTATTGCTTACATTTTTATACTGGAATGTGATTTAAAGTACACCTGTCATGAGAAAATTATGTAGGCTGCATATTCTGACCTCTACTTATGTTAGTTAATATTACTGTGGTTGTTGTTGTTGTTGTTTGAATGACACGAACATTAAAAGTGATACAAATATATTCATCTTTTATTTTCTTTTTATATACCTTTTTATTAGTCTTAAATTCAGTGTAAACAGGCATATACAAATATACAGACTTAGGGTCCTTTCACACGGCCGCTCCGTGTGTCCGCAAATCATCCTATTTTTTTGCGGATGATTTGCGGACATAATGTAAGTGAATGGCACTGCGGGTGTCAGCGGAATACCATCCGCTGACATCCGATTTTCCTCCTTTCAGTTCTGTTCCGTTTTTACGAATGGAACAGAACCCCATTTTTCCTTCCGTGTAAAAAACGGAAAGGAAGGAAAATCGGATGTCAGCGGTGTCATCCGCTGACATCCGCAGTGCCATATACTTACATTATGTCCGCATATCATCCGCAAACGGATGGGATGATATGCGGGCACACGGAGCGGATGACAGAAATGTCATCCGCTCCGTGGAAAAAAAAAAAAAAAAAGTCCCGCAGCGGACCTTTCACACGGAGCGGCCGTGTGAAAGGAGCCTTACTTCACATATTTCCATTGTGACCTTTTACCCCCATTTCCCCCTATCCCGTAGAACCCCCCCCCTTCACACACACACACCTTTACCCCATTTTTTTCTCCCTTTGATGTACCTCCTCTCCTACTACTTCCTTTACTTTTATTGAACTCTTCAGTCTCCGATAGTCCCCCTAATCTACCCATATTGCTATGTATTTGTTGGTCTTTTTAAAATCTGCCCATTTCTCCATTTATTCAAGAAGTCTTCTACTTGGTCCTCATCTCTACTGCCTAAATACTCCATGTTTTATATATATTTGATTTTTTTGGTATTGCTCCCTTGGCTGCATTTATCAGGTTTGGGATAATCGTGTTTCTATACTGCTTTTGAGATTTATCTGTTTTATGAAATAGGCACACCCACGGGTCATCTATAATATGTATCCCTGTGATATCCCGAGTAAACTGTTGCACCTTCAACCAATATTTCCGAATCTTGGGGCAATCCCACCAGATATGAAACATTGTACCCTGCACCTTGCAGCCCCTCCAGCACATTTTCGATTTCTCTGGTTGGTACTTTTGTTCTATTACCAGCGTAATGTATCATCTCGATATGCCTTTATAGTTAATTTCAATAGTATTTACATCCACTGCACAGTAATGCACAGCTCTCAATATACTGTAGCGTTCACCTCGTGTTCTTTTAAACGTGATCCTATTTCTTTTTCCCAAATTTCTATGAATGGAGGTTTCTTCAAATATATTAAACTTACTACTACTACTACTGCTAATTATAATAATAATAATAATAATACATTTATAAAATAATAAATAAATAAAAATTCAATACATAAATTTCAGAATTTGTAGATACTATAACCTTTGCGCAAACCAATAAGTATAAGCTTATTGAGATTTTTTTTATACCAAAAATATGTAGCAGAATACATATTTGCCTAACTTAATGAAGAAATGTGATTTAAAAATATATATATATATATATTGGATGTTTTTTAGAGCAGAAATGAAAAAATATAATTTTTTTTCAAAGTTGTCGGTCTTTTTTTGTTTTTAGTGGAAGAAATAAAAACCGCAGAGGTGATCAAATACCACCAAAAGAAAGCTCTACCTAAATCTTCCAGAGGTCAAGTGGTTATGCAGCTGGAGCCACCTGGAACAGAGTGTAGGCAGCCCACATTTCTTTACAGTGATGCAATGGCTTTATGGACACTTCCGCTCATCCTAATGTAACAAGCAGGGGCAGGGGAGCAGCTTTAAACATAGAGGTGTGCATTCAGGCATGCAACTTCTCCTTTGATAATTTTAATCAGGTAAATCAGCAGTTACAAAAATACAGTATTCTTCCATAGTTCAGTTCTATACAAAAAGGAAGTAATGTAAATCAGTCTTGAGGCAGAAAAGTAATGCAGGGCTTACATACAGGAGGGATTTTGAGACATGTGTAGCAATCTCAGAGCTACTGTGTTCAGTGATTTTCCTACATTTAGTTTAGCCTCCCTGTAACCAGGGAACCTATTGATTAACAGGTCTGTTCTGGGCTCTACTGGCTTGGGCTCAATTTCTTCCCCCTGTATCCCAGGGGATCCTGGGACATAGTGGGTTGGAGAGTTCAGATCTCAGTCTGCCTGTTAATATCCCCTCAGCCAATCCATGGTTGATATGCAAGTGACCAGCAGGGGGCTGAAGGAGGTATAAATGGGCTTGGGCCTAAAGCAGAGGTCTCTAAGGCATGGGAGCATAAGACCCAGCCTCATGGCTGTAGCATCCCTAGGAGTTTCACCTTGGACTGCAGCACTTTTTTGGGGTCCCAGCTGTAGCTTGGCTGGGGGTCCTCTGCCCTATCCTTTCTGGAGCATTCTCTGAAAGTTCACTACAGTCTAGAATACAGGCTGATGCAAAACTGACGTTTGCTGACTCTGCTCATGGCTGCCTGGAAATCAAAAGTACCAGACTCTGTGATCTAGAGACTTTCCTAAACTCCTCTGGAAGATCTTAGCTACAACTCTCTGCATCAGACTGCATCTCTATTGGGATTCCTGTTTTACTGCTGCTCAGGGTTACAACTTTCTGGATTCAGGACTGCATCTCTATTGGGATTCCTGTTTGCCTGCTGCTTAGTCTTACGGCTTAAAATCTTACCCTGAAGCTTTGGTTCAGATTAGAGTCCTCATTGTTTGTACTATAGTTTTTTGGAGTATCCCCAGACTCAACCATACCCCATCCAATTCTACCGAAAAAAAAAAAAAAAGAAACAGCTGCATGGCCTGTTTATTGTCTCAGAATATGGAAATGTTGTATGCCTGGCTGCTGTGTGTTGAACAGGGAATAGAATCTGGGACCAAACCTCTAAACCAATTTGGTCTGTGCGCTAAACAGGTTTCCTTTGATGTGTACCTGTAAGACTGGACCTTTTCAAAGGGATTCTGTCCTATCAGAGTGGTTAGCAGAAATGCACTAGACCAATTTGCTGGAACACTGATAAATTTACATATCAGTGCCAGGCCCCAGATGGTCTCCAAGGGTGTCCGGGAGAGTCCTTCAATTTTCCTCTTTTGTTAGAAACCTGTCTGAAATTGTCATGTTGCACATGCTTTGTGATATGACTTTAAATGTTATATGTATTCTCCCACCCCTGGTTCCTCCCCTCCCCTTAGCTCAATTTATCCTGTATACATAGCTCCGCCCCTTTGTTCATTTTTCCCACTGTGCATCTCAGCCTAATGTCTCATGGAGTGGATCACATTATGATCATTTGACCTATCAGATGTTTATTGTTGTAAGATCCTCACAATTTATAGATTAAACTTCACAAGATCTTTAAGGTGTCGTCTGGATCGAGTCACTGTCTGTTAATTCAGCTAAGATTGAGGGTTATCGCTATCTCATCACAACTGTAAGTTACAGAGATCACACTTTCAATGCTTAGACTGGAGAGGTAGAACGGTAATGCAAGGGTTAGATACAGTACAACCCTCTGGGGTTGATTTACTAAAGGCAAATAGACTGTGCACTTTGCAAAGTGAAGTTGCACTCTGCAAGAGCAGCTGCTCCAGAGCTTAGTAAATGAGCAGGAGCTCTGCTGACTTCCATCATCCAATCACATGCAAGCAAAAATGCTGTTTTTTTAATTTTCCTTGAACATGATTGGGTATTCTTTGCAAAGTGAAGCTTTACCTCATTTACTAAGCTCTGGAGCTACAACACTTGCAGAGTGCAACTGCGCTTTGCAAAGTGCACAGGCTATTCTG
The DNA here is from genome assembly GCF_965119305.1 of Pelophylax lessonae. Taxonomy (NCBI): domain Eukaryota; kingdom Metazoa; phylum Chordata; class Amphibia; order Anura; family Ranidae; genus Pelophylax; species Pelophylax lessonae. Next base: position 648,912,026 of record NC_138770.1, on the reverse strand, counting down.
CTTTAGTAAATCCACCCTTCTGTCTCAAAGATGGCTACACATTTCTCAAAATAACTGGAGAATGCAAAACTTGGTGCAGCTGGGCATGATAGCCAATCGGCATCTAACTTCACCTTGTTCAATTAAAGGAATAGTAAAGTCAGAAGTTTTTTTTACATTAATGCATTCTATGCATTAATATAAAATGTTTCTGTGTGTAGCAGCCTCCCCAGCACCCCCTAATACTTGCTGAGCCCCATCTCTATCCAGAGATGTCCACGAGTCCCTTGGCCATCCGGGACTCTCCTTCCTGATTGACTGAGACACAGCCGCAGCACAATTGGCTCCCGCGTCTGGCAATTAAAGTCAGTTACCCAATCAGGAGAGAGGGTCCGGGCCTAACAGGAGCCCCCGTGTCTGAATGAACACAAGGAACTTTAGCTTGGCTCAGGTGCCTCATAGCAAGCTGCTTTCTGTGGGGGCACTCGATAGGAGGGAGGGGCCAGGAGCAGGGAAAAGAGACCCGAGAAGAGGAGGATCTGGGCTGCTCTGTACAAAACCAACTGCACAGAGCAGGTAAGTACAACATGTTTGTTATTTAAAAAAAGACAAAAAACGAGACTTTACAATCACTTTAAGTTTAGAAAAAAAAAACATAAAAAAAACTGGAAGCTGAGCTATGCTAGTTTCTATGCATAGCTGCGCCAAATTTTGCACTCTCGATTTTGGTAAATGAACCCCTCTGTGTCCAATCAGACACAGGCTCCCCCAGCATGGCACCCAGAGTCCATGGCAGTGGACACATTGGTGCCATGTCTTGTTCCTACTCTAGATAGAACAAAAGCAGAGAACATTCTCTGCAAAACAATTATAATTAAGGACATAAAGACAGGTTTGGGCATCTAGTATTACAAATTATGAAATACATTACTTGCAGTGAGGTCAATGTACCACCAGCACTGGCATCTACACCTTCAGTAGTCCAGAGGTCCAGAGGGCTATGGCTGGTGGAACCATGGCTGCCTGTATACTGACTGCTGGTTTGCGTAAGGCTGAGCATCATTCTACCTGAAAAAAAAAAGAGTGGCAGTTACAGAATAAAGTTTCTGGGACAGCTATTGGCCAATTTTGTTTAAACTTCAAAGCTGGAGTTGGACATTAAGTTTCCTACAAGAGCTGAACCTTTCAGTTATAAGGAAGACTTATGTTGAATAAAGTCAGAGCAAAAGGGGTGAAGCAAATCATTTCTTTTCCCATAATTGTCAGCATTAGGAATACATACTGTACTGCTGTGCCTGTGACAACAGTGCTACACATACAAGAAATATTGGTGGAAACTGCTGCAGTAAGGGATTATAGATCAAGAAAAATGCCATAAAACCACACAGGACAAAACAGTTCAAACAATTACTATCATATCAAAAATGAAATATATGGTGTAAAAGGACCATTAGATGTACATTGCCACACAAAAAATGCTTCTCGACTAACCGTAACGTGATTCACAGACACTGGGCTTCTTCCTTCTTACGCTGATATTTTGTATCTGTATCCCTCTGCAGTTGTGTGTCCAACAAACTCCAGATGTCCTGGAACTATAAAATGTAGTGTTAAGGCCCGTACACACGTACCGATCGTCGGCCGACGGAACGTCCTACAAATGTTCGCGGCTGGTGTGTTTGTTGTTTGTCTGTTGAAAAGTGCTCCAAACTTGCCCAGGACATTTGTCTTCCGACAGAAAATGACGTCACTACGTTCCACGCACGTTCGCCGCTACAAAAGAGGAAGTGAGTGTTTGGCCGTGACCCTTCTGGGCATCTCGCGCTGATTTCGGTAGCATTTGTTTGGTTGACGACATTTCGCTATTTTCCGAGACATCGTTCGAGAATTTATTATGGCGACCGTGAATTCGTCCGTTGCTGTCGTTAGTGTTGGAGTTTTGGCTCTGAGACGACGTACGAGCAATAGGAAGAAGAAGCGGACCTCCTGGACGAAAAATTGGTTGCTTAACCGTGATCAATTTTCTCATATGTCCTTGCTGAGGGAGCTCCAGGAAAATAATCCTGATGACTTCAGGAATTATTTGAGGATGACGGATCCCATCTTTTACCGTCTTCTTGCCCTGGTGTCCCCCTATATTCTGAAGCAGGATACTTGTATGCGGCTTGCAATTACTCCTGAGCAAAGGTTAATTGCGACGTTGAGGTATCTTGCAACAGGGAGAAGCCTGCAGGATCTGAAGTTCACCACAGGCATCTCCCCCCAAGCTCTTGGAGTCATCATCCCTGAGACCTGCTCTGCCATCATCAAGGTCTTGCAGAAGGACTATATCAAGGTATGTTTGATTTTTTACATTACATTACATGTATTACTAGTTTCACCTGAATTATGATGTTTTTGGATGTACAGCAATTGACACAGGCCATTATTTGTAAACTACCCTCTGTCCGCATGCACATAGTAGTAAAGATGTAGATTATCTTTAACCATTTGTAAAATTACCCACTAACCACCCCACCATTCTCTCCTATGTGTCCCTAAACGCATTGCCTGTTAACAGTATTTTGAATTTGGGTCATTTTATTGCTTTCCCTCAAACAATTATTCCTTGGCCAATGTTTTAGTACCTAGTTAATGATTTATCTAAAATACATCAGTCCATCCATTCCCACCTATGATTCTGTATGTTTATGTAATGATGTTAAAACCTTCACTGACCACAAGCCCTAATTGATGTATAAATGCCCAGTTTTACTTACCCATCCCCCCACCCACATGCTAAATCTCAAAGTCAGCATATACCAAAGCTCAAGTTCAGAGGTCTTCAAACTATGGGCCACCAGTTGTTCACGAACTTCAATTTCCATCATGCCTAGTCATGTCTGTGAATGTCAGAGAATTACAAGGCCTCATGGGATGTGTAGTTCTGCAACAGCTGGATGGCCGTAGTTTGTAAATCTCAGCTCTAGCTGGTGAGTATAATGGGCCATACACACTAGAAGATTGTCAGAACAATTTATCCTTCCGATTTACCAAAACCAAATAATATGAGGTCCAACAAACACTTTCAAATCCTATGCAATCTGGTAGGCCCTTGCACTACATAGAAAAGGTAAATCTGCACGAAAAAGTCTTCAGAGAATCTTCTAGTGTGTATGGCCCTTTACAATATAAGAACAATAGGAGTTTGAAAATAAATGTATGTAGATGTTACATCCCCATATCCAAACCTTTGCCTTCCTGTTGTATATTTTTTTAGCAAGTTGCATAAGCATTTAACAGACAACTGTGTGTGTAATTAATAATGTGATGTGCTCAAGCACTAATTTTATTTTTTTTATTTTTTCCCCACAGTTTCCTTCAAACGCAGAGCAATGGCTGGAGATTTCTGATCAATTTCTGGAGAAGTGGAATTTTCCCAATTGTGGGGGTGCTATTGATGGGAAGCACGTCCGCATTGTCCCCCCTCCGAATTCCGGCACATTTTATTATAATTATAAAGGTTTTTTTAGTATAGTCATGCTAGCCATAGTTAATGCAAACTATGAGTTTATTTTTTTGGATATTGGCAAAAATGGCCGCAATTCGGATGGGGGAGTTATTGATCAGACGGAGTTCGCTCGTCGTCTAAAGAACGGCACTCTGAACCTGCCATCCAGGGAGCAAACTGTTGAGGGTATGAGCTTTGTGTTTATCGCAGATGAGGCTTTTGCGCTTGGGGAGCATCTCATGAAGCCCTACCCTCAGAGGAACCTCACCCCAGACCAAAGGATTTACAACTACCGGTTGTCCAGAGCTCGCAGAGTTGTGGAGAATGCCTTCGGGATAATGGCCAACCGGTTCCGGATATTCCTGACGTCCATAAACCTGGCACTGTACAAAGTGGATAATGTGGTCTTGTGTTGCTGCATTTTGCACAACTTCCTACGCAGGAATGCACAAAATTATGTCTTGCAGCAACTGGATACTGACCCTGCTATGCCAGGTACAAGTGGAGAGGCCCAACCTTCTAACCAAGTGGAGTCCATGACGTCAATGGAAGTTGGACGGTCAGCATTGGCATCACACAGGGCCCGTCAGATCCGCCAGGAATATCTGGACTATTTCGTGGGGAGAGGAGCTGTGTCCTGGCAGCAATCACTGTCACACACCCATTAATCTTGTTAAAGATTGGACACACAAGATAAATGTCAGAGATATATTATTTTTCAACACATTAAACAAAAATTGCAATGATTCTGTATTGTGGATTATAATCATTTGGGCACATATGCCAAACACAATTATTTGGGTTAATCATGTGTTATATATGTGTGACTTTGGAAGGGTTAATACATTCATCAGTGTGTTTCTTGACTGTAGTCTCTCACCAGCTGATCCAAAGTGATGATGGCCATGTGTTATTTTTTAGCCAGTGGTGTAAATACAAGGGCCTTCTGCACCCCACAAAATGTACACAAACCCTGTCACATTGAGAACTAGGTCACACCCAAGGTTCATCTAATGTCACCTTACATTGGTGTTCATTGTCCAGAAGTTGCCCATACTATATATTTCATATAATACATTAGGGTATTAACAAAGTACCTACACCTGTTATGTTGTGTTCATTTATGACATCCTTCTCACTGCCCACCAATGTTAGGATATGTCAGTGTTATGTGAAACTTGATCATTGTTCATCTCAAAGTGTTATATATATAGGTAATGGAAAGTGAACTAGAGCAACGAACAAGCAATACACTATAGATTACACTGATCTCCCTACACTGATTGCTACTGGCAATATCAATGCCATATTGAATCCTAGGACTGCTAGTACCTTGAGTGTTGAGTCACACTTATGCGATGCGGGAAGTCTGCGACTTTGCAGCCTTCCAGCATTGCATAAGGGTGACCCGCCACTTACTTTTTCCACAGGATTGTATTCCACAAGTGTTAAGCACTGTGCGATCCAATCCAGATACATCAGAAATAAAGGGTCATGTGCGACTTGTATGCGTGTTCAGTGCGAATGTAGCCATACAAAGTGTATGTCTCAATTCACACTGCACATCTGATGGCATGTAATATCGTAGCGCACTGCTCCTTTATTACATGCGATCAGATGTTCATGCGAAAATCAGCTATACAGTTTGTATGGCTCAATTCGCACTGCACTCGCACAAAAGTCGCACATGATGCATTTATTCAGCCGCATCAGGATAGGATCGCACAATCGTTCAAACTTGTGTGATCCGATCCTGTGTGAAATGTCAGATCGCACTGTGATATGCGTTAAAACTGGGGGTATCTTTAACATTTCATTGACACCTCCAGCAACTCGCATATGGCAGTGACCAAAATGCTTTCATTAACATGTAAATATGGGAATAGGACAGCCATCATACATTTAGTGCTTCTTTACACAGCTTTAGACCTCGACCCCCCAACTAAAGTCTAATAAAGAATTGAACACACATTGTTGATTGTAAAAACGTTTTAGTATCAAACATTCACAGGGTTAGGGTTAGGGTTAGGGTTAGGGTTAGGGTTAGGGTTAGGGTTAGGGTGTTGTAAAGTGCTTTTCCCAAACTTGGGTACACTCTTTAACATCTGAGTGTAATTAAAATGCCCTAAAACATTCTTAAAAAATTGTAACATCAGGAACATCCCAATACAAACATTAAAAACCTAGTAAAATTGTGGCTTAAAATTTGCCAATCATGTCCACAAAATTGCGCATTTTGATTTGTAATGCCGTTGCAGTCTCCTTTATTTGTTCCAGGTCTGCGCAGCATTGGAGAGCCTCACGGGTCAATTTGGCTAATGTGCAACTATGTAAAACATGGTCTGTAAAAATTAAAAAAAAATGAGTCAATGTGAATCACCTACATGAGGTCATAATAATAGAGAAACATTTGGTGTCCAGGTAATCTTAAATTCCTCTCGAGTTAATACCTACCCTGTTCTTATGCTCTTTTGCCCTAGGCTCTTCTTCTTCCTCCTGTCCTCCTCCGATGCTGTTGCTGATGATTCTGCCGGTCTCCTGAGCTTACTATATATTCATTAGGGGTGTGAACGCATGATGACGTCATTGTGAGGGCATGGTTGTAATGTATATATATTAAGATGCAGAGACCAGAGACGGGCAGAATGCACGGCAACAGCATTGGAGGAGGACAGGAGGAAGAAGAAGAGCCTAGGGCAAAAGAGCAGACAACATAAGAGCAGAAGATTGGACAGCAGAAGAGTGGAGAGGAGAAGATCCAAAGAGCAGAGTGGAGAAGACCGGATGAAGATATTTAAGAACATTTCATAAACGTCTCCTGTCGTTATTCACATACACTTCCATTTATGTGGTTAATGTGTAGGGGTACTATGTACCCCATACCCATTCACATAGTGATTGGGGTCTGGGATCTGGGGGCCACCCTTTGTTAAAGGTTGCTTCCAAAGTCCTAGGAACCCCCTGGCCGCATGACCCCCCAAAACCACCAGACAGGGTTGTGGGGATGAGGCTCTTGTCCTCCTCTACATGGGAGTAAGGTGCTTTTGGGTGTGCGGTGCAGAGGCCCCCTGGCCCAAAGCAACAAAACCCCCCCATGTTGAGGGCATGTGTCCTGCTGTGGTCCAGGGGGTGTTTGGTCCGCTTGCTCGTTCTCTTTCCTGGCCTGACAAGCTGCATGCTTGTATAAGGGTCTGGTAGGGGTTTTGGGGGTAACCCACGCTGTCTTTTTGTTGTGGGCATACCCTCAAACTCAATACCACACACAAAAGGCCTGGTTGTGAACTTGGGGGGACACCCACGGTGGGTTGTTCAATTTTTGGGTGTAGTTCCCCCTCAAAAATCTTCACAACGCAAGTGGCCCCGCAAGTCAGAGCATCCTGATCCGACTTACGGTGCGACTTCCATTCAAATAAAGAGGCTCCCATAGGGAACTAGTGTTGTAAATTGGAGGCTAAAAATAACACTGATAAAAATCATTATGAAAAAACCTACGTGGGCACACAATTGGCTCTTGGACACTTGGTCCTGGTTCCTCCACAGTTTCGGAACTGGCTTCCATGCTGCTTGGCAAGTTGCCAGGAGATCGGGCTTCTGACCTGGCTGGGGATGCCACATCCTGGCATGATGCAACATCTGCAATGTAAATTTGCAAGGGAATACAAGAATATAAGGTTAAACAATCATTGCAAATACACATATTTCTATGATACCACTACACAAAAATCTGTGACTACCAACCTTCTTGTTGCTCTGGTGTCTCATCACTTGTTGGCTCCACCAGGATTATTTCCGGAATAATGTCTTCATCTACATAATACAAAACATTGGCCATATCATAAAAGTCACAAGAGGTACATTTGTTAGGACATGGTGCCCTGCTTGATAGCTCTTTTAGTAACAAATATGAAGACATGTACATGGTTATCTACGAAAAATATGGTACATTAATGTTTGACAGTGCATAGGAACCAATTACCTTTAGTGGAATCTGTGCCACCTTCTGTGCCCATGTCCTCATCTTGTTCCACAACTGCCGATGGAGCTGCCAAACCTCTCCTCCTCCTTTCCCATTGTTTGGCACGGAGTTTACGTTTTTCTCCTATTTAAAGGTTTGAATAATAATCTGTGATTAATAGGAATGTTTGCTGAGAAGATTCGTGCAGGAAAGAACGTTCGTTGCAACACAATACATATATTTTTCACTATGGCTTCCTGACTTTTAATGTCATATACTAAAACATCAACAATAGATCGATCAAATCACGACATGACAACTAAAATGAGTAATCTAACTTTTTACATAGACATTATAATCTAGACATGTTAATACAACATACACCAAATTATAAAAAACATATTGCATGATTAAAAAAATAAAGAAAAAATAAAACTTACTTTTTTTCAAAATCCGATGGATTTGGGAAAGCTGATCCTGCTCACGGTGTTTGAGGTCAGACCACCGTTTCCGAATCTGATCTTTCGATCGCTCGACACCGAATTTTTTGACCAAACAGGCCACCACCTTGTCCATGATGCCATCTTTCCTGGCATTGGGCCGATCGTAATTTGCCAACTTTCCATCGTAATCCATTTTTTCTAAAATGGAGACCATCTCCACCATTTCTGGCTTTGACATGGGTGTAGCCCTTGATTTTCGGGTGGCCCAATCACTTCGGCCCCCACTAATTGAGCTCCCAGATTGTTGAGACATGGTTCCTAATTAAACAATGATTATTCCACTGCCTCAGGTGTGAGTGTCGCATGTAGGCCTGATCTTCGGCACGTACACACCCCTGCACAAGCCCGCCACTGGAGGAGGAGTTGACGCCTGCGCTGTATTTAAAGGACGCCAGATCGTTCGGCCGACGATTCGCTAGCGGACATATCGAGAGTTGGAGCACGATCGAGCGGCGAATCACGACTTTTCCCCACAAACAAAGGTACGACTCTTTTAATAGAAAGTGTGTGTTTTGGGCCCTATACAGCTTTTATTAGGAATATCTTTATTATGTGCCAAAATACATGCTATTTTAATATGTTTTGTGTTGTTTTGTGTCTTGCAGGCATATACTGTCCTGCAATATGGTGGACAATTTCACCACCCACAACTTTTTAATAAGTTTTATTGATGAGTTCAGGCAACTGCCCTGTTTGTGGCAAGTCAAGTCCGCAGATTATAAAAATCGAAAACTCAGAAAACAGGCCATGGAACATTTGGTGGCCTTCTACAAGCCCGTCTGTCCTGGAGCAAATTTTGATTATATCCGCAAAAAAATAAACAGTATTCGCACTGCCTACAGGCGGGAGTTAAAAAAAATAGAAGATTCCACCCAGTCTGGAGCAGGGGCACGGAATGTATATGTACCACGGCTGTGGTACTATGATAACATGCGGTTCCTGGCAGACACCATGGAATCCAGGCCGTCAATTTCTACACTGCCTTCTACTTCGGCAGAGGGCTCAGTGTCGGTAGATCCAAGCCAGGATGAGGATTTCCTGGAGGAGAGTTTTACTCAGGTATGGCATTTCACAATATATTGTCTGCTAAAATGTAATCATGTAACAAAATTATAAGCTAAACCATAATTGACCCTTTAGGTAAACGGGCATAGCAAGGGGTTGGCATGACAGGCAACCGCCAGGGGCGCAGGCCAAGGGGGGTGGGTCACAAAAACATTGGCATTGTTTTATTGTTTATTTTAACAATCCACTCAGCCTGCACACCCCAGAACCCCCAGTTTGCAGGCGGATTCATGCAGGTGTAAAACATTGAGAGCTGCTTCATGCAGGTGTAAAACATTGAGAGCAGCTGAGCCAAAAGACCAGGAGACTGAGACTGCCTCTCACTGCATCCCCAGCACCCCTCCGGTCTTACAAACACTGCTGCATCCCCAGCACACCTCTGGTCCTAAGAAACACTGCTGTAGCCTCAGCATTCCTCTGGCTCAACCTTTTTTAATACAAAACTAACAGCTCCTGCAAATGATCCATCCATCCTTGCTTCCATGTCTCTGGTCTCTCACTCTGGGTCAGCAAGGCAGGTGGCTTCCTTATTCATGTTTCCCTGCACTGCTTCACCCTCAATGCCCTACATCAAGTCCTCTGCAAGTTCAGGCCCCTCTCTCTCTGCAACCCCCTCCTCTCTCTCTCACACCCCCTCTTTCTCTCCCTCTCTCTATCTCTCAACCCTCTCTTTCTTTTTCACACCTGAGACAATGATTGCCCACTAGAGAGCTCTACACTGGGCAAACAAGGGGCAAATTAGAAACTTTTAATGCCCTTTAATTTTTTTTTGGGGGGGTGGGTTACAGTTTTACATTGATCTTGGGGGGGGGGGGGGTTGTTGCCAAATACAGCTCCTCAACAAGGGCACTGGAGACCCTAGATATGCCACTGTATGTAAAGTCTGCTATTTGTTCACAATAATATAACAAACATGCATTTTTATATACACTATAACATTCTAATCAATTGTTCATTTCATCAACAGGGAAGTGTCACTGAGGAGGAGCCAGGTTGCAGCCAGGAGCCTGGGGAGCCTGTGGAGCCTGAGGAGCCTGCGGAACTCTTTCCACCACCACCTCCTCCTGCCAAACGGAGGCAAAAGAGGAAGCACGTGGATGACATCACCGACGAGTTTATCCAGGAGGCCACCATAGCCCTACGTCGGAAACCGGAGGCCAATGAGTCCTTCGGGAATATGACTGCCAAAATCCTGGATAAGGTGGACCTCAGGCAGTGTCAGTATGCCAGAAAAATTATTCTGGATGTGCTGCAAAACGCAGAAAACGGCATACTTACTGAGCACAGCCACGCATGCCAGGAGCACCCGTGCCCTCCACCTCCACCTCCACCTCCACCTCCACAACACCCACCACCTCGCCAAATGCCACATGGCCAGTGGCAATATGGCCAGCAGGATCCAAACCTGCCCTCATGGCAACCTGATTACAGTTACCAGCAACTTTAATTTGTGTAACCCCCTATTATTTATTTTACCCCTGTTTGCCAGTTTCTAGTTTAATTTTGTCCAAATGGACCTTTTTTATGTTTAGTTTATTATACGGAAAGTATTGATGTTTGCTTTGTTTTTTTTTTGCTGAGATCCAAAAAATAAAGAAAATTTAAAATAAAAAATGGCCTATCTGAATTTGTTAACATGTTTAATATTGTGCATAACCTGAAAAATATGTTTTAGACATTAATTCATACAAGAATAAAGGGTCATATCAATAGTTAGATCTTTGGTGTGAAAATACAAAAATAATGGTGAAGAGTTCAAATTATTTAATTCTAAAATTTGATAGAACAGATAGAATAGACAAACATTATCTTCATCATAACAGAACACATGCCTTTTTATTAGAAAAGTATGGCATTATGAGCAGCATCTTCCTTCTTCTCACATTTATCAAGATGAGCATGTGCTCCGCATTTCACCTATTTCTTGGACTTCCGCGAGCCGAAAGTTCTTTCTGAATAAAATGTTGAGTTTACTAGAGAAAATTCTTCCGGGAACTCATTTGGTTTGATCATGCGTGTTGGGATTTGTAGCTGTGTGTCGGCAGAATTGTGTACTGACAGGCGAACAATCGTCCGTTCTGGTGTCGGCATACAAATATTTTCATGTTTGCAAGAAAGACTTTTGTCCGCGGATTGTGCGCAGACATCTGTCGGAGGCACCATACTAACACGCGTACAATCGGCAGATCCTTCGTCCACCGACGTTTGTATGCCGACGATCGGTACGTGTGTACGGGCCTTTAGACATTAGGGTCCTGCAGGGTCATCTGCAATGCATTTAGGATTACATAGCTGACCTCATCTCTGATAGGTACACAAAAAACAGAAGATTTAACCACTTGACCTCGGGAAGATTTACTCCCCTTCATGACCAGGCCATTTTTTTGTGATATGGAACTGCGTTACTTTAACTGACAATTGCGTGATCATGCAACACTGTACCCAAATAAAACTGATGTCCTTTTTTTCCCCACAAATAGAGATTTCTTTTGGAGGAATTTGATTTGATCAATATTTTACTTTCTGCTATAAAAAAAAAAAAATACCCAATAAAAAAAATCGAATTTCTTCATAAATGTAGGCCAATATGTATTCTGCTACATATTTTTGTTAAAAAAATAAAAATAAAAATAAGCGGATATTGATTGGTTTGCACAAAAGTTATAGCGTCTACAAACTACGGGATATTTTTATTTATTTATTTATTTTTTACTAGTAATGGTGGCAACTTATACTGAGACTGCAATATTGCGGCGGCCAATCTGGCACTAACTAACACTTTTGACACTTTGTGGAAACCAGTGACACTACGACAGTGATCAGTGCTAAAAATATGCACTGTCACTGTACTAATGACACTGGCTAGGAAGGGGCTAACATCAAGGGAAATCAAAGGGTTAACTGTGTGCCCTAACCAGTGTTTTACTATGCTGTGGGAGGTGCTTTTACTAGGAGAAGTGATGGAATTTATTCCCTGCTTTGCAGGGACACAAATGGCATCCCTTCCCTCCCGTCAGAACGGCGATCTGCCTTGTTTACATAGGCGGATCGCAGTTCTGCTTCTCTGTTTAATGATCGGTGGGTGCTAGAGGGCATCGGGTAGTGTGCACCCGCCGATTGGCTTCTGCTGTGTGTAATCACAGTGGAAGCGAGCCTCCCGCAGCCCCCTACCTGGAAGTGTCAGATCATGGATATATATATGTGATCTGGCGCACAGGGGACGCCCTGTAGCAGTAAAACTGCCTTTAGGGCGGACCTGAATTTGTTAAAAAAAAAATAAAAATATTTTATGATAAAAAAAAAAAAACTCTTTGTGGTCTTTCAACATTTGGTCTGACACTTCTGTTTATTCCTGGAATCCTGTATCTCTTTTGTTTCACACAATACATGCCCTAATGTCTTTTAGTGTTCATGACTGAGCTGTCAACCAGAACTCTTCTACACTTCAATAAGATTTAAGGGTAGCCATGGCATTCTATGTTTGAAGTAAATGTCCAGGTGCTCACCCACAAAGAAATTCATAGAAATCAAAAACTGGCACTCACGTGTCTTGCGGAGGAAGATCAAAAACAGAAGTGCTTTTATTTTGAGCGTTTGGATGAAGCTCAGTCCATCTTTCTCAAGACAAATTGAATTGAAGAATCTTCAATAAGATTCATATTTTCATTAATACAATATCACTCCAAAGCCCACACTTGAGTCTCTCACTTCTCACCTTGAGTGTGGGATCTCCTCCTGAGCCCACGTAAGCTCTTAGTCTATCAAACAATGTAAAACAAAAATCGCATTTGCCTTACTGGGAATCTTCACTCTAGTGACGTGTTCGCCCAATAATTAACAGGAAGTCCCTATTGGTCAATAGGTGTCAGAGAGTGAGAATCCCAAGTGAAGTGAGTTTTGGACTTTCTAGGTGAATTAACCATTCAAGACCACAATACGTATATACAGTGCCTTGCGAAAGTATTCGGCCCCCTTGAACTTTTCAACCTTTTGCCACATTTCAGGCTTCAAACATAAAGATATAAAACTGTAATTTTTTGTGAAGAATCAACAACAAGTGGGACACAATCAGGAAGTGGAACGAAATTTATTGGATATTTCAAACTTTTTTAACAAATAAAAAACTGAAAAATTGGGCGTGCAAAATTATTCAGCCCCCTTAAGTTAATACTTTGTAGCGCCACCTTTTGCTGCAATTACAGCTTTAAGTCGCTTGGGGTATGTCTCTATCAGTTTTGCACATCGAGAGACTGAAATTTTTGCCCATTCCTCCTTGCAAAACAGCTCAAGCTCGAGTGAGGTTGGATGGAGAGCGTTTGTGAACAGCAGTTTTCAGTTCTTTCCACAGATTCTCGATTGGATTCAGGTCTGGGCTTTGACTTGGCCATTCTAACACCGGGATATATTTATTTGTGAACCATTCCATTGTAGATTTTGCTTTATGTTTTGGATCATTGTCTTTTTGGACGACAAATCTCCGTCCCTGTCCCAGGTCTTTTGCAGACTACATCAGGTTTTCTTCCAGAATGGTCCTGTATTTGGCTCCATCCATCTTCCCATCAATTTTAACCATCTTCCCTGTCCCTGCTGAAGAAAAGCAGGCCCAAACCATGATGCTGCCACCACCATGTTTGACAGTGGGGATGGTGTGTTCAGGGTGATGAGCTGTGTTGCTTTTACGCCAAACATAATGTTTTGCATTGTTGCCAAAAAGTTCAATTTTGGTTTCATCTGACCAGAGCACCTTCTTCCACATGTTTGGTGTCTCCCAGGTGGCTTGTGGCAAACTTTAAACTACACTTTTTATGGATATCTTTAAGAAATGGCTTTCTTCTTGCCACTCTTCCATAAAGGCCAGATTTGTGCAGTATACGACTAATTGTTGTCCTATGGACAGAGTCTCCCACCTCAGCTGTAGATCTCTGCAGTTCATCCAGAGTGATCATGGGCCTCTTGGCTGCATCTCTGATCAGTCTTCTGCTTGTATGAGCTGAAAGTTTAGAGGGACGGCCAGGTCTTCGTAGATTTGCAGTGGTCTGATACTCCTTCCATTTCAATATTATCGCTTGCACAGTGCTCCTTGGGATGTTTAAAGCTTGGGAAATCTTTTTGTATCCAAATTCGGCTTTAAACTTCTCCACAACAGTATCCCGGACCTGCCTGGTGTGTTCCTTGTTCTTCATGATGCTCTCTGCGCTTTAAACGGATCATTGGATCATTCACTGAACTTCTGGAGAGAGTTTGCTGCACTGAAAGTAAAGGGGCTGAATAATTTTGCACGGCCAATTTTTCAGTTTTTTATTTGTTAACAAAGTTTGAAATATCCAATAAATTTTGTTCCACTTCATGATTGTGTCCTACTTGTTGTTGAATCTTCACAAAAAATTACAGTTTTATATCTTTATGTTTGAAGCCTGAAATGTGGCAAAAGGTCGCAAAGTTCAAGGGGGCCGAATACTTTCGCAAGGCACTGTATATGTTGCGGCTTTGAAGTGGTTTACCGGGGTATGGCTGAAGCTATCTTTTTCTTCAGCCGACGGCTGGCTTTCCCATGAAAGCGTTCTGAGCAGGTCATGAACAATAAACACTTTCAGAAACTTTCTTGGGCTTACCATTTCTGCCGGCTCGCCCAAGAAATGATCCAATAGAGCTGCAAGCTAGTCCTAGAGGTCCTCAAAGAGTAGATAATCTTTGATCGCCTCTATGGCCTTGGAGGATTGGATCGGTCGTGGAGGATTGTCATGACATCACTTCCGGTCCAGGCTAGAAGTAAATTATTATTATTTTTTTTTAAAAAGCAAATGATCAACTTATTTTTATCTTTTGCTTTCAAAGGTAAAGGAGAGATTTGGGGTCTTTTTGACCCCAGATCTCTCCATAAAGAGGACATGTCATCCTTATTTCTATTGGTGGCCAGCTGTGCTGTGGGCTAGTCCTAGAGGTGATCAAAGAGTAGATCATTTTTGATCGCCTCTATGACCTTGGAGGATTGGATCGGCCTTGGAGGATCGTCATGACGTCACTCCCGGTTCAGGCTAGAAGTAAATTTAATTTTTTTTTTTTAAAAAGCAAAAGATCAACTTTTTTTTTATCTTTTGCTTTCAAAGGTAAAGGAGAGATTTGGGGTCTTTTTGACCCCAGATCTCTCCATAAAGAGGACCTGACAACCTTATTTCTATTGCAAGGGACAGTGTAAAAATAAGAAGTAAAATAAATAAGAAAAAAAAATACATAAAGCTCAGGCGCAGAAGCGAACGCATATGTAAACAGTATTCGCAACACACATGTGAGGTATCACCACGAACGTTAGAGCAAGAGCAATATTTATACTGCTAGACCTCCTCTGTACCTCTAAACAGGTAACCTGTAAAAACATTTTAAAGTTTTATTAAGTACCATAGTTTGTTGCCATTCCACGAGCGTGCGCAATTTTAAAGCGTGACATGTTAGGAATTTAGTCATGCGGCGTAACAAAATTTTTCACATTTTACAAAAAAAATGGGCTACATATTGTGTTTTGCAAAACTGCGTTTGCAAAACCTCTGTGCAAATACTGTGTGACATAAAAAATTGCAACAATCGCCATTTTTATTCCCTAAGGTCTCTACTTAAAAAAAAAATGAATGTTTGGGGGTTATTAATAATTTTCTAGCAAAAAATACTGATTTAAACTTGTAAACATAAAGTGCCAGAAAAAGTCTGGTCTTAAAGCTCTCCAGCTGAAAAGACCCTGAGCACATGTGCTCCTTGCATTTATACAGTATCCCAGCATGCACTAAGGCACTTTCCTCTGCCAATCACCAGGGCTGTACTAAATGCCTGTGCAGACCTCAATAGCAGATTCTGCCCTCTGGTAGGCAGAGAACAATATAGATTTACCTGCAATCCTCCTGGTAAGCAGACAGGATCCAAAACTATACTCTCTCTTTTTCTCTCTAGCACCCACCTAGGAGGGTGCTACATTCACAATTGGCTTTCTAAAGCCATTAATGTTTGGAGGACAGGGGACTGGCAAAAAAGTGGATCTTCCATGCCAAACAGATTTGCATTTACCCAGGGCTTTTTTTCTCAGGAACTAGATGCTGGAACTCCCCCTTTTCCAGTCACACCTTGTTACCACCCCTACCCACCTGTGAGCACCTTTCCTTGGTTCGGCTCCGTACCCACCTCCCAGGACCATTCCTTTTAGAGAATACAGAACCATGTAACATTTTTGATGCAAAGTAATATGTATAAAACATGTCAATAATAACAAGAAAAACAGTCAAATAGATCCATGTAGCCAGCAACAATAGATCCCCCCAGCAACAATGGACCACCCGCAACAAAACACCTCTCTGCCCAGTAACAATAGACCCCTTGCTGCAACACCCAATCTCCCACAGCCAACATCAATAGACCCTCCAGCAGACAGCAACAATAGACCCCTAACAAAAAATTCTCCTGCGCTCGGGTGGTATATAATGAAGGATAAGGGATCTTATATGGTCTTGATATGCACCACTCAAGGTCTTGTTGCCCCCTCAGGACCAAGGGTATCCCAAATGTACTGAAAGACAACAACAAAAAAAAAGAAGGGCGCACCGACCTCGTGCATTACCGCTAAAAGAGGTTTATTAATCCAAAGACGACATACATTATACTCACAAATGAGTGATGATATAGCACATAAAAGACAATGGAACCGATCGTCTCCATGGTGACCAGGGAACCCCTGTACTGGATGACGTGCTGGTGTCAGCAACTATATGGCTGGCTGACGCGTTTCGAGAGAGGACCCTCTTCCTCAGAGCCAAAAAGTGCTTTTTGGCTCTGAGGAAGAGGGTCCTCCCTCGAAACACGTCAGCCCAGCCATATAGTTGCTGACACCAGCACGTCATCCAATACGGGGGTTCCCTGGTCACATTGGAGACGATCGGTTCCATTGTCTTTTATGTGCTATTTCATTACTCGTTTGTGAGTATAATTTATGTCGTCTTTGGATTAATAAACCTCTTTTAGTAACAATAGACCCCTCCCTGAACAGTAGATCCCACCCAGCAACAACTGACCCCAACAACATAAGACTCACTCACAGCAACAATAGATCCCCTACCAGCAACAAAAGACCCCTCCTGCAAAAATAGATCCCCTCCAGAAACAGTAGATCTCACAGCAGCAACTATCAACAGACCCTGCAGAACACCCCAGCACCCCTTGCCATTACATACATTCAGTGCTGGAGGTGCCGGATCGGTGTTTCCCTGCGTTCCTGCTGAAAAAAAGCCCTGTATTTACCATGTATGTTTCTGAGAGCTTTACAAAACACATTTAATGGAGCTTGCATGCTAATGTCCCTACTACAGTAATACCGATACACAACATATTTTTATTCTTCTTTTATAGAGACACATAATTAAGTGGCAATTTTTAATGGACTTCCTCAATTAAATGCATCTTATTGCATGACATATTGGAACACGAATGTTAAAGGGCCCTGAGTATTTTTTTTTTACCATAGAAAAGGGTTATTTTTCTGAAACTGTATTCAGGTTCTGTAATTGGATGTAAATAATGCTTAGCAGAGCTCCTTCTTAACAGTTGCATTGTTGGAATATGAATAAAAGAAGTGCAGTCTATCACAATCAGATTTCTGCAGCCTTGACTGTAGGTATGAAGAACTAGAAATGGCCTAGCATCACAACCGCTCTACCTCATTGTTACCAATGGTGTTGTATGCAATGTATTATGGAATCTGGTTCGTCTTCTATGTATACCTATTCCTGACTCACTGGCTTGTCTCTATTCCTTTTATATAGCAACTTTACCTTGAATTTTCATTGATTCTATCATTCACTGTAAAGTAATGATGCACTTGGGATTGTTGAAATGAACTGTGCTTAAAATAAAATGGAAAAATATAATTATTGTTGACTTAGAACACGTCTGCCTGGGTTTTTATAATGATGCTGGTAATAAAAAATACTTCTATTGCATACCTAAAGAGACGGAATTGAGGAGCAGAATTATTATAGAAGTCTGTAAATCTCTAGCAGTTTTAAATACATTTAACGTTTTATGTTGAAATTCACTGTGATTTTTTTTTTTTTCCCCTTTTTAATTAATACAAATATTTGATTTTTGCACAAAATTCTTTTGGGGCCTAAAGCTTGCTAAGATACTAAGTTAGCTGCATTTTGCAGATGTACGGTATGTCACCAAACAAAACAATATTATGGCGCTCTGCAGTGCTTTAAGTGGCCCAAAAGAGGTGCCGGTGTAACGTTAAAAAACCATACCCCGTGAAGAAACCATACCCTTGTCACTTCCGGTCTGAAACAGCTGAGCAGCGCAGTAGTGCGCATGCTCAGAGCCCCGGATACGTGATTGAAGAAGAAAGAATTTGAGAAGTGCGCATGCTCGGTGGGCATGAAATTATCACGGCACTGTCTCTAATGTAATACTTGCGGCGGGTACATTAAAACACTTTGGGTGCAACATAAATCATGTCCTCTCCTATCGCTGTAACTTACTCATCTCCGGTAATAAATATAAAAGCGGCGGCGGGAGTATGAGACGTAAATGTGACGGCGATCGCGGCTCCGTGATCCGCTTTTATATTTATTACCGGAGATGAGGGATGTTACAGCGATAGGAGAGGACATGATTTATGTTGCACCCGAAGTGTTTTAATGTACCTGCCGCAAGTTTAACTACCGTGAGAAATCCATACCCTCCGTAGCGGAACCGGAAGTGACGAGGGTATGGTTTTCTCACGGGTATGGTTTTTTCACAGAACACCGGCACTCTATTATAGCCTATAAATTTTGCACCCCCCAAACCCCACATCAGGGTCCCAACAGAGCACCCCCCTGGCCTGGGCTGGGACTCCGGAGCAGGGGGACTCACTGGTGTTGACTGGTCTGGCTCTGGAGTGGTAAATATTCTTGGGGGGGGGGGGGCAATTGAGGGCGCAGATGTCCAAAATTAGCGTACTGGTACGCTAAGGCGCACAGAGAGGTGGCGGTATGCTCAAGAGCCATATTTGGAAGTAGCGGTACTGAGTACCAGTGCATACCAGCGCTCTGCTAGCGTGGACAGAACTGCAATATATATGCAATGTATAATTGGACAACTGTTAAGGATAAAGTGGGCAGTGGAGGAATCCAGGATAGTTTCCAAATCTCAACGATGATAGTAGTCCAAGTGAACAAGGCTGTACTCAGGAGGTTTAAATGAAGATCTAGAAATTAATACTCCTCTATGATATGGCCGTTTGCTGCTCAACCCCCTATTCTCTTCCACAAGCAGTGGTATCAGCAAAGAGCATCGATAGTTTCAAAAAACGATTAGATGGGCACCTTAAAGACCACAACATACAGGGGTATACAATGTACGGTTAGCAGCAAACACACACACACATTATGGGTTGAACTGGATGGACTGATGTCTTTTTTCAACCTCACTAACTATGTAACTATGTAAACAACCCAGTACCCACTGGGTCTGTCTCAATCTAATTATCACCATTCCTCATCTGGATATTTCTAAATTTCTATCCCCCTTCCTTTCACGGATGTCCAAATAGAATCTAGCATATACATCCACCCCAGGCCCAATGTCTCATTCCAAGCGTATCACGCTATAGCTTATCCTTCCAGGCCTGATATCGATGTATGTATATTAGTGATCGAACGATTATCCGCAAAGCCGATATATCGGGGGCTGATATGCACTTTCCCCTATATATAGGAATCGACCACCAAGGTGACCGATATTGCCGATATTTCGGGAAAGTGCTTGTACCGGAGTGATGCCTGCAGCTAGAGACATCACCCCGGTACCGGCGTCCATAGCTGACGGTCGGCTGTCTTGTAATGACAACCAATGCGGCTGAGAAACCGCTCAGCTGTCATTACAAGGAGTGGGAGGGGACGTCCACCCCTCCCGCCGCCTTACGCGGCTCGCCCTAGTCTCCCATCCCAACCAGCCTGCACGGCCGCCGCATTCAGCTCTGATTGGGTCTCTATGTAAAAAACCGAAAGTGATGTCATGACATCACTTCCGGGTACTCGGCGCCATATTATGCTTTGAAGTGCAGAGGAGGGGTTTGGGGTCTTTTAGACCCCCAGTTCCCTCCACAAGAGTACCTGTCAAGTGATAAAAATAAAAATAAATATTTTTTTAAATGTACAAAAATATCGGCCAGTATCGGCCGATACCGATATGCAATGGGCAAAATATCGGCAAAGAAAAACCGATATCAGTCGAACACTAATGTACATATATATATATATATATATATATATATATATATATATATATATATATATATATATGCATGTATGTGTATATATGCATATATATTTGCATATATATGTATATATATATATATATATATATATATATATATATATATATGTGCATGTGTGTCTATATATATCTATGTCGGCTGTTCCACTTTCTCTTTCAGCCCCTTCATTTGGTATATATATATATATATATATATATATATATATATATATATATATATATGTACTTATTTCATGTATTATATAATGTATATTCTAGATATTATGTACGGCTCCTTTTATATATATTTCCACCAAACTACTGCTCAAACGAATCCCCTTGCCAATTGTTGCACTACATACACACATACATCTACAGATTCTTACATATATATATATAAATATATATAAATATATATATATATATATATATATATATATATATATCTTTCAATTCACCATACCTCATATACCATAGAGCCTTGTATACACATATATACTTTTTATTAACTTTTTATATTTGTTTATATTTAAAGATTTTGAAAAAATACATATTTTTTGTATTTTTATTTCCAATATAATTCATAATTAATAATTTTTAATACATTCCTTTTTACTCACACGTAGCTCTATACATTGAATCTTGATCCTCCATTCACTTTTTTATCCATTGATCCTAATACTTCTCATTTTAGCCTTTTTTATCCATTGATCCTAATACTTCTCATTTTAGCATTATCCTTTAACCATCTTACATGATCATATGTTCATTTTTATTAGTCATCGATATCCTCATTTATATGTTATAACTCTCCATTTGTTTTTGTTTTTTGCTGTCATTATATTCCACCGCTGGCCTCTCTGTAGGCTCTTGTCTAGTTCTTTACAATTTGTCTTATATATTTGTCCCATCCCACCCTCCATACGTCCAGTTGGCTATTTATACTTTTTCCACGATGGCCCCTTCAGAGCCCGATGAAGGAGCACGCATGCTCCAAACGCGCGCTTCTCCTGCCTTCTCAGCTGCCGGATGTGACGTCACCCGCGCCTCTGCACAGACCTGGGAGCTGTGAAACAGCAATGCTGACTGATAGACGCTGACAGCCATCAGCCTACTCATCTCAGCAGCATCCATCCGTTACCAGAGACTCTGCAGATGACCCATTATATTCACCATGCTGGCATGCCATTTACCTTTGTGAGTGCAGAATTTATTTGAACCCCTATTAAACTTTGTATGCTACACTCAGTAGGCGCTGCTTTCTTGTTTCTTCTTACTGTATGTCACCAGTCTGCATTTTATCAGCAGCTAGGCAGGCTTGGCTGCACTAATGACAGCCTACCATATATGCAGAAGGGTTGTCCATCTGCAAGATCGGACAAGGGGCGGTATCCAGGTTAAAAAGATTTAATTAATTTATTGCTATAAATCAATAGCACACTTATAGTAAAAGTAGCCTGTGTCCAACTGGAGTGACATACAAAGTCCCAATGTAAAGGCAACCAGAGGTTTTGAGATGCATCGGGGGAAGAAGCTGGTAAGGTATTAGCAGCATGAGACCCGCTCTAGAAACTGACAGGGAACAGTGTCTACTGCTGATATATATATTCTTGTGGAATAGCTGTAAGCAGTATTAGGGCAACAACGCGTTTCAAAGGAACCACCTTCTTTGTCAAGCCTTTGTTAGAGGATTTTTTTTTCCTTAAAAAACAGTATTCAGATCTCTTCTTTATAATAAATAAAGTCTGCTTGTAACAAGTAACACAAACAATTTGGACCCTGAAAATGTCTGTCTGTTATATTTGTATGAGAAAATGTCTGTCTGTTAACAGAAGAGGAAGAGGGAGCAGGACAAGCTGAGCTGCCAAAAATTTTGACTACAGGGCCTCTACTATAAACATTGTTTGTGATATTAAAGGCAAATGTAGCACTACTCCCAAGGGAGCTGCTGATGATGGGCTCCCCTGGGTTACCATTAGCAACAGTAGAACATTCTGATATGTTTCCAAGTGTGATTACCTCAGACAAGAACCAGTCCAGTTTCTTTGGTTTTTAGGTTTTATTAGGAACTTGGATAGGAGAAGGGATGAGTGGGATACTCCAATCAAACTGAACTATGCACAATTGGCTGGGATGATATAGAAAATGATGATTGACGTTGGTTAATGCTGACTGACGCTGGTTAATGCTGTTTAAGCTAGTCACGGCTAGGCCGCTTACTTTGCCTTTAACTGTGAAAGAGTCCCTTTAGCTTCCTAAGGCACTCCTTTCCTGAGGTAGCTGTCCTTTATAGTAGACTGCACTGCTGAGCAACTTCAGGGCCCTTCCTGGTGCCCCCTTTACCCCCTTATCTTCAGGGCTTAACAACCTGGCACCCCCTTTACTGTCTCACTCTTGGTTAGCTGACTTCTGGATCCCCTTGACCCCTCTGGCGTGGTCCCCTCTCTTAGGCAGACCCCTGGGCAGATTCCTGAGTACTCACGATACTGTTTTTCCAGAAGTATTCTGCCCAGCAGCTCCACTTGGTCAGCACACTGAATCCTTCTGCAGCACAGCTCAACTGCCTGGACCACCTTCCTCACATCAGCAGGAGGAGAGACAGCCGTCCACCTCCTCCTGGGACTTTGCTCCCACCATAAGACACCCTGTCACATGCTCCCTCTGGATTTATTCCCAATCCCAGGATGCATTGCAGCAATGCCCACCCACTGGGACAGTCATAAACCCTGGTGTGCTATTTGCTAGGTTTACTCCACTGTCCAACAAGGTCCCTCATTGGATACAGTGGGGAGACTCCCCAGACTCAACAGGTCACACCTGGAAGCATGTGACAGGCTAACTAACAGATCAGACCCTCCTGATAAGCAAAACAGGGTCACACATATACTTTGCCTAGCACCAACCTGGGAGGTTGCTACACAAAATGTAAAAAAGAAATAAAAAACAAACATGTCATACTTACCTGTTCTGTGCAGTTGGTTTTGCACAGAGAAGCCCTGAGCCTTCTCTTCTCGGGTCCCCCACCGGCACTCCTGGCCCCTCCCTCCTGCTGAGGGACCACAGAGCAAGCAGCTTGCAATAGGGGCACCAAGGCAGGCATTGCTCCTGAGCCAAGGCTCTGCATGTCTATTGGTTTGGCTCCACCCCTTCTCTCTCCTCATTGGCTGTTTGGCTGTGATTAACAGCAGCGGCAGTGAATGTTGTCTCAGCCAATTAGGAGGGAGAGTCCCCAGAGAGTCGCTGCTCTCGTGCACATCAGTGGATTAAGAGGGAGCTCAGGTAGAATGCATGAAGGTAAAAAAACCTTTCCGCCTTTAGAATCACTTCAAGGATGAACTGCTCTGCATCGTCTGCAGTTACTTTGGTCATTGAGGGCTTTGCTAAAGCTCATTTACTGCTTAACTAGAAAATGAAATGTAAATACTTGAACTTTTGGCTACACTATGAAGATTCAATTAAAATGTATATTATTGATATACAGGATTTATATATCGCCAACAATTTGCACAGCGCTTAACAAAATATGACCATAAAGGTCTTCAACGCTTATGATAGACACCACCAGGGCCTCTGGATTAGGAGATAAGCTTGAGATCCCAGTCCATATCAAAACTTGTATTTCCAATTCCAATGGCTATAGATGGAACTTGCCATGAAAAAGATAACAATCCGCCATAGTGTAAAATCGTAATTTACTTTATTAGTAATAAAAGAATTGCACTTCCAAAGATCCAAAAGTAGAAGGCAGTGAAAACACTGAATGGTTGGTGAACCGCAGTAAAATAAAGCGAGCCGGCTCTAACAACATCGCCCGTCCTTCCGGGATAGCACGCGGTGACATCACCGCATGCTGACGTCACCGCGTGCTATCCCGGTGATGTTGTGAGAGCCGGCCGGTTTTATTTTACTGCGGTTCACCATTCGGTGTTTTCACTGCCTTCTACTTTTGGATCTTTGGAAGTGCAATTCTTTTATTACTAATAAAGTAAATTACGATTTTACAATATGGCGGATTGTTATCTTTTTCATGGCAAGTTACATCTTTAGCCATTGGAATTGGAAGTGCAGTTTTGATATGAACAGAGGCCCTGGTGGTGTCTATCATAAGCGTTGAAGACCTTTATGGTCATATTTTCTGGTAAGGAGCCATCTATTTTCAGCGACAGATTCACAAGTGGTGGTGTTGGTCTCTTTTTCACTGAAGAACTACACGATTGCATACTAGCTTTATTTCACAACTATATCTACACGATTATATGGGCTTTTATATTAATAATATGGTAATTGTATTTGTTTTATTTATTATTCATATTTAATAATCATTATCACCGCTTGACACATTAACTGCCGCGACCACTAAAGTTGCGTCGCTTCCAGCGCGACTTTGGCGCGACTTCAGCGCGAGGTGACTTTTTATTTGGCCAATCACAATATGATGTTTTGAAAAAAAAAAAGAAAAAAAAAAAAAGAAAAAGACAGCTGGAAAGACACTGCATTAGTTTTCTACTAAAAATTATAAGAAAAATGCTGTTTTTTAGGGGTTCCGGACATGCTACAGAGCTGAAACTTGACAGGTACACTTTTTAGACCCCCCAGACACTAAATACAAAAAATGACATGCCTGCCTAAAAAAATGCCCGATAAATGACTGCAAGAAAAAAAGCCAGCCGCAGAGAAAGCCGCATTACTGAAATTATAAGAAAAATGCTGTTTTTTAGGGGTTCTGGACATGCTACAGAGCTGAAAATTGACAGGTACATTTTTTAGACCCCCCAGACACTAAATACAAAAAAAGACATGCCTGACTAAAAAAATGCCCGATAAATGCCTGCAAGAAAAACGGCCAGGTTGACAGAAGACATATTCATGTTTTAATAAAAATTATGCTCTTTTCTTGTTCAATACCATTTTTTTGCAAAGTCGGATGACAAGTCGGATCACAAGTCACTTCAATTAAGATAAGGAGGCGACTCCCATTGAAGTATATGGGACAGGTCGGATCACTGGTCGCCTCAAAGTAGTACCGGACCCTTTTCTGAAGGAGCGACTTCAGTAGTGGCAATTAAGACGGCACTGATTAAATACATTGCTTTGGTTATGTCAAGCGACCTGGGGCGACACAAGTCGCCTTGTGAGTCGCCCTAGTGTGAATGGGCACTAACTAGCGCAACCCTTTGTGTTATTTGTATTTATTGTGTCCGTCTTTCACAATTGGTTGCAGCTCTCTGTTTCACCTGGTTTTGTTTTTTAATTTTATTCATTTATTTGTCACTTTTGATGTAAGCGCAGATTTTTTTCCCCTTTTTATGAAGGTAAAAAACATTGTGCTTGTACAACCACTTTAAACTATATTGAAAACTCTGATATTTTTATGTAAGGACCAGAAAGAGACAATATGGTATTTTAGTGGTCAGTATTGTAGTCTTTTGGTGTAGTCGCCAAACCTTGTGTGGAATTTGCACCCAAACACTGGGAGAACAATGTTCTTGTTACCTCTATCAGTGCAACTTATACTTTAAAAAATCTATACTATACTTCATGTCCGTAGTGATTTCAGATGTAAAATCCTCTGCAGCAGGGATTGACAAGAACAGAGAGTGTATATTCTGCTGAGCTCCATGGAATATCCTGGGTATACTGTATCATTCACTAAGCTCTGGTGCAAATTCCCATGCAAAGTGCAACTTTACTTGCAAAGTGAACAATCTATTTGCCATTTGTAGATCAACCCTAAAGTGTAAAAAAAAAACACTTACAGTATTTCAACTGATGATACAATACAGGATAAAGCTGCTTGTTTGCCACCTGTTGGCATAGCCCTACTGTGCCTAATGATAAATAGGCCCTTATGTTTAAAAATGCTTGACCTTGAAATACATGTTTCATTAACTACAAAATAATTTTCATAAATTAATTTCTCAGCAGCTGCCACATGTATACACATGTCAGAGCTGCTGCCTGTGGTCAAGCTGATCACATGCTTTGCAGGGTCTGTAAAGGTGATGGCAGACTATAGTTATGAGACACTCCACTGTGCATAAGAGCAAATCAACAAATTGAGTTATTATGGCGTTTTAGGAGTTGTTATTGTGCTGACTGGGAATTAGCTTTTTTTTAATTATTTGGAAGAGGCATTCACAGCCTATGACTCTGGTCCCTCAACTCTGTTTATGGCCATGCCATGAAGAAATTAGTCAGGAAGCTAGGAAGTGAAGACTGCTTATGATGTTGGTGCTACTGGTTGGGATTGTAATAGTGCGGAAACAGGTGCAGTTATGTAGCTAGTCTGCTACTGGGGGGCTCTGTCCCAGAATAGAGTGTGGTTATAGAGAATAGTGTAATCAGGTGCTAGGTCCCTTTTAGCAAGAGCTCTTCTGTAGTGATGCAGTGGGTGAGTCAGTGCCCAGATATAAGCTAGGTTGGGAGGAGCATTAGGGCAGTTGGGGTACCCCATCATACAGCAGATCAGCAAGTGCAGGTCCTGCACAGGTTTGGAGGGTAGGGAC
Source organism: Pelophylax lessonae (assembly GCF_965119305.1). Lineage (NCBI taxonomy): Eukaryota > Metazoa > Chordata > Amphibia > Anura > Ranidae > Pelophylax > Pelophylax lessonae. Next base: position 648,885,257 of record NC_138770.1, on the reverse strand, counting down.
AGGTAGACGAGCAACCAAAAGAGCCAGCTGTAGACTTCCTGATCCTTATGGTGGTGAAGGCATTCAAATGGTAGGGTCGGAATTTGGCGTAAACAACATGAAAGCATGGATCCATCCTGTCAATGGTTCAGGCTGGTGGTGTAATGGTGTGGAGGATATTTTCTTGGCAGACTTTGGGCCCCTTAGTACCAATTGAGCATTATTTAAACACCACAGCCTAGCTGAGTATTGTTGCTGACCATGTCCATACCTTTAGGACTACAGTGTACCCATCTTTCGATGGCTCCTTCCAGCAGGATAATGCACCATGTCATAAAGCTCAAATCATCTCACCACTGGTTTCTTCAACATGACAACGAGGTCACTGTACTCCAATGGCCTTCGCAGTCACTAGATCTCAATCAAATAGAGCACCTTTGGGATGTGGTGGAATGGAAGACTGGCATTGTGATGGTGTTCACCATCACTGGAATTTAAGGACAGATGGGTGAGGGGTTGAATTGCTTCATATTTGTCAGCAAGGTCAATTGTTCCCTTTCTCATGAGGTCTCTGAGCAGGAAGTGCATTCCTAATATGGTCATCCCAGGAAGTTCTGAGGAGACGGACTGTCTAAGGTGGCTCCCCATTCACCTATTGTCAGGTGTGCTAATGACCTCACCTGTTGTCTGCTAAGGGAGATATTGACACTCAGAGTAATGTGTATTGAGGGCTCGTTAGGGAACCATTGTTCTGTGTCTGACTATTGTGTACATTGATTGCCCCCTGGGGCTTCTGTCTCCTTGCATTGGTCAAAGCTATCTGACCAATCCCTGTTGACTCATTTTCAAGTCCTCATTTGCATTTCCTGGTCAAGCTATCTGACCAATCACTACTGACTCATTTTCAAGTCCTCATTTGCATTTCCTGGTCAAGCTATCTGACCAATCACTACTGACTCATATTTGAGCCCTTATTTGCATGTCTGGAGAGGACCTGAATGGGAACTGCAGGTACTTTACAATTGACCAATAGGAAAGCGGTTGTTGGGGGCAGGATGTTCCAAACTCTGTATAAAAGTGTGCTGTGTTCTTCCTATAAATTGTCTTCCTGTTTGAACTTACATACAGCCTTGCCTGGTGTTTGTTCTAATGGATTCCGAACGGCACATAGCTGTAGTTCGGATCCCGGATCCTTGGTTGACGAAACCATCAGACGTTGTGATCTGCAAGCTGACTTACTAGAAACAGAGGAGTGTCGGGAGAGCGGACAGAGCGAGCAAGGGTCTCGTCACAGGCATCATGAATGTGCGGCCCACAAATCTGCAGCAACTGCGTGATGCTATCATGTTAATATGGACCAAAATCTCTTGTTGAATCTATGCCACGAAGAAGGAAGGCAGTTCTGAAGGCAAAAGGGGGTCCAACCTGGTACTAGCAAGGTGTACCTAATAAAGTGGACGGTGAGTTTACATGTCTGTACCATTTTGTATAGAGAATGTACTTACTGGTCTGAGATAGTCAGCCTTATATAGAAAGGCATTGTGCAATGGTGAATTTTATTGTACTGAAAGAATCTGAACAAAAGAACTATTGTCATCAAACTTTATTATGTAGTTATAGCTTGCTCTGGTCACTGGTCTAGCAGCTGACATATTGCCTGTGGATATTTTATAAGGCTGCAGGGATGAGCAGTTTTCTGACTATCTTATACCAGTGAGAATATATTCTGTATAAAGAATGTAAAAACTTGTTTTCCTGTGGAAATTACACATGCCTTCATGGCATAGCATGATGGCTACTTTACTTTAAATTATATGCCAAACTCTCAGACCACAAAGCCTGGCCCTCTTAACCACCTAGACCCACATTGTTTTTGCCACTATCCAGCTATGATATGCAGTATATTTGGGACAAATAACAAAACTGTTGTTCCAAACTATTGTTTTATAGTGGTGCCTAATAGGTACACCTTCCTAATAATGATTTATTAATAGACAATCAAGTACAGGTGACCCATACCTATACCAGCACAGTAGCTATCACTAATAGGGAAAACATGGCATCCAATTGCTCCCCTGAGGGTTGCCTTTCCCCAAAATTGTATATAATTCTTTATTTTAATTGCAAAAACCAAAAAGCTTTCTTCTCTAAGAGCTAAAATAATGTGCTGAAATCTTGCTTTCCTTGTAAGTTCCATATATCTGACTCTTCACTTAAATCACATAAGAATTGCTAAAACTATATTCAATTAAGTCTGAAGTGTAAATTCTGCATTTTTTAGTATGATATTCCAGATAATTGCAGAGACACGTCTTATTTGTATATAGAATTTATTTCCCTGGTGCGGCTAAGCAATTAAACAGTAAAACCGTCTACTATATTAATGTGGGAATGTTTATGTTTATAACACTGCATAACAATTTTAGGAGACAAAGCCTGTCATGGTTGACTTCTCTTTGCATACGTTACTTAACACCCAGGCAACAGTTAGAACAAAATTCCTCTGTTTGATTTTTCTTATCCAACTCCAAACTAATTGCAAATTATTGGTGTCAACATAAAAAAATGCAACATTTGAATTAATATACTCATAGGTGGCATCAATGAGCTTCATGCATATTGAGGTCACTCTATCATCATTAAAGGATAAATTATTCCTGAAAATTGTACTTCAAAATCAAACGATTTGATCCAGGGGGCCAGTTTGGTAAAATGCAGCCTAGGCAGAGGGATTGCTGTAGAATCTTTAGGTCAGGGATCCTCCAACTACGGCCCTCCAGCTGTTGTGGAACTACACATCCCATGAGGCATTGTAAAACTTTGACATTTAAAGACATCACTAGGCATGATGGGAATTATAGTTCCTGAACAACTGGAGGGCCATAGTTTGAAGATACGTCATCCATTCTCAACCAGGGTTATGTGAAACCCTAGGGTTCTCCAAGAAGTTGCTAGGGGTTCCTTGAGCTGTGGCTGATTTATGCCCTATTTCGTAATGCCTGCGGAGTTCTGGGGCCAATGCCACTTGGCAGAGACAAGCTACATGGCTAGAGATGTAAAATTTTCTGGAAATTTTCAAGCCTTGGGAAAAAATGTTTTTCCGCTCCATTTTGTTTCCAAAAAAAAAATGAAAATTTTTGGAAAAATTTGAAAAATAAATTCAGTGTAGAGTAGCTTTACAAATTGAAAGTCATTTTGTTACACTGGGAAGGTGAAATGCAGTGTATATAAAAGGATTATGCTTGAAATAAAAGTATAGCTTACTCAGTAAATAAATTAAAATTTGCTTGAAAAAATGTTTTTTTTTTATTACAAATAGAATAACAAGGACTCTTTTGTGTATTTTTTGGGAAGCCATGGTTTGTAAGTTACTGTAGAGAGAAAACAGGCGCCACTCTAAGTGCAGTAGGAAAGTTTTAATACAACATGGCAATAAACACCAATATATTCAGTATGGAAAGCATTATGTGGTAAACGAAATGGTCCGTCTGTCCGTTTGAACAGATGGTCAGAGTGGCTCCGGCGGTCTCAGATGCTCCTTGGTAACAGCCGATGTATGTCGGCGCTTCCTGGTGGCTGGGACACAGGGGCACCCTCCGACGTCACTCTCCAATCGTGACATGATGACGCAGGCGGCGACGCGTTTGCGGAGCATGCGCTCCTTTCTTCCCTCCACTCTGACCATCTGTTCCAACGGACGGATGGACCATTTAGTTTACCACATGATGCCTTCCATACATACTCATTTGTGAGTATATTGGTGTTTATTTTCATATGTGCCTTACATGTGTATTGGACATTAATATTTTAATCTTATGGTGGAAACCGTTGGCCTTTCTTCTTTTCTTGCGCCAGTATATACATGTTGTGGTTTGTAAGTTGAAGATGCTGCTGGTGAATAGACATGTGCATTACTGGAAATATCATTTTGTTTCATTTAAGTTTCTTTAAATTTTTTTTTTTGTTTGTCGGCTCATTCGTTATGATCGGCATTCGTTACTTCAGATCATTCGTAACTTTGGATGCTTTCGTATTCATTTCACTCCATTAGTTTAGATGGGGCATTCATCACTTTGGATAATTTGTAACTTCGGATTCATTCATATTCAGTATGTTCCATTTGTTTAGATACGGCATTCGTTACTTGGGGCTCAGACCCTTCATTCTTTCGGACATTGTTGGTTGTATTCGCAATCAACAAATCCAACAGAACAGTGCCAATGGCCCAACACACCCTTTCTGGACTCTGGATGAAATGCAGAGTGACACGGAAAAACACACAAGGGGAATAAGGGACAAGCTCATTGGTCAGAGATAACACACTAACACTGCCCATCCGAAAATCAAATGAATCTGAATATATCCAAAGGAAATATAAATATGAATGCATTCATCAATTATTTCTTTATATTAAGCTATAACGAATAGATGGAAAGAATGAAAATATGAAAACAAAATTATCCAAATGTAATCAATTTGTTAAACGCGTAGATTGAATTGTTTTTCATTCTTTTGGATTTTCGTTCTTTCTGACAATTCGTTTTCGTACGCATTCCTCAAAAGAGTCTTTTGTTCATTCAGATGCTCCCGAATGAATGAATATGCCAAATTTCAGCCATCATCTCAAGCCAGCAGGACGTCATTAACGTGGCTCTCTATCCAGTAATGTTTTACACTTGCCTTCCTATTCAATCTGCCAAGAGGGGGAGGATCCGTTCAGCTCCTTAGGGACTGACGTATACACTTTTTAAGGGCTAGCCCATTGAGGGGTAGTTTGCTGGTGTATGGATCCTAGGGGGACCCAGACACACTTTATGCTGCATACCTCTTGCACTTTATCTCCTCCATGTGCTTTGGTCACTTGGGGAATGTGGACACATTTCCAACTGGGATGACCTTTTGGGTAAGAACTCCCTTTATGAGTGAGTTATAATTTAATTTACCTTAAACTTTTGGTTTTACATGTGCAATTCTGATTGGTGTGTTTTATATAATATAGAGGGAACCTCTGTTAACGACCCTTTTGATCTTTTAAACCTGTTAGAGGGATTGGCCTTTTTGCCAGTATCCCTGCAGCCTACCTCACTCAGGTTAGCTCCAATTTGAGTTTTTATCTATTTGGCAGACTTGTGTGCTTTTGTCTGCTTCCAATCTATTGTTTATCAAATTTTAGGATTCTCCATGATTATTAGCATCTGTGTCTGTTATGTGTTATGTATTTGCATATAGAGTATATATTCTACTTGACACATAATCCCATGTTGTTTCACACTTATGTTTGAGGCAAGCAAGACAGCTTGTGGCTGGAGATCTCCCCTTACCCTGATGCACCTTATTGAGGTATATTATTTCATTTTATTTTTATCCCCTCTTTTGTTTTTTTGTTTTTTGTCTGTCTCTCTCCATGTCATTGGATAAGACAATATTTATTTTACTATATACTCTGTGTTTTGTAAATATGTATTATGATGTATGATTTATTATGTTTGCTTTTTTTGTATACACTAGATTTATAGAGCCAGACACGGAGAAAGAATCCCTGAGGAAGCAGTTTGTACCGCAAAACATGTAGGCAAGCTCCATGTGATGCAATCTACACCATGTCTGACTGCTCTTATTATACACGTTTTTATATTTTATATACTGGTGGGCTTTTATTTGCCCTTTTTGATTCTATTACTTTTTTGTGTATTAATAAACTACTTTTGTATTTTGGGATATATACAGGTGCATCTCATAAAATTTTAATATCATCAAAAAGTTAATTTATTTCAGTAATTCAATTCAAAAAGTGAAACTGATATATTTTATATAGATTTGTTATACACAGTGCGATATATTTTAAGCACTTCTTTCTTTTAATTTTGATGATTATGGTTTACAGCTAATAAAAACCCAAAATTCAGTATCTCAGAGAAGTAGAATATTACATAGGACCAAAAAAAAAAAAAAAAGGATTTTTAATACAGAATGTTGGCTTACTGAAAAGTCTGTTAATGTACAGTATAGTATGCACTTTATCCTTGGTCAGAGCTCCTTTTACATGAATTACTGCATCAATGCAGCGCGACATGGAGGAGATCAACCTGTGGCACTGCTGAGGTGTTAGGGAATCGCTCTGAAATACGATAAAGAAGACGTTTTTTGTATAAAACACAGAGACAGGAGCACTTGTCAATAGGACACAGAGAGGATTATAGAGGATAGTAAAAGTTATTTGAGCAGCAGGAGGGGACGGGGTAGGCTCTGACACAAGCAGAAAGGCAGGGAGGGAGAGGGGAGAGGAGGATAGAGAAGACAGAGTAGGGCTGCTGATGACGGAGGCATGTAAACTGACCACGGTATCAGGGATCAGCAGCCATGATGCACCGTTGTCAGTTTACAGGGGGGAGGGTATAGCTAGGCAGGATCAGCGAGGTATGTCAAATTTGGCACCTTTCAAGGGGGAGGGGGGAATGGGTATCTATTTCTGACAGGTACCCTTCCCCACTTCCGGGAAACGGCGCCGCACTGGACTCCAGGACAGGTAAGTGTCCTAATATTAAAAGTCAGTAGCTACAGTACGTGTAGCTGCCAACTTTTAATTTTTGGATAGGGAGAGGGGAGGCTGGAACACCGCTTTAAATGAATTCATCAAAGAATATAAAGTGAATGTATGTGTACTTGAATATTAGATAAATAACTAAATAGATGAATAAATAAATAAATAAATAAATGAGCAGCACATCAGAAAAAGCATTGAAAATGCTCAATGATGCAAAAACAAAAAGGCTTTGACCACGCTCAAATAAAGTGCAAACCAAACAGTGATCACATAAATCCAAAGGTAACTGTGAGTCTCTCACAATAATCATATTTCTGTGTGTAATACAGTCCAATTTATATTTGAGAAACTTTTATTTTCTCCTCTGTGCTGAATTACCAGTGTTTGAGCAAATGGGTGTAGCCTTCACCAGTTGTCCTTCACCAGGGCCTCAAACCACACTAGCTGCTTACCAGATCGATTTGACCTCTATTATAGGCAGTCAAATCAGGCACCAGTGACAAACAAGACGATCCTCCTTAGGGTTCTTCTCACCAGGTATGTATGGATATATCAGACATCAGGCAGGCATATGATGGACTGGAGAGACAACAAGAAACTCCTCATTGTGTAGTATGTTGAATTAATGTTTATTGAACAAAGTGTAGACTTACAATTTAGTTTTCAGCATTCAGCCACTCTGTACAATGCTCTGGAGTGGTTAGACAATCAGGGGACGCGGTTTCGCGTTCCACCTGCGTTCCAGGGACCGGAAGTGACGTATGGCGTTCCCACGTCCCAACACGTTTTGTCAGCACCCCTGATGACGTCTCCTGTCCATCATATGCCTGCCTGATGTCTGATATATCACAAAAGGCGCAGGAATGCAAAGTCTTGCTAGCAGAGCAGGTGTCCACGCCAGGCAGGGGTAGTTGCCAGAAGTCTCCAGTGAAACAGACAGGCTAGGGGGTAGCTTGTGAGCAGCAGACAAAAGCAGGCAGGTGAGGCGTATACTGTTAGCAGACAGTTGGTAAGCAGGCACAGACAGTGGACAAGTACTGTAGGTCCTGTCAACAGCAGGAGGAAAAGCAGAGTCAGGCAAGCCAAGTCACACACTGGCCAGACAGATGAGGTATGGGGGCAAAGGAAAAAGTGTAGTCAAGATACAAATCAAAAATGAAGGGATTTCCAGTCACTACTTACCAACCAGCCAGCAACCAGCCAAATTAACCTGTCTAACAGTATGCGTTAAAAACAGGGGTTTAGTTGCACACATTTGCAAATACATGCGTAAGCTGCAGGCCGCGCCAAGGCACCCTGATATCTGCAGTCCCTAACTCTACCTTTAAAGAGTCTCCACAATGGGAGCACATGCATTCTGATGAGATAGATGGAGGACAGGTGACTGGAGGGAGCCCACCCCTCCTTAAAGGCGCAGGGTCACATTGAACACCCAGCACATAGCACAATGGCAGCGAAGGTGTCAGTGCGTTGCCTGACCAATATAAACGTTATACGATATTGCAAAAAGTGGTCACCTCCTCCATCTATAACTGGTCTAGATAGTAAGGAGCACTGGAAGGGCAAACGCAGATCAAAAATGAAGGGATTTCCAGTCACTACTTACCAACCAGCCAGCAACCAGCCAAATTAACCTGTCTAACAGTATGTGTTAAAAACAGGGGTTTAGTTGCACACATTTGCAAATACATGCGTAAGCTGCAGGCCGCGCCAAGGCACCCTGTGATCTGCAGTCCCTAACTCTACCTTTAAAGAGTCTCCACAATGGGAGCACATTTATTCTGATGAGATAGATGGAGGACAGGTCACTGGAGGGAGCCTACTCCTTACTATCTAGACCAGTTATAGATGGAGGAGGTGACCACTTTTTGCAATATCGTATAACAGTCAAGATACAAGCTGAGTCAGGAGCCGATCAATGGGACAGTAGCAATTAAGCCAGGCAGAAGTAGTGGTCAGAAGACAAGTCAAGGTCAGTACAGGCAGGGTTCAGAGAGAAGTCAGATGTGCAGAGAGGTAAGTAACTGGAGACAAGCTACAGGATCACAGGTTCTCAGGACACAGAAGGATGAAGACAAAGCAGCATTGAACCTGAGCACTGGCTTGGTTTAAATTTGTGACCTCTATATGTTACAGGTGCATGTGAGCAAACCGACGTGCATGTGTATACGCACGGATGAGTGCGTATTAGTATTAGCAGGTGCCCAATTCCTACATCCATGAGAAGGAATGTGGATTAGCCTGTGAAGATGCACAAAAGTCTGCCCAGAGGAACCATCTTGTCTACTGGGGATCACTACATGAGATTTTAGTATTTGGGTTTAGAACTATGTCAAATATTATCCAACAATGGTATGTAAACTTTTATGTACCTACTGATCAAAACCTAAGAGGTGTCACCACTTTATCATTACTGATTTGTAATCATTAGTGCAATTATGTGTCCTTGCAGCAATATGTTCTTTGCTGCATCTTAGTGATATTTTAGTGTGTTTGTAATGAATAATCCATAGTGTGCAGTGAAAAATGTGTGGTATGAAGTATGAGCTTTTTATGTGACATCCATCAACTTGCCAGTGAACATTGTTGTGCTGACTAATATGCTGTCTGGGGCCTTAGGGTATTACATGGTAAGCATCATTACCAAAGCACTGAAGACCACAACACAAGAAGTATATAAGGTGTCTGTGTAATTATATTGCTCCCGCATTCCCTTTTTTTAACTGGTTTATTTCATTTATAAAAAAAATATTTTTATTACAATGATGATTTAAATTATATAGGGAAATAGTTTATCTATCTATCTATCTATCTATCTATCTATCTATCTATCTATCTATCTATCTATCTATCTATCTATCTATCTATCTATCTATCTATCTATCTATCTATCTATCTATCTATCTATCTATCTATCTATCTATCTATCTATCTATCTATCTATCTATCTATCTATCTATCTATCTATCTATCTATCTATCGTGAGAGAGAGATATGTAATATAATATATACCATAGCACCATAGCACCAATGGGCTTATTTCAAAAGCTCATTGTTTTTATGGCTGTTTGGGACACCTATGTGAAGACCTATTTTCCATAGTGGTAAAAGAGACAAGAAAAAGACATGAATGAAGTGTAAAGTTCTTGTAAAGAATTCAACTCTATTCTATTGCACCTAGGAATACATAATCCAGTTTATAAAATATCTCCACTTCTGTTGAGCAAGAAAAAAACAATCCCCTCTGGATGATCAATGTACATTGCAAGGATTTGAACAAACTTTATTGCAGATTCTTACCTGTTTCTGCTCTGAACTATAGCTCTAATAAGGAACACTGCAGCATCTGCTTCCCTTTAGAAGTCATTAGGGGGATTATAAAGGCAGAAGTTTTTTTTTATCCTAATGCATTCTATGCATTAAGATTAAAAAAAAAAACCTTTTGTGTGTAGCAGCCCCCTAATACTTATCTGAGCCCATCTTTATCCAGCAATGTTGCAGAAATTTCTCAGCTGCCCAGGACTCCCCTCCTTATTGGCTGAGACAGCAGAATGGGATGATTGACTCTCGCTACTGTCAATCAAAGTCAGCCAATCAGAAGAGAGAGGGGGCTGGGCCGGGTAGTGGCTCTGTGTCTGAACATACACAGGGAGCTGTGACTCGGGTGCCCCCATAGCAAGCTGCTTTGGAGCACAGAAGAGGGACCCAAGAAGAGGAGGACCTGGCCCACTCTGTGCAAAATCAACTCCACAGAGCAGGTAAGTATAACATGTTTTTTTAAAAAAACAAGACTTTACAATCACTTTAAGGCTCCATTCACACTACCGCGATTTGTCAGGCGACTTGTCAGCCTGACAAGTCGCGCTCGGTCGCGGTCCATGCAGTACTACAGGACCCGTTCTAATAGGAGCGACACAAGTTGCTCCGACTTAGAAAAAGGGTCCTGTACTACTTCGGGGCGACCTCGGAGTGACTTGCATAGACATTATATGAAGTCCGTGCAAGTCACGCCGAAGTCGCGGTGCACGCGACTTGTGAAGTCACCCCCAAAGTCGTGCCGCTTCAGCGTGAATGCGGTCTTAGTGTCCATTCACACTAGTTCGACTTGTCAGGCAACTTGGTCAGCCTGACAAGTCACGCACTGTCGCGGTCCATTGACTGGTACAGGAGCCATTCTAATAGGAGCGACACAAGTCGCTCCGACTTAGAAAAAGGGTCCTGTACTACTTAGGGGCGACCTGGAGCGACTTGCATAGACATTAATTTTATGAAGGAGAGGTCCTTACACCAACGGTGCACAGGATGGCTGAAGTTGTGTGTGTGTGTGGGGGGGGGGGGCAGGGGAATGCAATAGTGGGCAGAGTGGGAGAAGTAATTGGACCCAATCCTTTGTGGCTTTCCCTGCAGCAGCTGAAAGCTGGCATGAGGAAGGAGGAGATATTGGCTTTCAGCTGCTTCTGTGAGAGCCACAAAAGATTGGCTCCATTTATTTCCCCCACCCACATACCTGGGACCCCTGAGCAGTGCCCATTTATTCTGCAATGACCCCCAAACATACAGCCAATGTGTTTAGGAATTTTTAGAGTAGTAGTAGTAGAATAGTGTAGAGAAGAACAAGGAGTCCTGGAAATTATTCGTTAGCCCCCCACAGAGCCCTAATCTCAGCATCAAGTCTGTCTGGGATGACATAAAGAGACAGAAGGATTTGAGCCAGCCTACATCCACAGAAGATCTACAGTTGATTCTCCAAGATTTTTGGAACAATCTACCTGCTGACTTCCTTCAAAAATTGTGTGCAAGTTTACCTAGAAATTTTGATGCTGGTTTAAAGGTAAAGGGTGTTCACATCAAATATTGATTTGAATTGGATTTCTCTTCTGTTCATTTACTTTCCATTTTGTTGACTGATAAACATAAACTATTAGGCCCCTTTCACACATATGGACCATTCGTCCGTTTTTCATGCATCTGTTGACGGATGAAAAACAGACATCAAGGTATTCCTATGGGAAAACGAGGTAAATGGATGATCATCCATTTATATCTGTTTTCATCTGCTTCCATCAGCATCCATTTTTTTTAAAAACGAATGGAAGCCCTTTTTTCCATCCATTAAACATATTGATGAAAAAGGGATGGAAAACGTATGACAACGGATGAAAAACAGATTACAACGAATGAAAAATCGCAGGTGGCGATTTTGACTCTGAGGAAGAGGGTCCTCCCTCGAAACGCGTAAGCCACATCATGTTTTGAGGACGCCATCACGCTATTCAGCAGTAGAGAAGTGTCCTGGAAGCGAGCGCTGCCCATTTCCTATATGCTTGTTCATATGCTACGTTTGTGAGTATATTGTACGCTACCCTTCTTTGATTTTAATAAACTTTTAAGTGGTAATGCACAAGGTCGGTGCACCCTTCTCTTGTTGTTTTCCAAGAGGGTTAAGGCAGTGCTGGAAAAAAATGGTGCCCACACAAAATAGTAACAGTTTGGGCCCAATTTGAACATTTTCACTTAGGGGTGTACTCACTTTTGTTGCCAGTGGTTTAGACATTAATGGCTGTATGTTGAGTTATTTTGTGAGGACAGCAAATTTACACTGTTATACAAGCTGTACACTCACTACTTTACATTGTAGAAAAGTGTCATTTCTTCAGTGTTGTCACATGAAAAGATATAATAAAATATTTTCAAAAATGTGAGGGGTGTACTTACTTTTGTGAGATACTGTGTGTGTATATATATATATATATATATATATACATATATATACATATACACACTGTATATATATATATATATATATATATATATATTTTTTTTTTTTTTTTTTCTTAAAGACTCTGGAGAATAAAATTGCTGTCATTGCAATATTTTTTATTCTTTTAGAAGCTAAGAAGGTCCAACATAGTTACATAGTTAATGAGGTCGAAAAAAGACATCCATCCATCCAGTTCAACCTATGATGTGTGTGTGTGTGTGTTTGCTGTTAACCGTACATTGTATACCCATAGGTGTACGCAGCCTATTGCATTAGGGTGTGCACCCCAAAGTTTCAATACACATGCATGTGTGTGGCTACATGTATATGACCCCGGTACATTACTCTCCCTGCTGGCACAGTGAAATAGAAGTGTGTAGGCACTTCTCTTATGGCAGAGCAAGTAAGAGGGAGATCTTTCCCATCTTCTCACTGGCAAACAGAGCGATAATGCTAATGTGCCCTAGGTGATTAGGGTGTGCTCAGGCACACCCGGCACACCCTGTGCGCACGCCTATGTGTATACCCCTGTATGTTGTGGTCTTTAAGGTGCCCATCTAACAGTTTTTTGAAACTATCGATGCTCCCTGCTTATACCACTGCTTGTGGAAGAGAATTCCACATCCTTACTGCTCTTACAGTGAATAACCCCTTACGTATTTTAAGGTTAAACCGCCTTTCCTCTAGTTTTAGTGAGTGGCCCCGTGTCTTATTGTATCTCCTTTCTCTGAATAGTTTGTTCCTTATGCCAGGGTCGCCAGTACAGTATTTGTACATTGATATCATATCCCCCCTCAATCGTCTCTTCTCCAGAGAGAATAAGTTCAGTGCTTGTAGTCTTTCCTCATAGCTGATGTCCTCCATTCCCCTAATTATTTTTGTTGCCCTTCTCTGGACTCTCTCCAATTCCAGCACATCCTTCCTGAGGACCGGTGCCCAGAACTGGACAGCATACTCCAGATGTGGCCGGACCAGAGTCTTGTAGAGTGGGAGAATAATCTCTTTATTTCTGGAGTGAATCCCCTTTTTTATACATCCCAGTATTCTGTTGGCTTTGCTTGCAGCGGCTTGGCATTGCATGCCACTGCCAAGCCTGTTGTCTACCAGTACCCCCAGGTCCTTTTCCATCCTAGACTCACCCAGAGTCCCCCCCCCCCCCCTAGTGAGTAGCTTGCTTTCTGGTTTCTGGCACCCAAGTGCATTACTTTATATTTTTCAACATTAAACCTCATCTGCCATGTAGTTGCCCATCCCATTATTGTGTTCAGGTCCACTTGTAAGGTTTCCACATCCTGCATAGAAGATATTGGCATGCTTAGTTTAGTATCATCGGCAAATACTGAGATTGTGCTAGATATCCCCTCCTCTAGATCATTTATGAATAAATTAAACAGGATTGGCCCCAGGACAGAACCCTGGGGGACCCCACTTTCCACACCCGCCCAATCCGAGTACTCCCCATTAATCACCACCCTTTGCACTCTCCCCTGGAGCCAGTTCTCTATCCAGGTACTCACCTTATGGTCCATACCTACCTTCCTTAGTTTGTACAGTAAGCGTTTGTGGGGAACGGTGTCAAAGGCCTTTGCAAAGTCCAGATACACCACATCCACAGACTTACCTTTATCTAGGTGGCAGCTCACTTCATCGTAGAAGGTTAACATAGTGTGTTACTGTAATAGATGGGTATTTAATATCTAGCGCTGCAGTTTGTTGTTTTTGTTTCGTATAGGAAGGTGTGTTTTCTATTTATTGCATGCTGCTCTTCTATAAAGTGTGCGCTGATTCTCCTACTTTTTATTTTCATACTGATTTTAATTGTAAAATAATTTTATTAAAATAAAACACAGTGGACCAACACCAGCAGATGACATGGCTTCCCAAACCATCACGGACTGTAGAAAATTCTGCATTTCATTTGGAAATCAAGGTCCCAGAGTCTGGAGGAAGAGCGGAGAGGCACAGAATCCACGTTGCATGAAGTCCAGTGTGAAGTTTCCACAGTCAGTGATGATTTGGGGAGCCATGTCATCTGCTGGTGTTGGTCCACTGTGTTTTATCAAGTCAAAAATCAGCGCAGCCCTCTACCAGGAAATTCTAGAGCACTTAATTTACCCCTCTGCTGACCAGCTTTATGGAGATGCTGATTTCATTTTCCAGCTGCCCACACTGCCAACAGCACCAATACCTGGTTTATTGATCATGGTATCACTTTGCTTGATTGGCCAGCAATCTCGCCTGACCTAAACCCCATAGAGAATCTGTGGAGTATTGTCAAGATGAAGATGAAAGACACCAGACCCAACAATGCAGACGAGCTGAAGGCCCCCATTAATGCAACCTGGGCTTCCATAACACCTCGGCAGTGCCACAGGCTGATCGCCTCCATACCACGCCTCATTGATGCAGTAATTCATACAACCAAGTATTGAGTGCATACTATACTGAACATGGACATACTTTTGATTAAGCCAACATTTCTGTATTAAAAATCCTGTTTTTTAATTGGTCTTATGTAATATTCTCATTTTCTGAGATACAGAATTTTAGGTTTTCACTGACTGTAAGCAATATTCATTAAAATTAAAAGAAAGAAATGCTTGAAATATATCACTCTGTGTGTAACACATCTATTTTATATATATATATATATATATATATATATATATATATATATATATATATATATATATGAGTTTCCTTTTTTGAATTGAATTACTGAAATAAATTAACTTTTTGATGATATTCCAATTTTATGAGATGCACCTGTATATGGTGGAGCACGCACATGGGATCACTTGGACCACTTTGGGACTGCAATTAAGGACGTGTGGAGCACCTGTGTCCCCAAAAGTATTTGAAATTGGGATTCCTATTGCCCAGTACACACGATCCGAAAATCGGACGACGTTCTGTCCATTTTTGTTTGGTTGCTAGGAACTCTCAATTATATTCGCAAATGGGAGAGGTTACTTACAATACGTATTTTCTCGGACGATGATTCAAAAGCTTCCGGTATGCGTAACCACGCTGTAGCGTGTGAGGGGAAATGATGTCTACTGCTCATGCGCTGTCTACTGCTCACCATTTTTTTCAGACGAACAACATACTGATAATACGATTATCGTACGATGTGTTATAATACGATCAAAATTTTTATGCTTGCACGACCGGATAATATCAGGCGAACTGTCGTGATCGCCTCCCGTAAACTGTGTACTAATGATCAGATTATCGTCCAATCTTTTCACAAGCGTTATTTTTCGTCCGATATTCGGATCGTGTGTACGGCCCATATGTCTATACCAATTGATGCTATTTTTGAAGATATGTCAAGTGAGCATAATTTGAGTTTTTTATGCTTTGCACAGAATAATTAGCACTTTCAATAAAAAATATCCTTTCTGTAAACCTTACTGAATAATATAATTCATGGATGCACATGTTTACAGCTTTACGTGTGTGTGTATGTATGTATGTGTATATATATATATATATATATATATAGATTAACCACTTGCCGACTGCCTAACGCCGATCTACGTCGGCAGTCAGCCCCTCACAGGCAAAGTGACGTAGGGCTATGTCACTAGCTTGTGAGGGTCTAGGGAGCGAGTGCACGCCCCCGGAGGCGCGCTCCCGCGTGGTCACGAACCCCCCCGCGCGTGTGACCGGCGGACCCGATGTCCGCCGGTCACTCTGCGATCGGCGGGGGAGAGGGAGAAAGTCAGGCGGCTTGTGTAAACAAGCTGCCTGTCATTCTCCCCTGTGTATGAAGGATGATCATACGGTTCTACTATGTAGAACCGTTGATCACTCTTCATACATCTGAAGCCACAGCCAATCACAGTAGAAAGCACGCCCCTAGGGACAAACATAGCCCCTCCCTTTCAAAAAAAAGTTAACCCCTTCACTGCCAGTGTATTTTTACAGTAACAGTGCATATGTATAGCACTGATTTCTGTAGAAATGTCACTGGTAACCCCAAAAGTGTCAAAAATATCAGTCAAGGGTCCGATTTGTCCGCCGCAATGTCGCAGTACCGCAAAAAAAATCGCAGATCGCCGCCATTACGCATTTAAAAAAAAACCAACAAAAATGACAAAAATCTTTCCCTTTGTTAGTAAACGCGATAACTTTTGCGCAAACCAATCAAAATACGCTTTTTGCGATTTTTTTTTACCAAACATAGGTAGCAGAAAACAAATTGGCCGAAAATGTTAAAAAATTTTGATTTTTATATTTTTTTGGGGGGGAATTTCATATAAAAAAATTTGAAAAATATTGCTATTTTTGCAAAATTTACGCTCTTTTTTTGTTTATAGCGCGTGATCAAAAAATCGCACAGGTGATCAAATACCACCAAAACAAAGCTCTGTTTGTGGGAAAAAAAGGACGCCAAATTCGTTTAGATACAGCATCGCACGACCGCGCAATTGTCCGTTAAAGTCACGCAGTGCCGAATCGCAAAATACCCCCTGGTCAGGAAGGGGGTAAAATCTTCCGGGGCTTAAGTGGTTAACTTTCTTTTTTTTGCACTTATTGCACTTTATTCTGATCAGTGTATGAGGTCTACATGATTTTGATTATTTGAATAATATGTTTGAGTATTTTTTTTTTTTTTTTTTGATTAGTATGTTTTAGTATTGGGATATGCAATACAGTGAGTGCAGCAGTTAATTAATCAATAATCACAGAATTCAGATAACAACACAGATCATTTTCTTTGTTTATCTTTATAAACTTCCAAGCACCCCTGTGCTCCAGCTTCCCCTCTGCTTCTGGACCCTGTCAACTGCCTGCCACCGCCGCCACCGCCGCTTGCCTCACAGCCTCTCGCTCTTCATCTCTCTCAGGCCAACTACTGATTGGGGAGCTGAGTGGAGGAAGATCACCCAGGGAAGGAAATGGGGAGCTGCAGCTGCAGACCGGTGGCCGAGACTTTAAGCAGCAGAGTGGGCGCAGAATGCACTGCACATGTGCCTGAAACTGAGAAAAAAAGTCCCTCCACTCCCACCAGCACATCATCAGAGAGGAGGGGCCCGGAAAATAGCAATAATACACCCACCTAGGCTAGTAGGAGAAGCTAAGCTGGGTTTATTTTATTCAGCGCTGTCTGTGAGGCTGCCTGGGACCCCCCAGCTGAGCTAAGGATGCCGGGCCCGGGACAACAGGGTCATATGTACGGATTATCAGCAGCACTGAGCATATGCAGTTATTCTAATTGTTTTTCTTTTATGCAGTATTTCTCTTATCCCTCTTCAGTCTATATACTGTATATATCCAGTATATATATATATATATATATATATATATATATATATATATATATATATATATATATACACTGCATATATATATATATATATATATACAGTGTATATATATATATATATATATATATATATCTCCTAGGTGTGCATGTGTACCAGGAATTATCACTCCTTCTATTGAAATATTAAGCATGTGTAGGTTGCCCTTATCACTCTTTTAACAGATGTCAGTACTATGTTTAGCTGTGTGTTCCCGGGTCCTCCACTGAGAAAGTGGTATTTTTCTTTCAGGTTGCCATGGAAACTACAAATTATTTACTGCCGAGTTTGCAGGACTTTGTTAAGTCAAGAGTTTGCTAAGTCAACTTAAAACATTTAATTTTTTATTTTTTTTTCAAAATGTCTGATGCGTTTTTTAAGGTATTGCATTGTTATCTTGCAAAAATATAAAAACGTTAAATTGCGTTGCTCAGGCTGTTGTGAATTAAGCATTTTTTGGATTTAATTTGTAAGATAATTGTGCCCAGTGAGGAAGCGATGAGGAAGCAATGAGCATGACTGCAGGCAAATACATCATTCTGTGTCACCCATAGCAGAAAATTAGATATTTCATTTGATTAGTGCAAAAAGAAAATAATAGCGGCATCACACCTGCTGGTTAAAGCCGTAAGGCGTTGCATAACAATGGTTTTTCAGGCTGCAGTTAAACCGCCTCTACAATCAGTCTGAGTGGCGCCAAGAATAGTTCAGGCTTATTGAGTGACAGAAACTACAGCCTATTATAGGAGGAAGAAGAAGATGTACAACTTTGTGAATAAGGCTCTGTTCATATATTGGCATCGATTCTGCCCGCGATCCTGAATCATTGGAAATTGCAGGACACCCGTGCGATTCCAGTGACTTGCAATTGCACCCAAAACGCGTTGTGATTTTGCCACGGTTGTCGTCTGACAAATTGCGACAAAATTGCGCAAACAGAATAGCGGGACTCTGTTTGCGTGATTTTACTGCAAATCGTCAGGTGACAATCGCGGCAAAGTTGTGCCACGTTTGGGGTGCCATTGCAAGTCACGGGAATTGCAGGAGCATCCCGGGATTTGCAATGATTTTGGATCGCGGGCAGAATTGTGGCGATTTTGCTCGCAATCCGAGATGCCAATATGTGAACGGAGCCTTATTAACAAACGAAGATGGCCAAAGTTTGCACGTGTCCCCTTCTAACCCTAACACTTTTGTTGCCATCAACGTTTCTGCACTTTTGCACACATAAAATACAAGAATTGTGTCAAGGGAAGTTGCACTTTGCAAGATAATTTTCCCCAGAGCTTAGGGAACTTCAGTTAAAGCGGAGTTCTGGCCATGAAAATTTTTTTTCAATAAAAATACCCCCAGGACAGTCAGGGCTAGTACATTCCACAATGGCTAGCCTCTGTACTGTCCCGGGCCGCACTTACCTGCAAGAAGAAATACTCACCTTTAAAATTTCTTCTCCAGCGTTGCCATCTCGGATGTGGGCAGCTGAAGCCAGCGCGTCCTTCTTCTGCGTCCTCTTCCGTGTCCTCTTCTCCCAGAATGCGCCGGTACCGGCCCGCTCGTCACTTCCGGTGCGGCGCCGCATTCCTCCACAGCTTCTGGGCATGCCCAGAAGCTGTTTAGCAGGGAATGTGGCGCTGCACCAGAAGTGACAAGCGGGGTCGCCGCATTGATTCCTGGGAGCGATGACGTTCAGCTCCCAGGAATCATTGCAAACCGGAAGTGACAGCACAGGGGACGCCGAGGGAGGAAGTGGAAGAAAGGTGAGTATATTTTTCTACAATACAAGGTAAGTAAAAAAAAAAAAAAATCGTAACTATCCATTTCCTTTTCAGGTGCTAAAAAGCAAGCGGCCACAAAATCGATTATGTCAATTTTGTGGCCGGAACTCCGCTTTAAGCCCTGCTGACTTCCATCATCCAATCATGTGTTAGCAAAAGTGCTGTTTATTTTTTATTTTTTTTGCCCAGGATTGGGTATTCTTTGCAAAGTGAAACTTCACCACATTCCTTAACCACTTGCCGACCAGCCGCCGTACATATACAGCGGCAGGTTGGCAGTTGCGAGGAGTGCTCGTGGGGGTGCGTGTCCATTCGCCAGAGGGGAAGCTGATCTGCAGGGCCCGTGGCCACGATTGCTGCCGGGCACCCGGGATCGCTCCCTGGGGAGAGAGAACGGCAGTCTGCCATTGTAAACACAGCAAACCGTTGTTCTGTCACCAATTAACACACGGCTCCTATGCTCCTCCTATTTAGGAACACAGGTCTCAGTGTTCATACCATAAGTCCATCCCCCACACAGTTAGAAAACACCCCCTAGGGACACCTTTAACCCTTTGATTGCCCCTGGTGTTAAACCCTTCCCTGCCAGTGTCATTAGTACAGTAACAGTGCATATTTTTAGCACTGATTACTGTAGTAATGTCACTGTAGTAATGTCACTGGTCCCCCCAAAAGTGTCAAAAATGTCAGTTAGGTGTCCGATCTGTCCGCCGGAAAGTCGGAGTTTCACTAAAAATTGCAGATCGTCGCCATTACTAGTAAAAAATAAAAATAAATAAAAAGGACATAAATCTTTCCCCTAGTTTATAGATGCGATAGCTTTTGCGCAAACCAATCAAAATACGCCCTTTGGGATTTTTACCAAAAATATGTAGCAGAATACAAATTGCCTTAAATTTATGAAGAAATTAGAATTTTTACATTTTTTTTATTGGATATGTTTTATAGCAGAAAATAAAAAATATAATTTGTTTTCCAAAATTGTCGGTCTTTTTTTCGGAGGTCAAGAGGTTAATGGCCGGCAGTTTAACAAGTCTGATTTTAGGACAAATGCACACATATTAAAATGTGCATTTTAGACCTGAAGACTTGATGATCAGAGATGCACTGGTACATCGCTGGACTTTGAGTGGTTATACCTGGATGATGCCCACAACAAAAGCCCGGTACACACGATCAGATTATCAGATGAATATTCCTCTGCTTTGGTGCATGCTAGTCTCATATCTAAAGTGAAAATGAAAGTGAAAATTTTCATACGACAGAATACAACTTCAGAAGTGATGTAAAGTGTTGAATTGTATTGTAATGTATTCTTTCATTTCCGAGCATGCATGGTCCTGCTCTTATGAATTTTTTTCGGAGGAAAACTGTACTAATTAAAGGAAATGTGACATGATATTCATGTATGATAAAACATTTTATAGCCTGCACCTTACAAAGTCAGCTGTTGAAAGCACTATAATAATGATCAGAAAATCGGCAGATCGTACTTCATACGAAATTCTACTTCTGATGTTTTTATCGTGTGTAAGGCACGGCCATCTTTAATATTGATTGGTCCCTGGGCAAATATTTTCTTGGGCCCTCCAAAATCCACTTATTACCTATTTGCAGGCAGTGGGGGCTAAAGGGGCAGCTGCTTTGGGCCCCACAACAATGACTGGGCCCAGGGCAGTTCCCCCCTTTGCCCTGTGTTAAAGACGGCCCTGGTGTACGGGCCTTAAAGCGGAGTTCCACCCAAAAGTGGAACTTCCGCTTTAGGGAGTCCTGACCCCCCGACATGCCACATTTGGCATGTCATTTTTTGGGGGGGGGAGCGGGTACCTAGTTTTGACAGGTACCCGCTCCCACTTCCGCTCGGAGCGCCGCGGCGCCCTGAGCGGAAGTTCTCCTCTCCCCCTCCCTCCCTGCAATCTTCTGGGACACGTCAGAGGTCCCAGAAGATTGCCGGCCAATCACGGCGCGCAGCGCGACTCGCGCATGCGCAGTGGGTACCCGGCTGTGAAGCCGCAAACTGTAACAGCCGGGTGCCCACAGCAGTGATGCCGGCGCCGAGGGAGAGGATCGAGGCTTCCGGCGGCCGCATCGCTGGACCGTTGGACAGGTGAGTAAATGGCTGGAACTCCGCTTTAAGTTTGTAAGAGCAATCTTGGCGTCCAGTTAGCCACCGGATTGCTTTTACAAGCAGCGGGGATCCCTCTGACTGTCTTCCACAGCTGTCCCAGGCTCTTCCGTTCTAAAGACCCCAGATCTCTCAGTAAAGAGTACCTGTCACTGCCAGTTGCTATTACAGAGGAAATTTAGTTTCCCTGTGATAACAATAGAAGTGATTAAAAAAAATAAAATAAAACAACAGTGTAACATAAATAAATAAATAAATAAAAAAGTATAGTGCCTCCTCCCACACCTCCCATGCTTGCGCGCAAAGGCGAACACACCCATCAGGGCTGAACATGGGCAAACAGGGATCACACCACACATGTGAGGTATCACCACAAACTTTAGATCAAGGGCAATAATTTTAGCTTAATTCAGGCCTCCTGTGTAAATCTAAAGTGGTAATCTGTAAGGCTACATGCACACTAGCATTTTTTAAAAGCTCAAAAAAGATAGAAAAGAATACTGGATGAAAAATGCTGATAATAGCACCTTTGTGCCAGTTTCTAGTAGCATTTTGTTAGCATTTTTGCTGTACATAAAGAAAAAAAAAAGCTCAAGAAAAAGTTGGTATTAGCATTTGAGTTGCATTTAGAGGCGGTTAGGAGCATTTAGGAGCATTCAGCAAATTGTTTCTGCTCCTAGAAGCTGAAGCTCCAAAAAAGCCAATAGCCTAAAGTAGTGCACATGGAAGATAACAATATTTAGCTTCTAGGAGCTTAAAAAAAACGCTAATGTTCATCATGGAACCTAAAGGCTTTTAGCGCTCCGCCTATGGATAATAATATTGACGTTGTTTGTTGCCATTGCACATCATCTTTTATAGTTTACCAAATTTATATTGTGTTTTTGTGCATTAAAATTCAAATAAGTGTCTATTTCCCAAAAAAAATTGCAAGCAAAAACCGCTATGCAAGTACCGCGTGACATAAAAACTTGCAAAACCCCCCATTTTATTCTCCATGGCTTCTGCTTAAAAAATATATAATGTTTTGGGTTTTTAAGTAACTTTCTAGTAAAAAATACTGATGTTTACATGTAAACAAAAAGTGCCAGAAAAGGCAGACTCTGGAGAAAAAAAAAATGGAGGTAGTTGCACTAATACAGTATATGACATAACCAATTGCAACAGTTTATCTAACCTCATATTTTTTGTAAAAAATACACTAAAGGTAATTTTAGGTCACACAAATGCACATTTTTGGTAAAATATAAAAAAAAAGTTGCATTGAGTATATCAATACCAAAAATGTTGAGCCTTAAAGCGGAGTTCCAGCCATTTCACTCACCTGTCCAACGGTCCAGCGATGCGGCCGCCCGAAGCCTCGATCCTCTCCCTCAGCACCGGCATCACTGCTGTGGGCACCCGGCTGTGACAGTTTGCGGCTTAACAGCCGGGTACGCACTGCGCATGCGCGAGTTGCGCTACGCACCGTGATTGGCCGGCAATCTTCTGGGACCTTTGACATGTCCCAGAAGATTGCAGGGAGGGAGGGGGAGAGGAGAACTTCGGCGCTCCGAGCGGAAGTGGGAGCGGGTACCTGTCAAAACTAGGTACCCGCTCCCCCCCCCCCCCCAAAAAATGACATGCCAAATGTGGCATGTCAGGGGGTTAGGACCACCTGAAGCGGAAGTTCCACTTTTGGGTGGAACTCCGCTTTAAACATGGAAAATTGTATCAAATACTTACCGTAATCTTTGTTTCCTGATGCCAATACATGGCAGCATACCTATGATGTAGCTCTGCCCCTATATCTACCCACAGGACCTGTTTAAAATGGAGAATGGGGGAGGTTGCTCTCAGTCAGACTTTTATATATTTAAAGCACAAAGGTCAGAGGGAGGGTCCGTATGCTGCCATGTATTGGCCTCAGGAAAGGAAAATTACGGTAAGTATTGGATGCAATTTTCCATTTTCCTGATGCCAACATGGCAGCATACATATGATAGATAGTGAGCTAAACAGGGTGGGGTATAAACAAACTATACTATAATGGACATGGAAGCCTAGACCATCATTCCATTGAAGTCCATTGATCTTCCCTGTAGCGCTGTAGGCAAGTGCACCATGCCAACCAGTCTGCTTTGCAGAGGTCTCTATAGGCAAATGCCCAAATTCAAAGATGTAAAAATGTACCTAGTTAAATGAGCCTGTATCATTTCTGGAGGCTCTTGCCTGGCCACACTAAGTTTTCTGGATGACCTTGACTCTCCAAGATGACAATGTTTTGCTGTAGGTTGCTCCGCCGAACTTGCCTGATGGAAACACAAACAGCCTTCCGGAGGTTTTTACTTAGTAAGCTGCTTGAAGGTAGGCATTTTAGACACACTGGTACATCCAGTGTAGATTACGTTCTGTCTCTGCCGGAGAGGATGGAACCACCACTTTGTCCCAAATATCAACTTGAGTGACGTTGAAAACAGTGAATAACTCCACGGTCTCTTTAGGAAATGCGCTTACCAAATAGCCACTAAAAATCAGCAAGATTCATGAGCCAAGATGTAGTCACAGATCTGGGAGATTGGAGTGATCAGGGTCCTCAACGAATGGTGTTAATGGTGTACATAAAAGAAAAAAACTTGCATAGTGTGATACCGTACAAATAATGATCAAAATTCCACCACCAAAGGAAATCCCTTATCAATTGTGCAGCAGCTCACCAGATAGATGAAATTATGGTCAGTGAATATCCCAGTGTCAGGGAACAAGATATAGAAAAGGAACCACCACCAATTGCAAAGCCTCTTACCAAAAGTTAATTTAAATAAGCAGACAAGGTCAATCCAGAAGAACCAAGAAGCCAAGAATGTCACTCAAATAGCACTGCAAGCCTCTTACCAGACGATAAAACAATCTGTGCAGTATGATCTCTTAACGCCTTCCCATCATAGGTATAGCTTCATGACCAAACGGCATCGATAATGTTGCTGTAAACACAGTGCCAGAGTGTGATGCACCAGCCAGAGTAAAAAGAGAGAGCGCCAATAGTGTGATACAATCTTGACAGATTTATTAAATAAAGGAAAACACTTACAAACGAAGAAGATAAAAACGTGAAGGATGGGAAGCCGCCGGCCGGACGGCAAAGCGCATCCGTTCCTAGGATAACTTCCGGGATGACGTCACGTCCTGATGGCGTTTCGTCCAAGAAGACGTTATCAAAGGTACGGACAGCGTGCTGACGCCATCTCTTATATAAGAAAATTTATTGCGATACCCGGAAGTGTTTGAACAGTTCCGCTCTACAGCTGAAAAACGGACATCAAGTGACCGGAACAGGGTAAACTACCCCACCATTTTGAATAAGGGCATAAAACAAATTCACTCACCCATAGTGTCCCGAATCCAGGGCAACCACATTTTACGGTATGCGAATATACATTGCTGCGTATCACTTGGCACAACCAAGGTGAGATTGAATTGGACTAATATATAAAATTATCTTTAAAATGAACTAAAATTAAAATAAGAGCAAGCAGATATGGGCATAACAGCGCCATCTAGCGCTCAGAAAGAAGGACAACTGAGGCAAACGGCATTAAAGACCGCAAAAAAGGGCCAGAAGAATCCCCTTTTGAACTAATAGCCCATCTGGACTGAGCCAACAGTAGAATACCATCCAAGTAATGGTGGGTTTGAAGCACCCCCGTTTCCTCAGAGGGGCTACACAGAGATTAGAACCAGGTCATCGGTGAGGTGGATAGCGCTGAAAGGAATACCCACGAACTGGAAATGTCCATCTCACACACAAACACAGTTTCTTTAAATTCAACACCGGTCTTCTTTGTACGGAACACAGAGGAAAATAAAAGCCTGTAAATCTCTCTGAGGGAGGACTTAGAATAATTCCCCATTCCAGTCGTATAATACATATATATATATATATATATATATATATATATATATATATATATATATATATATATACATACATACACAGTATCTCACAAAAGTGAGTACACCCCTCACATTTTTGTAAATATTTTATTATATCTTTTGTGTGACAAAATTGAAGAAATTACACTTTGCTACAATGTAAAGTAGTGAGTGTACAGCTTGTATAACAGTGTAAATTTGCTGTCCCCTCAAAATAACTCAACACACAGCCATTAATGTCTAAACCCTTGGCAACAAAAGTGAGTACACCCCTAAGTGAAAATGTCAAAATTGGGCCCAATTAGCAATTTTCCCTCCCTGGTATATTATATATATATATATATATATATATATATATATATATATATATATATAACTGAAATAAAATGGTAAAAACGATAATAACAAAAAAAAAAAACTACTGACACCAGTGGCAAAAACTACCAGGGTCGCAAAGGACACACTTGTGACCAGGTCCTGGCATTTTGGGGTCAAGGGGGGCCCCTTTATAGTTTCAAAAACAAAATATGTACGGCATTTCTAGTTATGCCCCCTTCACACGGGCTTTTCCGATCAGGTCCGCCTGTCAGTTTTTCGGGCAGACCTGATCCGATGCTCCATGCACCTCTATGACATCTCCGCTGACACCCGCTGCCATTCGATCTGATCCTGTCCATGAAATCTAGATGGATGGAAACCCTATTTTCCATCCGTCTAGATGATCGGATTGGATGGGATCGGATGAAAACGGACAGGCGGTCCATTTTCATCCGATCTCCCATAGAGGAGAGCGGGGATCTGACAGCGGAGACGGACCTGTCATCTGCCTGCTCAGCGTGGATCGGCGGATCAATCCCCACTGAGCAAAACGGAGTCTGCCGGGCGGAAAGCCCGTCTTAAAGGGCCCTTAGTCTGTAATAAAGTGTGGAATATAGATGCTTACTTAGTGTTCTAAGTGTTACAAAATAAACAATTTATAATTATGAAGTGCTATAAATATTCCTGTAAATAGCCAATTTATATAAATAAAGTGCTCCGTGCGTCAATTCATATATAAAACATTTGATGTGCTTCAAAGTGCTCTCTGCAGTAAACTTCAAAAACGTTCAGTGTTCCATGTGCAGGCCAACACTCCCTTCCTTTACCTCCCCACTCACCAGACCAAGAATGATGTACGTGCTTTGTATATAAACTGACAGCCTCCCCTCTGGCTGTGTCCACTGCTCTAGCTTTAGATGGACAAGTGTTCCTCTATGTTGCTCCGATATGCATGCATGTTAGGGGAAACATAAACTAGGTAATACCCCATCACATGATACCGTTTATTGAGACGTAAAAAGCATTTAAAAAATGTACTCACATTAAAATGATGCTCACATCACACGAGCTAAAGCACATCTAATACTGTATAGTACAGTGGTTTTGGCATTTGTAGGAGAACAAAGAATAAGTAGGAATTTAAATACCCTTCCAAAGCACAAACATATACAATGAGTATATAAAAAATACAAAACATTTTATTACCGGTTATCAATAAATTCTATTAAAAACATACAATATGTGAAACAAGCTTGCATATTAATTCTACCAAGTACTCTCACTGACAAATGGCATGGTAAATGACCAAGATATAGGATATTGATCTACGCGTTTCGCTGAGAATACCACTTCTTTGGGACCACCTAGCTCTCAAAAGATCATAGAAATTGTTTCTCAAGGTAGAAAAATATATCAATAAT
Organism: Pelophylax lessonae; assembly: GCF_965119305.1. Taxonomy (NCBI): domain Eukaryota; kingdom Metazoa; phylum Chordata; class Amphibia; order Anura; family Ranidae; genus Pelophylax; species Pelophylax lessonae. Next base: position 648,858,110 of record NC_138770.1, on the reverse strand, counting down.
ATATCAAAAAAGTTCATAACATAATATAATCATATTTATTCACAAAAAATCATTATGAAAAATTCACTAAAAAAGTGAATGAACAAAAAGCATAATAAATTAATACAATAAAACTATCCCTCAAGACAGAGATAGAGAAAGATTAAAAAATAAATAAAAAAATTGGTTTGTTTTACAAACATATATTTAATTATTTGTACCTTTTCAGTGGCCATGTGCCGATTATCTTAACCTGTTTATAGTAATGTGAAGAGAAGAGCACATATGTGGTCTAGTCTCACCGACCCATGGGAGAGTGGCCGATCCCAGGAGAGGGCAGCACATGGAGCATACAACCATGGATAGAATATGAAATATGTAAAAGTCATCTGCTCATGAATTGAGTAATATAGGGTTTCCAAATAGAAAAAATTATAACAAGAATTTTTTAGGGGGTCCAAAATATTGTTATCCTAAGTTATAGCCTAGTTAAAGCACTTTTGTTGAGAATAAAACATTCCCCTCTGGGTGATCTCTGTACATTACAAGGATTTTAACAAACATTGTTGTAGATTCCTACCTTTTGTTATTCTGAAGAAATCCCTGTTTGTTCCTATGTGATGAGTGGGTCTAATGGGAGTGGTTTCCTAATTATCAATCAGCTGTGGCAGCTGCAGAGCACTAATAAGGAAAGCTGCTGGGCCTGCATCCCTTTAGACATGTTCCTATTGGGAGTATCTCACCAAAAATTACATTTTTGTTGCAGGGTATGCCAGAAATCTGACTTGTATCTTAGTGCAGACTTCTGGGAAAATTGAAGTGCCAATCACGCAAGCAGGAAATTATGTTTCTGGGGTGTGGTCAGTATACATTCTGTGTACAGAACAGCTCCAGGTGGCCATATTAAATTGCATTTTCAGAAAATTACAACAGCTGCAGATGGAAAAGGAAAGGTCATTTTTAATAACATTCATTTACAATATGATTTGTGTCACAATTGTATACGCTATATTGTTTTTTCTTTATTTGCTATTGTTTTTCCCCACGAAAGTGGAGTTACCCTTTAAGTAAATCTGAAAAGTTTACCTGCTTTGTGTGAAAGATTGTCAAAAAACAAAGATGGGCGTTTCAGTTTGTGATGTCCAAGGTTGAAAGATAATGAAAAATAAGATGGATATAAATATGGTTGTCCCACACTGAAAGGGAGAGTTAAAGCTATGAGTGATGACACCTACATAAACTAAGTGCATACTAGATAACTGTATGTGTAAAATAGGATGGGGGAGTCCAAGGGAGAGGAGATTGTTTTGCCAGTGATTGGTGAGGAAGGGAAGTGTGTGCATTGGTTCAAAAGTTTGCTATGATGTTGCTCCACATTATAATAAAAGGGAGACTCCATCTTCGTTTCCGAAATTGGGGTCAGCTATACAACAAGCCCTAAAGGGGAACTTCACATTATAATATTCATCCTAAAGGGAAACTACGAATTTTCCCGATTTTACGGGCAGGTATATTTTCTAAAGGGGAGCTCCTCATTACATTATACAAATAAAAAAAAAAAAAAGCGTAAATTAAAATAAAAATCAAAAAAATAAAAATATAAAAATACTGTATAGGAGGGAATTTTCCAAAGAATCACTAATTGGGAGACTTTTAAAGGGGAACTCTAGCCCCCATACTACAATTGTTCCATCCCTGCACGTTCTCCTATTTATATCCTAAAGGGGAACTGCTTATTATTACAATTACTGCAGTACTACAGTATTCTTATTTTTTTTTTATTACAATTACTGCAGTACTACAGTATTCTTATTTTTTTTATTAAACATTTTTAAGGAGGAACTCAAGCCCCCATATTATGCACCTGTCTCTTATGAATAAACATAAAGGGGAACCCCAGGTAACCTCAAACCTAAAAATCTGTGATAAACAATTTAAATCCATACTGACATTGAGCCCCCCCGGGACCAACGGTTCTAATTCATAAATTCATCACGTCTCCTTTATGGACACTTGCCTTTTCGTTATTCCCTCTCCAGTGGTTATTGATTTTATCTATGCTATAGAAGGTCAACCCTCTTGGGTCTCTCCCATGGTATTCACTAAAGTGCCAAGATAAATTATGTCCTCTGAAACCTTTTTTAATATTATCAATTTGTTCGCCCATCCTCTTGGAGAGACACCTTGTGGTTCTCCCCACATATTGCAACTTACATGGACATTTGATGGCATATGTGAGCGGGGCCCTGAAGGTTCTAGTTACGCCTTTGTTCAAGGTGACTACTACCTAGCTGCAGTAAATTTTTATCAGGAATACTCTTGTTTAGAGCACAGTTCCTACATACTGTATATGGTTTTTATTTTGACTGCAGTTCCTATTTAAAGGATAACTGAAATTTGAGTTTAGTTATCCTTAAAAGCCCACCTCCTCCAGCACCCCTTGTAAGTCTTACACTTACCTCCGTCTGATCTTTCAAGATCTTTGCTAAGCACTAAAGAGCCTTCTTTTTATAAGTCTCCCAGCAAGGCTGTTCTTCCTCCCTGCATGCATACTGCGATCTCCATTCATTCCTCTAGAAAGCTGTCCATTATTCATCCCAACAGTAGACTTTCCTTAGGAATAAATGGAGATTGTAGTGTACGGAAGAGCCTGGCTGGGGAACTTTTGAAGAGGATGTTGTGTGGCATCCTGTGGGGCAGCACAGCAAAGATCTCAAAAAAGAATTTTGCCCTGCTAAGTATAAGTGCCAATTAACATGTGTGAATGCAACATTTTTGTGTGTTTTTGTGAAAGGAGATAGGAAGACAGATCCACCTAATTATGGAACTAATTAAGCATTGGGTTACTTCTAAAGATATGTTGAGTAATGTTCTGCAACGATTTAAAAGGATTGTTCTGTCAGTTAGTTGGAGAAGATTAGAAATGTTTCTGTTCTTTTTGGAGTTATGACTGAGCTTTATTTGTCTATACATGACTAGACATTATTTTATTGTTGTGCCGGGAGGAGATAAAGAGGGAAAGGGATGTTTAGCATCAGTTTGAGTTCTGTGTTTAAAGCGAGGGTTGGCGGTCTTGGTGTCCACTCTGTTATTGGATGGGGTGTAAAACTCAATTTCATCATGGGCAGAATCAGCATTATGGTTGCCCTGAAAGTGTTGGTTGTATCTGTAGGACTAAAGCACCCCCCATTACATCAGATGCCAAGAGCCCCCCCCCATTATCAAAAGTCAAGAGTCCTTCATCCTTTGTTAATTTACAGTGCACCCCCTTACCTTGTGCTGCTCTTGGGAGAAACTGGGGGTGAAGCTGGAAGCTGAAATTGCAGGTTCTGGAGGAGGACCAGAGGAGGGCGGAAGTCAGCTGGCAGAATCTGCTGAATGCTGAGTCTAGAGGAGGCAGAGATGAGGGGGTGCTGTGGCTGCACAGAGAGACAAAGGGTCTCTGCTGCTGACTGCTGATATGGGGGACAGAGATGAGCCCCTCCGCGGCTGCACAGAAGAGTGCAGGATCTGGCGGAGGAGTTCTATCTTCCTCTCTGCTGCCAACCGCTGAGACAAAGTGGGGGCGGAGACAAGGGGGATGTTGCAGCTGCAAGGGAGGTGCAAAGGCCACATGGAATGGCCTAGAGGGCCAGATTTGGCCCATGGGCCTTGTGTTTGGCACACGTGGTCTAGAGCATAACACTTATGAGTTCCCCTGGGATCATTTTGCTAAAGGATCCCCAAGGTTATTTAGAGGGAACCAGAAGGAGCCAACTTTATGGACTGTGAGGTTGTCCTGGGGGAAGAAGCTCACTTCCACCATGTCTACTCCAGTATCGAAGTCCTAGTCCTAAATGGCTTGATCACCTTATCAAGAGGGAGGGCCCTCATACAGATACACACTGGGTATGGTGAAGCTGGCTATACACCTATAGATTTCTCCACCCATGCTACATGTTTAGATACATGATTAGATGTATATGCTTTTCAGCTGACAATTTTCCACCCAGCTCCTTTGATTTTTTTAATCAAAGGATATCAGGTATATTGGTGCCAACAGGGCCTCCACTAGTCAAACTAAGGCTGGCCATACACTACACAATTTTCTTATTCAATTTCCTTTAGATTTACCTTAAACTATGTAGTGCAAGGGCTTGCCTGATTGCATACAAATTGAAAGTGTTTAGGTTTGACCCCATATTACATGGTTTTGGTAAATCTAAAGGAAAGTTGAACAAGAAAATTGTATAGTGTATGGCCAGCCTTAGTCTGCTTCATCAAAAATTTAACAGATTTAGTTTCTAGGATAGGCATGGTACATGTGGTTAGGGTACCAAGCATAGTTTATCTTTAGCTACCCTCTAAATAGGCATAATGTATGCTCTGTAAATATTTACTGCACTTTATAACAGCTGAATTCCAGCCAATTATACAAAACATTTAAAAATGCAGCACATTTTCATGAATTAAAATATATTTTTCTTAAATACCTGAATTTGATTTGACTTCAGCCTCTTGTAAGTCCCAACAGAAGGCAGGGATGGGGAATAGGTATTTTAGAGGGTACAGAGTTTCAGGCGGTTAAAAGCAGAAAGAGGACTTGACACTGTCCTATTGTATCACAAATAAATATGGCAGGGACTGGGAGAGCAGGATCATTAGATGTCTAGCAGCATGCTCTGGAAGCCCAGTGGTAGGTATATATTAATCCAGGGTTGAATATCAGATTTGCCTTTAGTTACGATGTTGAACTTTTTGGTTCAAAAGTCCTGAAACACTGGACAGGACCACCAAATATGTACATGGGGTCCTATCTTTGTGCAGCCTTAAAAAACAAGAGCTTAGACAATTGGGGATACTTTTGTATCCTGGCTGGTATTAGATACCAGTGGGAGAGCACATTGTTGTTTGACTCCAGCGTGGCTACACTCATGGAGGATGATTCCATTGCTTGCCAAATTGGATCCCAGTTATCTTCTTTAAGGGCAATATTAGGGTCAGCTGCCTAATTATAAGTGTGGGAAAGAGCGTCTTTCCAAAGTTTTTTTTGAGCTGTAAAGGTAACGTACAAATACAGAAGTACATTTATATCTTGATAAAGTTACAGCAATTTGGTAACTACATTATGAGTGCAACATTTGTGTTCTGGGGAATGTTTAACTCTTGTGGTAGATGAGTTTCCAAAGTGAGTTCACATCAGACAGGAGCTCGATTTAAGGATTCGGGAACCCACTTTTTTTAAAAGGGAAAAAAAATAAAGTCCTTAGACAAACAGACTGCCCACGCAGGGGACACAAATAACAAAAAAATACTAGGAAATCTGGCTCCTAGGCTCACTTCAGCCTCAGTTACAGTGCATTGCTGAACAGGCCCACTCCTGGCCTCCAAAAGAAGGTCCTCCAGTACCCCCTTGGATTTTCTCACTCTTTAGAGACTTTCAGACTTCCTCCAGCCCCCTGAATTTCCTGCTGCCTCAACTTTCTTGGCCTCCCCGACCCTCTCTTGGTCCCCCAGGCCCATGTAACTGTCCAGACTTTCCCAGTCCTTTAGGCAGAAGTCCCCCCCCCCCCACACAAGGGATGCAGTATCTGAAAGGAACACCCAAATCTCCTGACGGGTCAGTCTCCATATGGCAGAAGCTGCCATAGACTACTCTCAGGTCTGGCTTATAATGATCCAGCCCACCTGTGCATTCACTTAGGCTGCCGGCAACTAGCAAAGACCGGACATACTGTAGATGTGAAGGTTCCATCCCGCCCAAGACACTTTGGGGCCTTCAAGGTCCAGGCCTCAATCCAGAACTACCAAATCCAGAGAAAACATAGAGCTCACTTTTCCACTTTGCTAAATTCATATTGTGGCAGTACTTCGCACTGTCACACAGTATAAATTGTATATAAATTATTGTTTCTATACTGAGGCTGAAAATGTACATTATGTGGGGGTAGCCAACTAATCAACCATGTGAGATGGGGAGTGGGTATTTTAGAGGGTACAGAGGGGGTCAGGGGGTTCTTGGGGGCTTAAAGGCAAATTAAGGGCCTTACTCAGTCCTGTTGTGTCTCAAGTTAATATGGTAGGGGTAGAGGGGTCATCAGAGTTCTTGAAGCATGCTCGTAAAGCTCAGTGGCAGGTATTTATGACTTGTGTAAGCCTATTTTTTTTTTTTTTTTTTAAAGCATGAGAGTATGCTTATTGATCACCTTATCAAGAGGGAGGGCCCACTATCTATGTACCCTTTATCAATAAAGTACTTTTATCAGAAGGAGGAATTGCCGGCTCTTCATCTTATACTCTCATGCTGTTTCAAGTGCTAGGAAGACACTGAGAAATTTGGAGCACGATTGGTCTACCTCCATGGGGAATTAACCCAGGTGTATATCGTCATTTATGTTTTTTCCAGGCTTGGCTGCTGTGCGCACTCAAATTTAAAGTCTACATTGCGCATTGAAGGCTTCTAGTGCCTGTTTGTTAAGACGTGCCAAGATGTGTTAAGATGGGTCTGTAGGAACAGGTTTGCCTAGTGGGCTAGACATAGCTCCCAACTGTTCCTCAATTGAAAGGGCTGTCCCCCATCCCACATACAGTCTTAGTTGTCCCTTTGTTTGGTTTGATGTGAACATCTCTTTCCAAATATACTATCTTACTAGCAAAAGGGTTATGGTGCTTTAACAGAGATGTATAGTAACTAAGTAGAACTACTTCACTACTGTACTTAAGTACCGAAAGGCGGTATCTGTACTTTCCTGGAGTAGAATTTTTTTCTCCTACTTCCACTTTTACTTCACTACATTTTTTCGATGATTTCAATACTTCTACTCCGATATTTTTTTTTTGTGCTGCATAGTTACTCGTTACAATTATAAAAATTACCACTGCCAGAACAGTAGATGGCAGGTTTCATGAAGCTCAAAACATGTGTATTATCAGCGCATACGAAAATAAATGCTACTGCATGTATAAATAAAAACTGCATTTGAAATAATAAAAAATAATATGATGTTCAAACTTTTGACTTCTTTCTTTAATATCTACATAACACAGTACTTGTACTTTTACTTTCAGTACTTGAGTAGCAATTTTTTTTCAAAACTACTGGTACTTTTACTTTCAGTACTTGAGTAGCAAAATTAAAAAAAAAACTACTTGCAATACTTAAGTACAAAAAATGTTGAATACTTTAGTTCTTCTACTCAAGTCACTTTTTGATCGAGCACTTCCACTTCTACTCAAGTCACTTTTTGATTGAGCACTTGTACTTTTACTCAAGTATGGGTTTTGAGTACTTTATACAACTCTGTGCTTTAATGATTTATCCAACCTATATGCTACTGCATTTGTTATTTTGAGAAGCCAATATAAAGGAAAAACAGAAGTCAAAAAAGCAGTTGTGTGGTTTAGCCAATCATTTTCTCCATATTAGACCTAAAGGTTTGCTAAAGGATGTCCCTCTTTAACATTTTTAGAATGAGAGGTTTGGGCTAGTTAAAGCAGAGCTTCAACCCCTCCCTGCTTATCAGGTGTATATTTCCTATACTGGCCCACTCAAAGATCCCAAAAAGATCCTCTTGCATTCTTCCACCTATCTGTCCGGCACCGTCATGTTGATTGTGACATCATCAAGAGGCCCGCCGCCTCCTCCTTGTGCAGCTGATGATGCGGTGCTAGGCCGCCCCTCCTCCTTTCTTTTACAAAAAAGTAATCAAGCAAACAAAAAAAACAAAAAAAAACAGCCCTATTCTGGTAGCAAAGTGGAGGAGGGGTGGATAGGAGGGAAGATTTTCTGAAAGGGTGAAGATCCGATTTAAGACATCAAAAATGTTGGTCTAAAAGACCCTAACCACTGAACAGGAAAAATAAATATGTATGGTGAAACCTAGCTCCCAAATTTGGTCTTGTTTATCTTCTTTGAGGGTGATACTAGGGTCAGCTGTCCACTTACACTATTTTACCAAAAGTATTGGGATGCCTGCCTTTACACGCACATGAACTTTAATGGCATCCCAGTCTTAGTCTGTAGGGTTCAATAATGAGTTGGCCCACCCTTTGCAGCTATAACAGCTTCAACTCTTCTGGGAAGGCTGTCCACAAGGTTTAGGAGTGTGTCTATGGGAATGTTTGACCAATCTTCCAGAAGCGCACTTGTGAGGTCAGGCACTGATGTTGGATGAGAAGGCCTGGCTCGCGGTCTTCACTCTTATTTGTCCCAAAGGTGTTCTATTGGGTTGTGGTCAGGACTCTGTGCAGGCCAGTCAAGTTCCTCCACCCCAAACTCAGTCATCCATTACTTTATGGACCTTGCTTTGTGCACTGGTTCAAATCCTTTGGTGAAGGGGGGATTATGGTGTGGGGTTGTTTTTCAGGGGTTGGGCTTGACCACTTAGTTCCAGTGAAGGGAACTCTTAAGGCATCAGCATTTCATGGGGATGGCCCCTTCCTGTTCCAACATGAATGCGCACCAGTGCACAAAGCAAGGTCCATAAAGACATGGATGAGCGAGTTTGGAGTGGAGGAATTTGACTGGCCTGCACAGAGTCCTGACCTCAACCCAATAGATTACCTTTGGAATGAATTAGAGCAGGGACTGCGAGCCAGGTCTTCTCATCCAATATAAGTGCCTGACCTCACAAATGTGCTTCTGGAAGAACGGTCAAGCATTTCCATAGACACACTCCTAAGGTTGGGTTCACACCTAATGAGGATGCGACTCACAGCAGGGGTCCCGTGCATCTCTGTTCTCTGTTTCAGAGATGAATCGGGCCCAAATTTTTGCCTGAATTCAGACCGAAAACAGAGCCAAAGACGCACAGGACCCTGCAAATTGGACGCAGGGAAACCTGCATCTGTGCTTGCATTTGGCCCTGTTTGTCCTGCCGGGCCCTTGTAGATGCCAGGTCCACAGCTCCTGGGATAGACATTCCCAGTGGCAACCAATGAATCATGAGCATGCAAATTCTTTTAACAGATTTGTAAGTACGGGCCCCTTGGTGGCCCCTTAGTGTTTCACATTAGCATAACATTATCTACTATCTTTATTACATGCCTCAAACTGTTTATTTCTTAGAAACCATGAATCACATCAACCCCTGAGGAAGTGAACGGGTGTTCACGAAACGCGTTGGATTAACAGGATGCATTTTCATACCTACCATAGATTGTTCTATGGAATACTGAACTTGACTATGAATATATAATATACTATATACAACATCATAAATCTGTTTTGTAATACGCTACTTGTCTGTGTTTACTTGCTGAAATTGTATGTTCCAATAAATTTGTTTTTTACATTGTATCACTGGGCATATCTCACCTCATTTAAAGTCCCAAGGGCAAATCTTTGCAACGTCCAGTGCGTCCCTGTTCTCCGTTTCAGGGATGAATCAGGCCCAAATTTTTGCCTGAATTCGGACCTAAAACGGAGCCAAAGATGCACAGGACTCCTGTAATGCGAATTGGATGCTAGAAACCCCCATTCAATTTGCATAAGTGTGAACCCAGCCTCAACATTGTGGACAGCCTTCCCAGAAGAGTTGAAGCTGTTATAGCTGCAAAGGGTGGGCCAACTCAATACTGAACCCTACAGACTCAAGTCCCGTACACACGATCAGATTATCGAACGATCTGTCGTCCGTTTTTTGTTGCATGCTAGTCTCATGTCAAAAGTGAAGAGGTTACTTTCATACGAAAATTCCCATACGACAGAATTCTACTTCAGAAGTGATGTCATGTGTTGAATTGTTTTGTATGTATTCTTTCGTTTCTGAGCATGCCTAGTCTTGTTCTTACGCTTTTTTTTCGTACGAAAACTGTACTAATTAAATGAAAATCGGACGTTGTGTTGACGTACGATAAAAAATTTATAGCCTGCACATCCAGTTTTTGTCGTCCGAAAATTCGTAATCGTCTGTCGAAAGCACCATACTAACAATCCGAAAATCAGCAGATCGCTCATCGGACGAAATTTCCCTTCAGATTTTCGTATCGTGTGTGTGGGGCCTTAAAGGCCCGTACACAAGAGTGGAAATTTGGCTGGGAATTTTCGTCCGATGACCGATCCGCCGATTTTCGGCTTGTTAGTATGGTGCTTCCGACAATTGACTCCGACTTTTCGGCCGAAAAAATCCTGGTGTGCAGGCTATACAATTTTTGTCGACCGTCAAAACACATCCGATTTTCGTCTCATTAGTACAGATTTCGATGGGGAAAAATCTTATGAGCAAGACTAGGCATGCTCAGAGAGGAAAGAACACAAAGAAAGGAAGCCAACACATGACATCACTTCTGAAGTAGAATTCTGTCTCGTGCGGGAAAATTTGTGTGCAGTCTAGAGCACATTCCAACCAACAGACACCACTCTGGACAAAAGACGGACGACCAGTCGGCGGAAATTCGTTGCGTGTGTACGAGGCTTAAAGCGGAGTTCCGGGCACAAAAAAGATTTTTTTTTTTTTTCGTGCCCCTCCGCTAGGTATGCCGCACCTGAAAAGGAATTGTTATTTATAACAATTATAAATAATGTATATAATGTTATATAAAATAGTTATTTTTTTTTTTTTGTTTACTCACCTTTTTATTGAAGATCGTAAATACTCACCTATGACAGCTTCCTCCTCCAGCGCCGAGGCTCACCCCGTCACTTCCTGCCTCGCGATGATTCCTGGGAGCTAAACGTCATAGCTCCCAGGAATCAATGCGCCGCACCGGCCCCGCTCGTCATTTCCGGGCGACGCCGCATTCCCCTGCTAAACAGCTTCTGGGCATGCCCAGAAGCTGTTTAGGAATGCGGCGCCGCACCGGAAGTGACGAGAGGGGCCGGTGCAGTGCATTCTGGGACACGAAGACGCGGAAGAAGACAGAGAAGAGGACCGCGCCGGCTTCAGCTGCCCACAACCGAGATGGAAACGCTGTGGAAGAAAATTTCTAAGTAAGTATTTCTTCTAAAAGGTAAGTGCGAACCGGGACAGATCAGAGGCTAGCCATTGTGGAATGTGCTAGCCCTGACTGTCCCGGGGGTATGTTCAGGAAAAAAAAGGTTTCTCTGCCCGGAACTCCGCTTTAAGACTGGGATGCCATTAAACTTCATGTGCATGCAACGGCAGGCATCCCAATACTTTTGGTAATATAGTATATGTGTGGTTAGAAGGGTCAATCAAACTATTATTTTCTTCATCCATTAGTGTGGGAAGGGTTTTGCTTGCTTCAGAATCCTAACTTCAATGTTAGAGCAGCTTCTAAGTTGCCTTGTAATTTTACCGTTGGCAGCTCTTCCTTCTGTTTTATATAAAGACCAGACAGCCTAGCAATCCTAGCATAAGCAATGTTTTCAACACTTCCTCCTTTTTTTTTGCAGAAAGAAGAATTATGTTAATTTCTACTAGCCGCTGTATACAAGTTTTATTTCTCTCCACACTGTTAGCTGTAAACAATTAAAAAGCTGAGATTTGATGGAAAGCCGCGCTCTGACATATCAGTGAATTGTGATCTATTATTCACTATGTTAATTATAAAGAGCATTGATGCCACCCTGTGGTCTCTAGTTGAAAGAATGGATATGATCTGCAACACTACGCTGTAATCTTGTAATCTGGTGCAATAAAAAACAGAAAATATTACATTACTCTATCATGTCTTTATTGCAGCCAGCATGCATTTTATTTGTCCTAGGTTTTGAAGTATTGTTCCTGTAATTGGTCCCAGATTTCAATCTTGAGCAACTAACTGCTGAGAAGCATAACCATTAACAACCAATTCATTGGGAGCAACCAATTCCCAACAAAGATGATTGATTGGGAAAGGATGCAGCTTTATTGGAGTTAAAGTATATGTAAACCCTCATCGTGTAAAAACAACACATTCAGTTTGCATAAAAAAAAAAGGCAAAGAATTTGTGTATACATATAAAAAAAAGTTATAAATATCTATTTTTACCCTTTTTAATCACTTTAAGACCGGAAGGATTTGCCCCCTTAATGACCAGGCCCTATTCTGCAATTCGGCACTGCGTTAATTTAACAGACAATTGCGCGGTCGTGTGACACTGTACCTAAATAAAATAGAGCTTTCTTTTGGTGGTATTTGATCACCTGCGCAATTTTTATTTTTTGCGCTATAAACAAAAAAAGGAGTGACAATTTAAAAAAAAATATATATATATATATATATATATATATATATATATATATATATATATATATTTCACATTCTGCTATATAATAATCTAAAAAAAATAAAAAAAATTTTTTTTTTAAATTTTAGGCCAATTTGTTTTATGCTACATATTTTTGGTAAAAGAAAAATCGCAATAAGCGTATGGGCAAAAGTTATGGTTTGCACAAAAGTTATTGCGTATACTAACTACGGCAAAGATTTATGTCATTTTTATTGTTTTTTTTTTTTTTACTAGTAATGGCGGAGATTTTTAGGAGGACTGCGACATTGCGGCGGACGGATCGGACCCCTAACTGACATTTTTGACATTTTTGGGGGGACCAGTGACATTACTACAGTAATCAGTGCTAAAAATATGCACTGTTACTGTAATAATGGCACTGGCAGGGAAGGGGTAAACCCTGTGTGTGATCAAGGGGTTAAATGTAAGCCTAGGGGAATGATTCTAACTGTGGGGGGGCGTGGCTTCTGAAATGATCATAGAGACATGTGATCCTATATATAAGGATTACAGGGGCTCTGTGGTCATTGCAGGGAGAAGAACGGTCGGCTGTGTTTACAGTCGACTGTCCTTTTCTCTCATCGGGGAGCAATCGCGGGTGTCAGGCGGCAATCGGAGCCCCCTGACACACGCACCGGCTTCCCTGCTGCCGAGTGGGGGCGGGAGCTTGCTCACCCCCTAGCTTCCCGTGCACGACCGACGTAGATCTACGTCGGTTTGCGCAGGAGAGCCACCCTGCCGCAGTAAATACCAGAGGCCCATGGTGCAGCAACTTGGCCCCCCTCCCACTCCCCTCTTCCCTTCTTCCTCCTGATCCCCATTCCAGGCTGAAGCCCTACTCCAGGTACTCTCTACTCTCTGGCCAAATCCGGGTTCCCAACCTGGCAAGCAGGGGGAGATGGGACAGCTGGGTTGGAGCTAGGGAAAGAGAGTCTCCAGTGGGGCATGGAACCGGCCTCTCCTCAGACACAGTTAACACCATCCATGCTGGGGAGGGAGGCCTGCACTCTGTCCTTGTCTTCATCCCGCACCCAGTAGGTCAGTGGTGGGGACTTTTTCCTTCTCTTCACCAGGAATCCTTTAGGCATGTCTGTGGCAGAAGCGGTGCAGCCTTTTTACAGGACATCAGAGAGGCCCAGGGGGCAATTGCCCCCCCTGCCCCCTGGCCCAGTCCTCCCCTGGGGGACATAACACATACACCATTATTCCAATGGCAATGTAAAACCCACCAATAAAACATTGTCTATAAAAAATATGGGGAGGGTATGGTATGTATGTAGGAACTTGTCAATAGTCTACAACAATAAAATAGAAAAAATATATACAGTATACAGCTGCGCTAAGAAAAAACCTGAAAACTAGCAGCTGGCACCACAACTGACATCAAATTGTTACAAATAAATTATAATACAAAGTGCAGCGCTAAGTGAAAAAATAATACATTGACACCAATATATTAAATTAACTTTGTGTGGACAATCTCCTAAATTGATAAGGAATGCAAAAAAGTCCATATAGTAAGCAATGAAGTGAGATAATAAATAAAAGATAGTATCATGAAGAGTCCAAATGGTAAACTGTGAATCCTCGGAAATGAAGTGAAAACCAAGTGAGGAGCCAACATCCACAGGAAGGGGATATAGATGTATGCTAACCGAATTCTGTGGACCCAGGTGCCATATAGGAAGAGGGTCAAACACGCATGGTACTGATCCACAGCTCCCACGTTAGAAGATGATCCAAATAACGGTAGTCTCACATGCGATAACAGGTCACTGGGGATGGATGGCTCAAACCTCCATTGACCTGATGAAATTGGACATAGTGGGAGCCAATCAGAGGGTCCACTGGGACCCGCTGATTGTTCACAGGAGAGGCAGAACAGAAGTATTATAGCAGAAAGTAAAAAAATATAATTTTTTTCTTTTTTTTTTTTTTTTTAAATTGTCGCTCTTTTTTTATTTATAGCACAAAAAATAAAAAAAACAACAGATGAAATCAAATACCACCAAAAAAAAAAAGCTCTATTTGTGGGGAAAAAAGGACATACTTTTTTGTTGGGTACAGTGTTGCATGGCTGCTCAATTGTCAGTTAACCTCCCTAGCGGTATTCCCGAGTGTGGCTCAGGGTGAAATTTCAGTGCCATTAGCTGGTACCGCTAGGGAGCATCCCTGGATCCTGGTAGAGGTTACTTACCTTGTCCCCGGGATCCCGCGATGTGTCCCTGCATCATATGGTGGCCGGATCTTCCGCCCGATGCTGTGAGCCTCGGCTTCCGTCTCCTGCGACGTGACGCTCACAGGGGTAAAACACACAAACACACTGATTACATTACAAAATAAAAATAAATTCACATTAGTTTGCCCCCAGTGTCCTTTACTGCAGTTTTACTGTACATATATATATGTATGTATGTATGCATATATACTGTATATATATATATACATATATATGTGTGTATATATATATATATATATATATATATATATATATATATATATACACAGAGATGTATAGTAACTAAGTAGAATTACTTCACTACTGTACTTAAGTACCGAAAGGCGGTATCTGTACTTTCCTGGAGTAGAATTTTTTTCTCCAACTTCCACTTTTACTTCACTACATTTTTTCAATGATTTCAATACTTCTACTCCAATATTTTTTTTTTTTTTTTGCTGCATAGATACTCGTTACAATTATAAAAATTACCACTGCCAGAAAAGTAGATGGCAGGTTTCATGAAGCTCAAAACATGTGTATTATCAGCGCATACGAAAATAAAAGCTACTGCATGTATAAATAAAAGCTGCATTTGAAATAATAAAAAACAATATGATGTTCAAACTTTTGACTTCTTTCTTTAATAACTACATACTTGTACTTTTACTTTCAGTACTTGAGTAGCAATTTTTTTTCAAAACTACTGGTACTTTTACTTTCAGTACTTGAGTAGCAAATTTTTTTAAAAAAACTACTTGCAATACTTAGGTACAAAAAATGTTGAATACTTTAGTACTTCTACTCAAGTCACTTTTTGATCGAGCACTTGTACTTTTACTCAAGTATGGGTTTCGAGTACTTTATACAACTCTGAGTATATATAAATAAATAAATATATATATATACAGGTATATATATATATATATATATATATATATATATATATATACAGTGCCTTGCAAAAGTATTTGGCCCCCTTGAACTTTGCGATCTTTTGCCACATTTCAGGCTTCAAACATAAAGATATAAAACTGTAATTTTTTTGTGAAGAATCAACAACAAGTGGGACACAATCCTGAAGTGGAACGACATTTATTGGATATTTCAAACTTTGTTAACAAATAAAAAACTGAAAAATTGGGCTTGCAAAATTATTCAGCCCCTTTACTTTCAGTGCAGCAAACTCTCCAGAAGTTCAGTGAGGATCTCTGAATGATCCAATGTTGACCTAAATGACTAATGATGATAAATAGAATCCACCTGTGTGTAATCAAGTCTCCGTATAAATGCACCTGCACTGTGATAGTCTCAGAGGTCCGTTTACAGCGCAGAGAGCATCATGAAGAACAAGGAACACACCAGGCAGGTCCGAGATACTGTTGTGGAGAAGTTTAAACCCGTATATGGATACAAAAAGATTTCCCAAGCTTTAGACATCCCAAGGAGCACTGTGCAAGCGATAATATTGAAATGGAAGGAGTATCAGACCACTGCAAATCTACGAAGACCTGGCCGTCCCTCTAAACTTTCAGCTCATACAAGGAGAAGACTGATCAGAGATGCAGCCAAGAGGCTCATGATCACTCTGCATGAACTGCAGAGATCTACAGCTGAGGTGGGAGACTGTCCATAGGACAACAATCAGTCGTATACTGCACAAATCTGGCCTTTATGGAAGAGTGGCAAGAAGAAAGCCATTTCTTAAAGATATCCATAAAAAGTGTAGTTTAAAGTTTGCCACAAGCCACCTGGGAGACACACCAAACATGTGGAAGAAGGTGCTCTGGTCAGATGAAACCAAAATCAAACTTTTTGGCAACAATGCAAATGTTTGGCGTAAAAGCAACACCGCTCATCACCCTAAACACACCATCCCCACCGTCAAACATGGTGGTGGCAGCATCATGGTTTGGGCCTGCTTTTCTTCAGCAGGGACAGGCAAGATGGTAAAAATTGATGGGAAGAAGGATGGAGCCAAATACAGGACCATTCTGGAAGAAAACCTGATGGAGTGTGCAAAAGACCTGAGACTGGGACAGAGATTTGTCTTCCAACAAGACAATGCTCTAAAATATAAAGCAAAATCTACAATGAAATGGTTCAAAAATAAACATATCCAGGTGTTAGAATGGCCAAGTCAAAGTGCAGACTTGAATCCAATCGAGAATCTGTGGAAAGAACTGAAAACTGCTGTTCACAAGCGCTCTCCATCCAACCTCACTGAGCTCGAGCTGTTTTGCAAGGAGGAATGGGCAAAAATTTCAGTCTCTCGCTGTGCAAAACTGATAGAGACATACCCCAAGCGACTTACAGCTGTAATCGCAGCAAAAGGTGGTGCTACACAGTATTAACTTAAGGGGGCTGGATAATTTAGCATGCCCAATTTTTCAGTTTTTTATTTGTTAAAAAAGTTTAAAATATCCAATAAATTTCGTTCCACTTCATGACTGTGTCCCACTTGTTGTTGATTCTTCACAAAAATTACAGTTTTATATCTTTACGTTTGAAGCCTGAAATGTGGCAAAAGGTCGAAAAGTTCAAGGGGGCCGAATACTTTTGCAAGGCACTGTATATATACAGTATATATATATATATATATATATATATATATATATATAAATAAATAAACATATATATATATATATATATATATATATATATATATATATATACATATATATATATATATATATTTATATACATATATATATATATATATATATATATATATATATATATATATATATATATATATATATACTGTATATATATATATATAAAGTGGGGATTGAAAGTTTGGGCACTCCAGGTAAAAATTTGTATTAATGTGCATAAAGAAGCCAAGGGAAGATGGAAAAATCTCCAAAAGGCATCAAATTACATATTAGACATTCTTATAATATGTCAACAAAAGTTAGATTTTATTTCCATCATTGGCACTTTCAAAATTACAGAAAACAAAAAAAATGGTGTTTGCAAAAGTTTGGGCACCCTGCAGAATTTATAGCATGCACTGCCCCCTTTGCAAGGCTGAGACCTGACAGGGTCATGGATTGTTCTCAATCCTCGTCTGGGAAGACCAGGTGATGTCAATCTCAAAGGTTTTAAATGCCCAGATTCATCTGACCTTGCCCCCAACAATCAGCACCATGGGATCTTCTTAGCAGTTGTCTAGAAAACTGAAACTGAAAATAGTTGACGCTCACAAAGCTGGAGAAGGCTATAAGAAGATAGCAAAGCGTTTTCAGATGTCAATATCCTCTGTTCGGAATGTAATTAAGAAATGGCAGTCATCAGGAACAGTGGAAGTTAAAGCAAGATCTAGAAGACCAAGAAAAATATCAGACAGAACAGCTCGCAGGATTGTGAGAAAAACAATTCAAAACCCACGTTTGACTGCACAATCCCTCCAGAAAGATATGACAGACACTGGAGTTGTGGTACACTATTCCACTATAAAGAGATACTTGTACAAATATGGTCTTCATGGAAGAGTCATCAGAAGAAAACCTCTTCTACGTCCTCGCCACAAAAATCAGCATTTGAACTTTGCAAATGAACATATAGACAAGCCTGATGCATTTTGGAAACAAGTTCTGTGGACTGATGAGGTTAAAATTGAACTTTTTGGCCGGAATAAGCAAAGGTACGTTTGGAGAAGAAGGGGCACAGAATTTATTGAAAAGAACCTCTGTCCATCTGTTAAGCATGGGGGTGGATCAATCATGCTTTGGGGTTGTATTGCAGCTAGTGGCACAGGGAACATCTCACAAGTAGAAGGAAAAATGGATTCAATAAAATTTCAGCAAATTTTGGATGGTAACTTGATGCCATCTGTGAAAAAGCTGAAGTTAAAGAGAGGATGGCTTCTACAAATGGATAATGATCCTAAACACACCTCGAAATCCACGGGGGATTATATCAAGAGGCGTAAACTGAAGGTTTTGCCATGGCCTTCACAATCTCCTGACCTCAACATAACAACATAATTGAAAATCTATGGATAGACCTTAAAAAGAGCAGTGCGTGACAGACAGCCCATAAATCTCAAAGAACTGGAAGACTTTTGTAAGGAAGAATGGGCAAAGATACCTCAAACAAGAATTGAAAGACTCTTGGCTGGCTACAAAAAGCGTTTACAAGCTGTGATACTTGCCAAAGGGGGGCAGTACAAGATATTAACTCTGCAGGGTGCCCAAACTTTTGCAGATGCCATTTTTTTGTTTTCAATTATTTTGAAAGTGTAAATGATGGAAATAAAATCTAACTTTTGTTGACATATTATAAGAATGTCTAATCTGTAATTTGATGCCTTTTGGAGATTTTTCCATCTTTCCTTGGCTTCTTTATGCACATTAAGGGCTCTTTCACACGGGCGTTCCTTTTTTTTTGCCCGATCAGGTCCTTTTTTTTTTTTTTTTGTAACCGACACGGATGACACTTGTGTCATCCGGTCCGTATGTCAGTTTTTCATCCCATCCGTTTGCGGATGAAAAACTGACATAATGCATGTCTATGTAAATACGGATGTCTGCGGATGACACCACTGACATCCGTTTTTGCTTCAGTTCCGTTTTTTGAAAGGAAGAAAAAATAGGGTTCTCCTCCGTTCAAAAAAACTGAACTGAACTGAACTGACAAAAAACGGATGTCAGAGGATGATCATCCGATGACATCTGTATTTACATAGAGATACATTATGTCCGTTTTTCATCCGCAAACGGATGGGATGAAAAACGGACATACGGACCGCCCGTGTGAAAGAGCCCTAATACAAATTTTTACCTGGAGTGCACAAACTTTCGATCCCCACTGTGTGTATATATATATATATATATATATATATATATATGTGTGTGTGCATGTATGTATGTGTATGTATGTGTATATATATATTTTTTTTTTTTAACTTATTTATAGTTATTTATTATATTATGATTTATAATTTTGTGTTTCAAACTTTATCATACCCGAGATGTTATAAAGAAGAACGCACACTACTAAAAAAAAATCATATGCAAATAGTTGGTTTGGGCTGCTCATTCTTAAGAATTACATGCAAAATAATGGTACCACTTTCAGCACCTAAAATTGGAAACAATCATACCGCCAGGGAGGTTAAAGTAACGTAGTGCTGTATCACAAAAAATGTCCGGGTCATGAAGGGGGGGTAAACATTCCAGGGATTAAGTGGTTAAAGAAGAATTCTAGGCATGGGTGATTTTACAGGTATGTTCAGCTCATCACTATATGAAACATTACCTCAAACACTCAAATAATGGTTTCTGTTTGAAGTATGGGGCAACACTGAATGTTGTATCTATATTAATTATTAACCTAGAGCAGATACCAACACAATATTCTAAAAAGCAGATCTCATTTTTTTAAATCATTAGTAGGACTTTTATACTTAGTGGACACCTTGGAATGTGGTGATTTGTATTTTTATTTGATAGTGTACATGGTGTTCTGTTTGATCCCATTGTGTTCCTCGTGGTATTTTTATGTATTCCCAGCAATTAAATACAATTTTTATTTATTTTAGTCATGGGAATTGTTCATTATTCTTTTGCTGGTTCATTGCCAAGTATGGATCAGGAAAACTCAGCTGTAGTTTCTATCAGTTTCTATTAGATTCTTGGTTGATGTCAAAAAGAAACTGTTGATCTGTTAAAAAAAAAAAAAACATTTAGGCTAAGTTTAGACTTAGCATTCTGTGCTCAAATCGCTTTTCAGAGGATTTTGACAGGCGGTGAGAAATTGATGTGATGCTTCCTTGCCTACTGTTTTAACCCCACAATTGCAGCACCAACATGTTGCAATTGAATGCAGGGTGCTGGTGGTGCTTCCCCATTCACTTGAATGGGTGACTTTTGGTGCGCCTACTGTCCGCTGAAAGCAACATGAGCCACAGTTTAATTATAAAATGCTCACATAACGATGAGTGTGCTTGCCTTCATCCCGACTATATTGATAACATGATTCCTCTATATTAATGGGACTGTGTAGGCTATAGGGCAATTGAAACATACTAATATAGTAGTGCAAAATTTAACCAAAATTCCTTAAAATGTAAATATTTATTGAACAATGAGTAAAATCATTCGTAGTAGTTATAAAAAAAAAAAAAAAAAAGGAAAAAACAGTACAAGTAATGTGTGATTCCCTTTCAAGGTCAAACCCTCTTGCAAATATATTATTATTCCTTTAAACAGGTGGTAATTTCCAGCTACTTAGAGATCTTTCACATCCTACTTGTACAGCAAATGCAGAGATTGCTGCTCCAAGCTGGAATATTATGTACTGTATATGTACTATATATATATATATATATATATATATATATATATATATATATATACACATACAGTATCTCACAAAAGTTAGTACACCCGTCACATTTTTGTAAATATTTTATTATATCTTTTCATGTGACAACACTGAAGAAATGACACTTTGCTACAATGTGCAGTGAGTGTACAGCTTGTATAACTGTTTGCTGTTCCCTCAAAATAACTCAACACACAGCCAATAATGTCCAAACTGCAGGCAACAAAAGTGAGTACACCCCTAAGTGAAAATGTCTAAATTGGGCACAATTAGCCATTTTCCCTCCCCAGTGGCATGTGACTCTCTAGTGTTATAAGATCTCAGGTGTGAATGGGGAGCAGGTGTTGTTAAATTTGGTGTTATCGCTCTCACTCTCTCATACTGGTCATTGGAAGTTCAACATGGCACCTCATGGCAAAAAACTCTCTGAAAAAAAAAAGAATTGTTGTTCTACATAAAGATGGCCTAGGCTATAAGAAGATTGCCAAGACACTGAAACTGAGCTGCAGCACGGTGGCCAAGACCATACAGCGGTTTAACAGGACAGGTTCCAATCAGAACAGGCCTCGCCATGGTCTACCAAAGAAGATGAGTCATATCCAGAGGTTTTCTTTGGGAAATACGTAGATTTATGAGTGCTGCCAGCATT
Source organism: Pelophylax lessonae (assembly GCF_965119305.1). Lineage (NCBI taxonomy): Eukaryota > Metazoa > Chordata > Amphibia > Anura > Ranidae > Pelophylax > Pelophylax lessonae. Next base: position 648,836,777 of record NC_138770.1, on the reverse strand, counting down.
GCTGCAAAGGTTGAAGGGGAGGGGGGGGGGTCAGCCTGTCAGTGATCAGACTATACACCACAAACTGCATCAAATTGGTCTGCAAGGCTGACACACCAGAAGGAAGCCTCTTCTAAAGGTGATGCACAAGAAAGCCTGCAAACAGTTTGCTGAAGACAAGCAGACTAAGAACATGGATTACTGGAACCATGTCCTATGATTTGATGAGACCAAGATAAACGTATTTGATTCAGATGGTGTCAAGCATGTTTTGCAGCAGCCAGGTGAGGAGTACAAAGTCAAGTGTGTCTTGCCTACAGTCAAGCATGGTGGTGGGAGTGTCATGGTCTGGGGCTGCTTGAGTGCTGCCTGCACTGGGGAGCTACAGTTCATTGAGGGAACCATGAATGCCCCCATGTACTGTGACATATTGAAGTAGAGCATGATCCCCTCCCTTTGGAGACTGGGCTGCAGGGCAGTATTCCAACATGATAATGACCCCAAACACACCTCCAAGAGGACCACTGCCTTGCTAAAGAAGCTGAGGGTAAAGGTGATGGACTGGCCAAGCATGTCTCCAGACCTAAACCCTATTGAGCATCTGTGGGGCATCATCAAACAGAAGGTGGAGGAGTGCAAGGTCTCTAACATCCACCAGCTCTGTGATGTCATCATGGAGGAGTGGAAGAGGACTCCAGTGGCAACCTGTGAAGCTCTGGTGAACTCTGTGCCCAAGAGGGTTAAGGCAGTGCTGGAAAATAATGGTGGCCAAACAAAATATTGACGCTTTGGGCCCAATTTGGACATTTTCACTTAGGGGTGTACTCACCTGTTGCCAGCGGTTTAGACATTAATGGCTGTGTGTTGAGTTATTTTGAGGGGACAGTAAATTTACACTGTTATACAAGCTGTACACTCACTACTTTGCATTGTAGCAAGGTGTCATTTCTTCAGTGTTGTCACATGAAAAAATATAATACAATATTTACAAAAATGTGAGGGACTCTTTTTTGTGAGATACTGTGTGTATATATATATATATATATATATATATATATATATATATATATATATATGTGTGTGTATCAGAACCGCAACCCACACTGTACTTGTGGACTTCCTCCCAGGTCGTGAACATAGATATCAACTGACAACTTAACTTGTACTGGAACCTTCTTCTTTATTGAACAAACGTACACAGTTTATATACAGCATGGACATCCCCCTCCTGATCTGATTACCACACACAGGTCAGGCGTGGCCTGATTACATTATCATATGCAGATGAAATTGTATACAGAAATAGAATTAACCTGAACTAATTATCTAGCCATCTGGACAGAAACAATATGCAAGATCATTAACATTTAACAATGGGACAGACAGGCTTAACAGAATACACATTACCTCAAAACAAACAATAGGGAGAGCCTGTCTTTGACATTGAAGGACATGGAACCAATGTGATTAGCTCTTTCAATGAACATGTTCAGAATCAAACAGGGATAGTCCTCCCATATTTCTCGAGATACATGGCTGACAAATATTACTGTCCCACTTGAAGCAATCCAAACCATATTCCCAGTGTCCAATAAGTATCTGTCTTTCACTCCCAGTGACAGTGAGTACCGTCACAATATATTATCATTATTATTATTAATATTATGGATATTCCAGCTTGAAGCAGCAACCTCTGCATTTGCTGTACAAGTAGGATGGGAAAGATCTCTAACTAGCTAACTAGCTGGAAATTACCACCTGCTTTCACTTTCAATGTTAATGGTGAATGGGACAAAGAGAGAGAGGGAATCTCCTAACCTTTACCTTTAGTTGTACTTTAAGGTATATCTAAAGCCAACTTATACACAAGTGCAGCACTCTGTATAAAAAAATGAATGATAATAAAGCTAAGGCTTCTTTCGCGCGGTCCGCCTCTGTAGGCGGATGCATGCTGCTCAGTGGGGGATCAATACACAGATCCCCGCTGAGCAGGCAGGTGACAGCTCCCTCTCCGCACTGTGTGCGATGAGGGAGATGTCAGAGCCCCATGCATCTCTATGGGGGAATCGGATGAGAGCGGACTGCCTGGACGGAAGGAAAATAGGGTTTCCATCTGTCCGGATTTCACTGACAGGATCGGATGCGGATGGCAGCGGGTGTCAGCGGACATGTCTTCGCTGACATCCGCTGCCCCATTGGGATGCATGGAGGATCCGATCAGATCCACCTAAAAAACGAACAGGCGGATCTGATCGGATCGCTCATGTGATAGGACCCAAACAGTCCCACAAAATAGCATAGAGCCCACAATTTGCACATGCTGTGGAATGCCTTAAAATTAGAATAAGTGCACTGTGATCCTCTTCATTATAATGTAAATAATAAATCACCAAGTGTCCTCCACCGACAAACATTGCGGCTTACCAATAAGAGTGTGACTCTCATATGAGAAGTCAAATTGCGCTTATGGAAAGATTTAGTAGGCCTCTGTACACTCTCCCCAAATGGCATCAAGATCAGCTCTCCCTCCCCTCAATAGTCACAGTAAAATGCATGTAAATGCAAAAAAGCTCCAAATAGTGTAAATCCCATAGATATCTTTATTAAAAAAAAAAAAAAAAAATGCTTAAAAAAACACTTAGGCCTCTTTCACACGGAGCGGATCGTATTGCGATCCGACCTGGCACTTTTTTTTTTCTACGGACATGGATGACACTTGTGTCATCCGCTCCGTATGTCCGCATATCATCCCATCCGTTTGCGGATGATATACGGACATAATGTATGTCTATGGGATTGCGGATGTCAGCGGATGACACCGCTGACATCCGATTTTGCGTCCTTTCCGTTTTTTAAACGGAAGAAAAATAGGGTTCTGTTCCCTTCCAAAAAAACGGAACAGAACCGAAAGGACGCAAATCGGATGTCAGCAGATGGTCATCCGCTGACATCCGCAATCCCATTGACATACATTATGTCCGTATATCACCCGCAAACGGATGGGGTGATATACGGACATACGGAACGCCCGTGTGAAAGAGGCCTTACATAGTCTTGTCTTAAAAAAACAGCATCCAAAAACCTCCCCTCCAGCACCCTCTGTGTACTTAGAATTCAGACCTCCTCAGTATTGTACCTGCCCAGGCATGGAGGCAGCTGCTTCTTCTTCCCCTCTCCGGTCATATGATATGTCACATGACAAGAGAAGACAGTAAGAAGGGCAGTCTGCCCTAACTTTCCAAGTGTAATAGGTCAAAGAGAGGAAGAGTGCCAAATAAAAATGATAGGGAGTCCAAAGTCTTTATTTTCCAACTGGATAAAACAAGTAGGTCAAAAGACAGCCAACACGTTTTAGTGCTGATATTCACAGGAATTAAAGTCATTGTAAAGTCTCATTTGAAAAAAACAAAAAAAAAACGAAAAAAACAAAAACATGTGTAGCACCCTCCTAGGTAGGTGCTAGGAAAAATAATCTATTGCTCCTGCTGCTTATCATGGGAGCCTGATCTATTAGTTTACCTGTCACATGTTTCCAGGTGTGATTCACGGGGTCTTAGGGAGTGTCCCCACTACATCCAATGAGGGAGCTTGTTGGACAGTGGAGGAAACCCAGCCAGTGACACATCAGGTTTTTTGACAGTCCCAGTGGGAGGGCATTCCTGCAATGCATCCTGGGATTGATCATAAATACTGTGGGGACATGTGAGAGGGCGTCTTTGGCGGGAAGCAGAGTCCCAGGAGGAGGTGGACGGCTGTCTCTGACAGTGGAGCTTCTGGCAGAGTCTCTAAGGAAAAACAGTGTCCGTGAGTACCAGGGGACTTGCCAAAGGGTCTGGCCCAGGATGGGGGACCACTCCAATGAAGTCAGGGGATCAAGGAGCTAGCTCACACGGAGTATTACAGTAAAGGGGGTGCCATGTAGAAAGCCCTGAAGAGTAGGAACAAAGGACATGCCAGGAAGGGCCCTGAAGAGTGTTCTGCAGTACAGTACAGCTTATCTAAAGCGGTCAATTTATTACTACTTCATCGCTACTGACAAGGTAAAGCAGCGGCCTTGCCGCACTCAATTACATTTAAACGTCCCAGCAATTTGTGCATAGTTTATTCAAGTTGGAGTATCCCACTCATTCCCTTCTTCTATCCAAGTTCTCAATAAAACCACAAAAATAAAATGCCTAGACGGTTTCTTGACAAAGCCAGGCACTTTGAATTTGCTGAACTATTGTACTGTTGCTATGGGTAACCCAGGGGAGCCCTGTCACCAGCAGCTCCCCAGGAAGTAGTGCTACACATGTTATACTTACCTGGTTTTACACAGAGAAGTCCAGATCCTCCTCCTCTCAGGTCCCTCTTCTCTGCTCCTGGCCCCTCCCTCCTGTTGAGTGCTCCCACAGCAAGCAGTTTTCTATGGGTGCACCTGAGCTGGGTCACAGCTCCCTGTGTCTATTCAGACACGGATCAGTGGCCCGGCCACACCCCCTCTCTCTCCTGATTGGCTGACTGACATTGATTGACAGCAGCAGGAGTGAATTGTGTTGTGCTGTTGTCTCAGCCAATGAGGAGGGCAGCTAAAATACTCCTACAACATCGCTGGATAGAGATGGGCTTAGGTAAGTATTAGGGAGGGCGAGGGGGACCGCTGCACATAGAATGCATTAAGATAAAAACACCTTCTGACTTTACAATCCCTTTAACGAAGGCACCTTGCTAATTCTACTGTGAATTCCACCACTACCTGATGTTTATAACATCCTCTGCCTGCAGATCAGTCTGCCTGGAAGTACTTTTGAGTCCATTTAACATTTCGCCATTTCACCCAGCCCAGATGACCGGGGATTGTGCAGCCCCTGAAACGCGTTGGCTGTCTTTTGACCTGTTTGTTGTTACCAGTTGGACAATAAAGATTTTGGACTCCTGGTGATTTTTCATTTGGCACTCTCTTTGACTTATCACATTTGAATTTCTAAGCTTGGATAGGTGTCCTTTTCAAGGGGATCCTTGTCTGTGTAGTGAGCTGCTTAATACAAGGAAATTGGGCTCAGGTAACACATTTTTCCCAATTTTAAAAACCAGTGACAATCTGTGTCCAGAACCTCACCACCATGATCTCTTGCCCTAACTTTTCAGCAGGCACCCATACTGAGAAGGAGACATAATCTCAGCTCGCTTTCTCCTGCCCACCTTAGGCTTCTGTTGAAGGAAGGAAAAAGCAGAATCCTCCCTCCAGCAGCTATCATGGCTGCTTTGTGCTCCATTCTCCAGATTCCTGAATTAAAGGAGTGACAGTAGTGAACAGGAGTACAGGGCGCTGACAAGTTACCAGTGCCCCCTCTTCAACATAATAATACTGCGCCCAGGGCAGGCTTCCCTCCCACCCCCCTCCTTGTCCCAGTCCTAATTGTAGCACTGTACACTCTTAGTGGTCCTAAAGGCAGAAGGTTTTTTACCCTAATGCATTCTATCCATTAAGGTAAAAAACTTTCTGGGTGCAGCTTCCCCCCTCCCTGAAGCCCCCCCTTATACTTACCTGTGTGGCAGGTTTTCCAGGCCTGTGGCCTGATGTGGGACTGCCATCGTTACCGGTTACCTCTCCAGCCCATGTGAGCTGCGGCCCTGGATGTAGAGACTGAGACAGTTACAACACTGGCATCTTTGTTTGTGGTTTATATTGTAGATAAAAGGGATGGGAGAAGGGAATGAGTTGGGATACTCCTTTAGGCTTTAACTAATTACACTTGCGACTTTCTTCCTGAAAAATGCCCCTTGACGCTTCCTTGACGCCAGCTGGCGCCAGTCAACGCTCCCCAACACTGAGAACACTTTGTAACTTGATAGGTGCTAAATCCTCGACTTAAAGTCCAGAAGATCCAGGACTGTGAACTATAAAATTTCTGACACTGCAGTACCCTTTAACCTTGAACTCTTCAGGTTCCACTGACTATGTACCCCCCTCTGCTACTTCAGGGTCCTCAACCTAGGCACCCCCTTTTCAGCTAGCTGATAACTGGATCCCAGAACCTCCTCCAGAGTGGTCCCCTCTAACTTCAGACAGACCCCCAGGGGCAATCCTCAGTACTCAGGACCTGTGTAGGCTTTTCTGGGACTGGACCCCTCTCCCTCTCCACAGGCTCTCGGCACACCGGAACCCCTCAGCACTCTCTGGATACTCAGGCAACACCCCGAGATATCCTCTTCCTCAGGGGGGAGGAGAGACAGCCGTGATCTGCCTCCTGGGACTCTGCTCTCGCCCAAGACACCGTGCCGCGCACTTCCCCCCCAAACTTATACCCACTCCCAGAATCCTTAGTAGCATAATCCGCCTTCTGGGGTGGTTACAAGCTGGGATGTGTCCCCTGATTGGGCTCCCCACACTGCCCTATGAGAAGCCTATCCCAGGAGCCAGTGGAGATACTTCTCTCTTCAGCAGGCACATCTGGAAGCCCTGACACCCTAGCTAAATAAATCACAGCCCTGCTGTTAAGCAGACAGGGCCCACTGTACATTCACCTAGCACCTACTTGAAGGGTGCTACACCTGAGCCCCATTCTAATCCAGTGATGTACATGAGAGCAGCGGCTTTCCTGGTTCTCTATATCCTCATTGGCTCACACCAGGAGCGGAGCAGAGCCACGTTCTGTGTGTGAATGGCCAATATCTAACCACAGGAACACGGCTCTGGAGCAAGCCTGCTCTAGTGTCCCTATAGTAAGAAGCTTGCTATTGGGGGCACTCGGCAGGGGGAGCCATTGGCTCCCACTGCTTTCAGTCACACCCAATGAGCCAATGAGGAGAGAGCAGGGCAGAGCCACGTTATGTGTGTGAATGGACAAGCCTGCTCAAGTGTCCCCATAGTAAGAGGCTTGCTATTGGGGGCACTTGGCAAGGGGGAGCCATTGGCTCCCACTGCTGTCAATCACACCCAATGAGCCAATGAGGAGAAAGCAGGGGCAGAGCAGAGCCACGTTATGTGTGTATGGACAAGCCTGCTCAAGTGTCCCCATAGTAAGAGGCTTGCTATTGGGGGCACTTGGCAAGGGGGAGCCATTGGCTCCCACTGCTGTCAATCACACCCAATGAGCCAATGAGGAGAGAGCAGGGGCAGAGCAGAGCCACGTTATGTGTGTGTATGGACAAGCCTGCTCAAGTGTCTCCATAGTAAGAGGCTTGCTATTGGGGGCACTTGGCAAGGGGGAGCAATTGGCTTCCACTGCTGCTAATCACACCCAATGAGCCAAAGAGGAGAGAGCAGAGGCAGAGCAGAGCCATGTTATGTGTGTGAATGGACAAGCCTGCTCAAGTGTCCCCATAGTAAGAGGCTTGCTATTGGGGGCACTCGGCAGGGGGGAGCCATTGGCTCCCACTGCTGTCAATCACACCCAATGAGCCAATGAGGAGAGAGCAGGGGCAGTGCAGAGCCACGTTATGTGTGTATATGGACAAGCCTGCTCAAGTGTCCCCATAGTAAGAGGCTTGCTTTTGGGGGCACTCAGCAGGGGGAAGCCATTGGCTCCCACTGCTGTCAATCACATCCAGTGAGTCAATGAGGAGAGAGCAGGGGGCGGGGCTGAGCTGTAGCTCTATGTGTCTTAAAAATGCAAAGAGCGGAGCTCGGGTGAGAGCATGCACCAGTGCCCCCATAGCAAGTTCCAGCTGGGGACCCAAAAAGAAGACGACAGGGGATGCTCTGTGCAAAACCATTGCACAGAGCAGGTAAGTATAATAACATGCTTGCTATTTAAAAAAAAAAAAAAAAAAACAGCTTTTAGTATTACTTTATTGCCACCTTCTGCATTCTCTGTGTGGTTCCTTGAAAAGAAGACACCGGCTGTTCCAGTGAATTGGCAGAGACCATGCCCGAGTGCCTGTACTAAGCTTGGCATAGTCTACATCCAGCTTTTTAAATTACCAGCCGCTGCACCTTCAATGAGATGGAGCGCTTTAATCCCCTGGGCATCGGAGAGTGCCTGGAGAATTGAAGACTACATCAGAACACTGGCATCTGTGTGCAATGGGTACTAATCGAATATAATTTGCTTTTTTTTCTCAGCATCAAGTAACAATGTATTTGCTTGGTAGCACATTAATAAGCGATAGCAGCTATCTATATTAAATTTAGAATAGTTTTCAGAATGCGAAAGGCTCGGCATATGCTTGTGTAGGGAAGATGCATCTGTCTCAGTTGCTAAAGATTTTTACTTTTTTTTTTTATTCTGCACAGTTTTCACCAATACAATTAATTTTCCTTTCCTAGCATAGCCGGCTTGTGCCTTAATAGTCAATCCTGAGAGTTTGCACCTAGTAGGTAATGCATTGAGGGACTTGTCAGCAGTAGAGGTTTCTAATAAGGTGCCGGTAATATGGCCTTTGATACAGCATGTGAGAGTCTCTGAAAATAACAAGACTCCAAAAATACCATGATTTAACCTTTTCACTGCCTTTTTTTCCATTTTATGCACACATGTTAACCACTTACTGCAAATCGATGTAGCTCTCCGTTGGCTGCAATAAGCAGTTGTACCGGGGTGATGCCTGCAGCTTGAGGCATCATTCCGGTACCATTTTTTAGAGCCGGCGGTTGGCTTTAATGCAGTGATGACCGATGTGGCTCGCAGAGCCGCTCGATCGTTACCCTCTCCCGTTGCCTGTACTCCTGTTCACTACTGACTCTGCCGGGGTCTCCCGTCCCACCGGGAGACCCGAGCAACCCGCTGGCTTGTCCACCGGCTGGTTGGAGTCCCGATCAAAGCTGGATGCGGCTTCGATCGGGTCTCTGAAGACATAACCCGGAGGCGGCGTCCCTGATGTCACGTCCGGGTTACTCGGCTGCTAAAGGCACCAAATTTAAAAAGTGACTGTATTTAAAAATGCAGTTTTCGGCATTTTGAATACTTTGAAGTGCAGTGAAGGGGTCTAGGGTCTTTAAGACCCCCGATCCCTCCATAAAGAGTACCTGTCACTGCCTTTTGCTGTCACAAGCAATATTTACATTACTTGTGACAGCAATAAAAGTAATCAGATACTTTTTTTTTTTTAAATTTGAAAAAATAAATAGGAAAAAATAATAAAATGTAACCGCCCCCGTCGCCGTGATCTTGCGCACAAAAAGAAAATGTATACGGAAGTCGCTCCCCCTAATTAAATCACTGTTCAAACCACACATGTGAGGTATCGCCACGATCGCCAGAGTGAGAGCAATAATCTACAAAAAAGAGATACTCTGTAACTCTTAACCACTTGCCGACTGCCTAACGCCGATCTACGTCGGCAGTCAGCCCCTCACAGGCAAAGTGACGTAGGGCTACGTCACTAGCTTGTGAGGGTCTAGGGAGCGAGCGCGCGCCCCCGGAGGCGCGCTCCCGCGTGGTCACGGACCCCCCCGCGCGTGTGACTGGCGGACCCGATGTCCGCCGGTCACTCGGCGATCGGCGGGGGAGAGGGAGAATGTCAGGCAGCTTGTGTAAACAAGCCACCTGTCATTCTCCTTGCTGTTAGGATACTGATCACTCGGATCTAGTATGTAGATCCGTTGATCAGTGTCCATACAGCTCAAGCCCCAGCCAATCACAGTAGAAAGCACGCCCCTAGGGATACACACAGCCCCTCCCTCCCAAATAAAGTTAACCCCTTCACTACCAGTGTATTTTTACAGTAACAGTGCATATATATAGCACTGATTACTGTAGAAATGTCACTGGTAACCCCAAAAGTGTCAAAAATGTCAGTCAAGGGTCCGATCTGTCCGCCCCAATGTCGCAGTACCGCAAAAAAAATCGCAGATCGCCGCCATTACACGTTAAGAAAAAAAACAACAAAAATGACAGAAATCTTTCCCTTTGTTAGTAAACGCGATAACTTTTGCGCAAACCAATAAAAATACGCTTTTTGCGATTTTTTTTACCAAACATAGGTAGCATAAAACAAATTGGCCGAAAAAGTAAAAAAATTTTGATTTTTAAATTTTTTTTTGGGGAATTTCATATAAAAAAATGTGAAAAATATTGCTATTTCTGCAAAATTGACGCTCTTTTTTTGTTTATAGCGCGTGATCAAAAAATCGCACAGGTGATCAAATACCACCAAAAGAAAGCTCTGTTTGTGGGAAAAAAAGGACGCCAAATTCGTTTAGGTACAGCGTCGCACGACCGCGCAATTGTCCGTTAAAGTCACGCAGTGCCGAATCGCAAAATACCCCCTGGTCGGAATGGGGGTAAAATCTTCCGGGGCTTAAGTGGTTAACTGGTAACCGTTGAAATTTTTTAAAGCGTCGTCCATGGAGATTGGTATTGACCATAGTTTGTCGCCATTCCGCAGGTGTGAGCAATTTTAAACCGTAACATGTTGGGTATCTGTTTACTCAGTATGACATCATCTTTCAAAATATACAAAAAAATGGGCAAACTTTACAGTTTCGTTTTTTTTTTAAATGCAGTGGAATATAATTAAAAAAAAAAAAAAATGGCGTTTGAAAGACCGCTGCGCAAATAGCGCGTGACAAAAAATATTGCAACAGCCGCCATTTTATTCTCCAGAGTCCTTGCTAAAAAAAAATATATATATATATAATGTTTGGGGGTTTTAAGTAATTTTCTAGCAAAAAATACTGATTTTAACTTGTATATGTCAACATATGTCAGAAATGGGCTTGGTCCTTAAGTGGTTAAAAAGTAAATTTTAGGCCAGAAAAATACTTAAAAGCCCCAAATTAGTATAAATGTAGCACCCTCTAGCTAGAAGTGTAGATAGATTTTTTTTTTTTAGTGCAGGTAAATTTGTGCAGGTCTGGCCGGCAGCCAAGCCTGTCTGTGTTTTTCCTGGGTTAGGCAGAGATCCAGGGAGAGCTGGATTACTCACAGTAGGCATTACTGAGACCTCACCCCTACTTCTCAAACTTTCTGGAAACTTCCAGAAGAATGGGAGGGGAGGTAAGTTAGAGCCCTAAAGGGATGAACTTCAGTCTGAGGTCAGTTTAACCTCCCTGGCGGTATTCCCGAGTGTGGCTCGGGGTGGAATTTCAGTGCCATTAGCAGTAGCCCCGAGCCACACTCGGGATACCGCCAGGGAGCATCGCTGGATCCTGGAAGAGGGTACTTACCTTGTCCCCGGGATCCCGCGATGTGTCACTGCAGCATACGGCGGCCGGATCTTCCACCTGATGCTGTGAGCCCCGGCTTCAGTCTCCTGCGACGTGACGCTCGCAGGGGTGTGGAACTGGCGGCAAATTTGAAAAGTAAAACGCACCAAGCACACTGATATATTGTAATCCTATTAGATTACATTACAAAATAAAATAAATTGACATTAGTTTGCATCCCAGTGCCCGTTCCTGCAGTTCTACTGTACTATATACTATATGTACTATATATATATATTTATACACGTATATCTGTCTCTCTCTCTATATATATATATATATATATATATATATATATACAACACATATACATAGCTATATACACACACACATATATATATATATATCTACACATATGCATATCTATATACACACACACGTATATATATATATATATATATCTATATATCTATAAATATATATACGTATACATACATATAGATAGATAGAAAAAAGACAGACAGACAGATAGATGTGTGTATATATATATATATATATATATATATATATATATACACTTTAACTTATATATAGTTATTTATTATATTATAATTTATGATTTTGTGTTTCAAACTTTATCATACCCGAGATGTTATAAAGAAGAACGCACAGTAAAAAAAAATCATATGTAAATAGTTGGTTTGGGCTGCTCGTCCTTAAGAATTACATGCAAAATAATGTTACCGCTTTCAGCACCTAAAATCCGAAAGAATCATACTGCCAGGGAGGTTAAGAGCTCATGCACACTCAATACGTCAGTAGAAAGCTGTAGCTGTAGAAGGAGTTTTTCAGCGTTTTTCAGTAAAACTATATTCCCACAAAAGCTTATGGCTCAGAAAACATTGATAAACGCAGAATAGCCATGTTTTTTGGCATTTTTTTTATGTTTTTCAGCGCTTTTAAGCTTTTATCAAAGTTGGAGCATTTTACAGCTGAAAAATGCCTCTTATGCCCCGTACACACGTGCAGATTGTCGGCCGAAAAGATTCGGCTGACGACCGATCGGACGATTTTCGGCTTGTTAGTATGATGCTTCCGACAGCCGACAGCGCACTTTTGGCCGAACAGAATCTGTCGTGCAAGCATTAAAATTTTTGTATGCCGACACCAGAGCGGCCGATTGTTCGCCAGTCAGTACAGAATTCGGCCGACAGACAGCAGATTTGCAAGACTGGGCATGCTCAGAGAAGAAAAAAGACAAGGAAAGTTAACCATCACATGACATCACTTCTGCAGTCGGCTGTTGTTGGCCGACAATATTCGTGTGCAGTCTTTTGCAGTTTTCCACAGACACGACAGACCTTGGACAAAAGACGGCCGATCGTTCGGCCGACGATCGGTACGTGTGTACGGGGCTTTAGGCCTCAGGCACACTGGATTTTATCAAAACGTCAGTAGAAAGCTGTAGCTGTAGAAGACTGTGGAAGGGGTTTTTCAGCTTTGTGTCCATGCACACATAGGCTGTTATCAGCAGTTTTTGGGAGGGGCGTTTTCTGGCTGGAAAAAAAACCCCAGAACTAGGGGGTTTTAAGAGGTGTTTTTATATATATATTTTTTTTAGCAAAGACCCTAGAGAATAAAATGGCGGTCGTTGCAATATTTTATGTCACACTGTATTAGCACAGCAGTCTTTCAGCGCCGGTTCACATTGCAGCGACGCTACTTCGCACCGCGACCTCCGAGGTTGCGGTGCGAGCAGCACGCCACGACCTCGGAGCGGCCGCCACGGACTTCATAACATTGAAGTCTATGGCGGTTGCCTCTGGGTCGCCCCAAAGAAGCTCCGGACCCTTTTTCTAGGTCGGAGCGACTTGTGTCGCTCCTATTAGAACGGGTCCGCAGCTTCCCTATGGGAGGCGACCTGCGGCGATCTGTGAGGCGACCAGGTCGCCTCACAGGTCGCCCTAGTGTGAACCGGCACTTAAATGCAATTTTCTGGGGAAAAATACACTTCAATAAACTTAAAAAAATAAACAGTAAAGTCAATCCAATTGTTTTGTATAATGTAAAAGATGATGTTACGCGGAGAATTGTGATCTTTATTCTAAGCAAAAAAATTGTGATTCTCATTTTATCCAGAATTGTGCAGTCCTATTTAACCGGTAACTCCACTTTCTTAGGAAAAAATAGCAAATAAAAAAATAATATAACATATACAATTGCAACACAACAAGTCATTGAGTGTTATTAAAAATTACCTTTCCTTTTCAATCTGCAGCATTGTCATTTTTTTGTGAAAAGTAATGCCATATGGCAACCTGGAGGCGTTCTGTAGACCCAGCCCCTCCTCCCCCCCCAAATGTTTTCGGCTTGTGTGATTGGCTTACTGATTTTCCCAGAACTCTGCAAGTTATAGATCAGATTCTGGGCATCCCCTGCAACAAAAATGTCATTTTTTTTTAGATACTCCAAATAGGAAATTAGGGGATGCAGGCCCTGGCACTTTCCCCATAAGAATTTTGCAGGTGCAGCAGCTGATTGCTAATTATAAAACCACTCACAGACACTTATTTTTGCACATGGACACAGACAAACAAACAGCTATTTCTCCAGAATAACAAAAAGTATGAATCTGCAACAAAGTTTGTTAAAATCTCTGCAATGCACAGAGATCACCCAGAGGGGAATGTTTTTTTTTTTTCCTCAACAAAAGTGGATTTAGTCTTTAAATGTAATGAATCCTTTGGGTTGTATAATAATAGCTTTAGTATGCAATACAATATGGCTGCTGTGCATCATCCACATACTAAATAATCATGCAAATACCACCCAAAGATGCAGATGTCTTGCAGCCATTATTGTTAGGATTAGCTTTACGCTAAACTCCTTTGTGGCTGCAAAAAACTTCTATTTATTTCTAAGGAGGATCGGGAATTGGGAACGTGATAGTCATTCCAAGAGTACGGCTGAGCAACACAATGGAACACGGAACTCACCTAAGAAATAAATCTTTGCTTGGCTGGTTACAGATTTAAAGCTGAACTTCAGGCAGATTTAACATCACAATTCAATCCAGGTCAGAATTAATTAATTTATCTTCACATAACAATCTAGTATACTGTAAGTATCTGCATCTCCTTTGAATTCCACCTTCAGTCTGCCCTCTGAGCCAATCAGGACTCTTCCACTTTGCAAAGTTCTGCCAGTCTCCCTTACTCCTTTGGTTAGCAGGCAGGCTGGTCGGTAAGTTGAGCTGGGAATTTCTTTGGTTTTGTTCTGCATGCGTTGCTCTTCCATGGGCTCCTTGTTGCAAAGGTCAGATATACGTGGGGGCATGGGCCAGCTGTTTGTACTGTTAAAAAATTAGTTTGGGAATTGTGTCCCATTTTTTGTATCAGTGGATAAAAAATAGTGCCCAAAGGACCAGATAAAAGCAACCAAAGGGCTGCATCTGGCTCCGGGACACAGTTTGGAGACCATTGCTATAAAGCCTCACTCCAGAAAAAAACCTACTTACCTCCCACCTCCCTCTAACCCATACAGATAGTCTTTAACCGGTTCCGGACCGCCCACTGCATATATACTGTGGCAGGCAGTCCCGGCTGCGCGAACCAACGCAGGGCTACGTCGGTCGTGTGCCTGCAGGTAGTGGACAAACGCATGCTGCCGCTGCCGCGCTCCCACCCCCGCTTGGCAGACGGGACTCCGATGCACGGGCCAGGTGGCTCTGATTGCCTCCTGACGCCCGCGATCGCTCCCCGCTGAGAGAGAAGAACGATCAGATGTTGTAAATACAGCTGACCATTCTCCCTGGAATGATCATAGAGCCCCTGTGATCCTTCTATATAGGATCACAGGTCTCTATGATCATTCCAAAAGCCCCACCCCCATACAGTTAGAATCACTCCCCTAGGCTCACATTTAACCGCTTGATCACCCACAGTGTTAACCCCTTCCCTGACAGTGTCATTATTACAGTAACAATAAATATTTTTAGCACTGATTACTGTAGTAATGTCACTGGTCTCCCCAAAAGTGTCAAAAATGTCAGTTAGGGGTCCGATCTGTCTGCCGCAATGTCGCAGTCCCGCTAAAAATTGCAGATCGCCGCCATTACTAGAAAAAATAAATAAATAAAAATGACATAAATCTTTCCCGTAGTTTGTAAATGCGATACCTTTTGTGCAAACCAATCAAAATACACTTATTGGGATTTTATTTTACCAAAAATATGTAGCAGAAAACAAATTCACCTGAAATGATGAAAAAATTTGATTTTAAAATTCTTTTTTTGGGAATGTTATATAGCAGAAAGTGAAAAATATTGTTTTTTTTTTCAGAATTGTAGCTCTTTTTTTGTTTATAGCGTAAAAAATAAAAAATTGCGCAGGTGATCAAATACCACCAAAAGAAAGCTCTATTTGTGGGGAAAAAAGAGAACATCCGTTTTTTTTCGGTACAGTGTCTAACAACTGCACAATTGTCCGTTAAAATAACGAAGTGCCGAATTACAAAATAGGCCCTGTTCATTAAGGGGTCAAATCCTTCTGGTCTAGAAGTGGTTAATCCCCAACCATTACTTAGTGAAGGCAGGTATGCCCACCTAAGTCCTCCATCCAGGTCCTTCACTGACGTGGTTTCAACGTGGAGGACCACTGATCCAGCACTGTTATGGCGCACTGGGACCACTGATCCCGTCACCCGCCTGTAATGATGTCATCCTTTTCTCTGTCTTGAGAGGACCCTGCCAATGGCCATCAATTTGGAAGGGTCCACATCTCACAAGCAGTAACATGGACATCTAAAGATAGACCCCTCCAGGAAGTAAACAGTAGAGGAGAAAACTCAGGCATTGGCTTGCGGTAGGTTCAAAAGAGGATTTCTCTTTTTTTCTTTTTTTTACAAAACCAAAGGGATCAGTTGGAAGGGGTAGGGTGAAGATGAGTGGGACTTTAAAGCTGAACTCTGGCCAAAAAAACTTTAATTTAAAGAATATGAAAACCTAGCATTTCATATTGCTGATACTATAGTGCCTGCTGTACCTTGTACGACAAGTATCCTGTTCTCTTTGTATTGCTTCCTTTGTGTGAAATCCCCAGTGTCCTTGCCAGTCCCTCTGCTTTTCTATTAAAAACTGACCACACTAACCATGGGAGCACAGCGTGGTCAATTCTCTAACTGTGCTGGGAACTCGGTCTTCTCTCCTCCAATGATCAGACTTGTGACAGAATTGTGCTGGCACTCTCCCCCTCCCCCTCCCACCCACACACAGCCATTCACTGATTCATCTGGGAACAGGGGGAAAGTGATCGCTTATAAAATTGAAGAAAAAAGTTTTTATAATATTTTTTTTATATCTCTAAACAAATGTTTTGCCTTTCATTTTTATTTTAAATTTTAGGGTTCACAAACAATTTTGGTATATTCCTCAATAGCCACAAAGGATATAAATTCACTTTGAGATCACTTAATGCTTCTACAAATCAAGATATTACCTTGTAATAGGCTGTACATAGCCGGTGCAGAGAGCAGAGCTATGGGAGGGGCCTAGCAGGCTCCATTCACTACAGGCTGCCTGCAGAAAACTACAACAGGGGGTGGAGACAAGACCAGTTACCCTGCACAAGGAGAGAGCAGAAATGAGTGGTCTTTATTACAGGAAACTCCTACACAGAGGTCACATTTCTCTTTTTTTTTTTTATAATTGACAATATTTTATTGAAGTCCTATATTTTTCAATACAAAAATGGAAAAGAGTAACAGACACTGGTAATCATGCAAGATTCCAATAGCGATCCGTCATAGAGAACACACAGTAATACACTTGGGTAGCAAATATAGCTGAAAAAACTACAATAAAGTTCAGCTATCAGAAATTGCGTATACTACAGGAGAATCAAGCCATCTAGTTACGTTAAAACAGTGCAGTAGGTTCTTTGAAGAGGCTTTCCCAGTAACTTCAAACCCAGTTGCGTAAAAGAGATGCTTACTGGATTCAAATAGAGAAAAAGAAAGAAAAAGGGAGAAACAAAAAGGGCAAAAAAAGAGAGATAATAAAAAGATAAGGCTTGACACTCCTGAAATCAATATCTCAGATGGGGCAAGGGCTTTTAGGGCCTCTTGCCTGAGATGCCAAGGTCCCCAAACCACACAATGGCACCCTACCTTGTCAGCCAGACGTGACATGATCTCTACATCCTTAATCCTAGCATAGAGCTTAGTTAGTGTTGGCAGTGTTTGCCTCTTTAATTGGAGATCTATTAAGCACCTGGCCACTGTTAAAATATGGCTGGTAAGTTTCTTGGCTAAGCCTTGAAGCTTGAGAGGGAGTAGCCCTAAAAGATAGATTTTTGGATTGAGGATGACATCAACCTCGAATAAGCAATGAAGGAGGTCCTGGACAGAACGCCAGTATAAATGAAAAGATGGACATTGCCAATAGATGTGAAGCAAAGTGCCCCGGTCTTCACGGCATCTCCAGCAACGATCCAAGGTCGATGGGTTTTTATGGTGAGTACGCGAGTGGGAGTCATGTACCAGAAGAATACAAAAAAGGGAAGTGGGGGATAGAGGGTTTGGATTATGAAGTAGGTCTAATCCCTAATACATAACAACGGAAAAGGCAAGTTCCCCCACTAAGTGGGACTATAACGACCTACATTAGAGTCAAGGAATAGGTATATAAGAGTAAAAAGTTACTTTTTATTCCATTTTATATTGTTTTTTATTCCCAGCCACATGTACTTACCTCATGTAAAGTCCCCTGGGCCATTTCCCCTTTTTCTATAATATAAAAAGTATGCATTTATTAAATAAATCGTTTAAAATGTCAAAAAGGTTGAAAAATGGTAGCAAAACAACACAAAGAAGAACAATCTGGTTGTTGACATGGCAGAGTCATAATGCACATACAAATTTCATGTATAAAATACAGTGGCTTACAAATGGATAAGTGTAATACAAGGCGAAAAAAAACAACTCGTTTTGGAATGAATAAATATTCCTTCTTCAGGGGTAACATGCGTCTTGTAGTCACATAATGAAAGCCAATGGAGATATACTTAACAGCCAGATATTAAAACCAAGGACCGGATAGTTGGCAGCAGGAAGAAATGAACATACAAGAAGAGATTATCCCAGAGTTCCCCTCAAACAGCAGTTCCTCCAACAAGATCCAAAAGGCCCAAAACAGGATCAGCATAAGGGGATAGGCAAGACTAAATTTGAAAGTCTATATTTAGTCCAAGACTGATGGAATCCTAAAATGAAAGGATAGAGTCTCCGTGGTTCGTGCTAGCAGCCACAGACTTCTGACACAACCGCATCCTTCAAATGTAGTCTTGCCTGACCCCATTTGGTGATCCTGTTTCGGGCCTTTTGGATCTTGTTGGAGGAACTGCAGTTTGAGGGGAACTCTGGGATAATCTTTTCTTGTATGTTCATTTCTCCCTGCTGCCAAGTTGCCAACTACCCGGTCCTTGGTTTTAATATCTGGCTGCTAAGTATCTCTCCATTGGCTTTCATTATGTGACTAAAAAACGCATGTTACCCCTGAAGAAGGAATATTTATTCATTCCAAAAAGCGTTGGGTTTTTTTCGCCTTGTATTACACTTATCCATTTGTGAGCCACTGTATTTTATACATGAATTTTGTATGTGCATTATGACTCTGCCATGTCAACAAACAGATTGTTCTTCTTTGTGTTGTTTTGCTACCATGTTTCAACCTTTTTGACATTTTAAACAATTTACTTAATAATGCGGCCCGCCAGGGTCCTGAACCCGCCGCCTGCCGGTCGGGATCGGCACAGGTCTGACTGCCTGTCAGTCTCTGTATAGATGGGGATCTGGGCTGGACGTAGATGGATAGAGCTGGTTTATGGTTGGATGAGGGATGGACTCTGGGTATACACATGGATTGGCGGTGGATGTGGGCGGAGCACACACAGGGTCGGGGTTGGCTGGAGGGTGTGTTCTGTATATAGCCGGGCTGGGTCAGGGGTGTTGTCGGTGGTGGAGGAGGCCAGGCTCGGTGTTGGAGTAGATCGGGAGGACTGTCAGTATAGTCGGAGGTCTGGGCGGTCGGTCTGAGGACACCAGGCAGGCAGGTAGGTCTTTTCTCCTATGGGGATCAGTAGGGATATCTCTGGTCTGAGTGTCCAACCAGCATCGGTGGGTGTCGGATCTTCTGTGATCTCCATCTCTCCTCCAGACACCGAGCTGTATACCGGACACGGGATGGACACACCGCTCCGCTGGCTGCCCGGTAAAGAGCTTCTGCAGCAGCAGCAGAGATCGCAGTGTGCCATCACCTCCTATACTGATTGGCTGTCACTCTACACAGGGCAACGCACTGACAAGAGGTTCTGCAGCAGCTGCAGTGATCAGGTGTCTCAAATCTTCTCCCATGTCATGCGTCTTTATTTTTCACTAAAGCTCATATGCTTCAGAAAAGGGTGGACCCGGGGCGCAGAGCACTGCGCCCTAGCCCACCCATTTGTGTGACAATAGCGAATGAAAATTCGCTATTGTCACATGAATCCTCCTCCTGATTGTCCGAAAGGCAAACCCATGCCATTGGCCGAGGAGGAGGCGGGAGGACTCGAGGAGACGCTGCAGGTAAGTGCACTGGTCTCTGCACGCTGGCCACTTTGCATTGAAAGGGGGCACGCTGTCGTCACTCTGCATTGAAAGGGGGCAAGCTGTGGTCACTTTGCATTAAAGGGGGCATGCTGTGGTCAGTCTGCATTGAAAGGGGCAACGCTGTGGTCACTTTGCATTGAAAGGGGGCACGCTGTGGTCAGTCTGCATTGAAAGGGGCAACGCTGTGGTCACTCTGGCATTGAAAGGGGGCACGCAGTGGTCAGTCTGCATTGAAAAGGGGCATGCTGTGGTCACTTTAGCATTGAAAGGGGGCATGCTGTGGTCACTCTGGCATTGAAAGGGGGTACTCTGTGGTCACTTTGCATTGAAAAGGGGTACGATGTGGTCACTCTGGCATTGAAAGGGGGCACGCTGTGGTCACTCTGGCATTGAAAGTGGGCACGCTGTGGTCACTGTGGGCACGCTGTGGTCACTCTGGCATTGAAAGGGGGCATGCTGTGGTCAGTCTGGCATTGAAAGGGGGCACGCTGTGGTCACTTGGCATTGAAAGGGGGCACGCTGTGGTCATTCGGCATTGAAAGGGGGCACGCTGTGGTCACTCTGGCATTGAAAAGGGGTACGATGTGGTCACTCTGGCATTGAAAGGGGGCACGCTGTGGTCACTCTGGCATTGAAAGTGGGCACGCTGTGGTCACTGTGGGCACGCTGTGGTCACTCTGGCATTGAAAGGGGGCATGCTGTGGTCAGTCTGGCATTGAAAGGGGGCACGCTGTGGTCACTTGGCATTGAAAGGGGGCACGCTGTGGTCATTCGGCATTGAAAGGGGGCACGCTGTGGTCACTCTGGCATTGAAAGGGGGCACGCTGTGGTCACTCTGGCATTGAAAGGGGGCACGCTGTGGTCACTCTGCATTGAAAGGGGGGCACGCTGTGGTCATTCTGCATCGAAAGGGGGCACGCTGTGGTCACTCTGGCATAGAAAGGGGGCACGCTGTGGTCACTCTGCATTGAAAGGGGGGCACGCTGGGGTTATATATATATATATATATATATATATATATATATATATATATATATATATATATATATATAATATTGTATTGTTTTTCCTGTTTTTTTGCACAACAAATAAAGTATGTGCATTGGAATTCGTTCATATTTTTTTTCAAACTATAGTCCGGCCACCAACAGTGTCTGGGGGACCGTGAACTGGCCCCCTGTTTAAAAAGTTTGAGGACCCCTGCTATAGAGGGTCCAAATAGAGTTTTTGGGAAGTTCACGTTTCTCACTATATTACTGCACAGATCTGGAAGAAATTACACAAAGCACACCAAGATTCAAGAAGAATACACATAACTTATATATTTATAATAAAATTTGCTTATCCCGGAGTGGAGCTTTAAAGAGAAACAGTGTTGTAATGTTCACTTAGTGCTTATTTTGATTGATCAATGATACCTGAAAGCAGTATTTTGTTTATTTTCCACTTTTATATTATTCCATATTAGCATGGATGTAGTTCATCTTATTGGACCATAAACGCAAAGATTTCTCTTGCTTAGCTTGTAGACTGCAAGAGAGAAATCTCTTGATTCCTTGATCTATACCAAATAGTGTGGCTGAGGACATCTCCCCTGCCACCCATTGCTTTCAGCAGCTGGTGGTTCCAGCAGCTGATGCATATCTGAACATTGACTGCATCTGATTGACTGCAGCCACTATTCAGCCGACTGTGCAGTCACTGTCCTGGGACCAATCCTGTTTAATTTATTCATAAACAACCTAGAGGATGGGATATCCAGCACAATCCTGGTATTTGCGGATGATACTAAGCTAAGCAGGCCAATATCTTCTATACAGGACACGGTAACAACACAAGCAGACCTGAGCAAAATATTGGGGTGGGCAACTACATGGCAGATGAGGTTTAATTTTGAAAAATGTAAAGTAATGCACTTGGGTGTCAGAAATACGAACGCAAGTTACTTGCTAGGCAGTGAACCTCTGGGTGAATTTAAGATAGAAAAGGACCTGGGGGTACTGGTAGACAACAGGCTTAGCAATGGCATGCAATGCCAAGCTGCTGCAAGCAAAGCCAACAGAATACTGGCATGTATAAAAAAGGAGATTCACTCCAGAGATAAAATGATTATTCTCCCACTTTACAAGACTCTGGTCCGGCCACATCTGGAGTATGCTGTCCAGTTCTGGGCACTGGTCCTCAGGAAGGATGTGCTGGAGGGAGAGTCCAGAGAAGGGCAACAAAGATAATTAGGGGAATGGAGGACATCTGCTATGAGGAAAGACTACAAGCACTGAACCTATTCTCTCTGGAGAGATGTAGAGAAGAGAAGACTGCAGATAAACAGGTATACCTTATGTGGGAGGATTTGTTTCATCTCTGTGTATTACCCAATGCCAGTCACTTCACTGGGTATACGTGAGGGTTTACAACCACTTTAATTAAAATTTCACTTAAAAGAGTAGTCTTAAACAGAGTGGCATAGAGGAAGGCCTGGAGCTCGGAGGAACAAATGAAGCGTAGGGCTGGCATGACAGGGTGGAAGGGGAACCAGACAGCAGATAGGTAATGTACAAAAGATAGAGGTGGGATCTTACTTAGGTGATTGGTTGAGTAGACAGGGTGATGGGGAGGAACATAGAAGACAAGACTGTAGGAAGGGGTGGTACAGTAACAGTTGGAGAGGGGAGCCATCAGATGAATGTCCCACCCTCCTTCCCTGAGATAGGGTAAGCGGTTGGAGGGGTGGGTACGGAGATGGCTGTTGGGACCCCTTGGATGTGGTTAAAAATCTGTTGGTGTGATACAAGTGGGGAACCATCGTTGGTATGGTGTCCTCTGGTTGGGTGTGGTCCAATGAGAGGGACCAGGTAGTGTTAGACCTGTATGGTCTGTGGGACAAGTGGTAATGACCCCGAGTCGGTGTTCTGCGGCTGAGGACATCTAGCTTTGGTTTATGTTACTGTTATTTTATTGTTATGTATTATTTATGTTGTTTAATAAAAGGCCGGAAGGCCATTTACTCCACCTTGTGTCTTAATGGGGTAAAGGGGGAGTGGAGCTTATAAGGGATTATGTGGGAGTCATATGGATACCTCTGAGCTACCCTAGTCATGATATGTGCAAAGTCCAACCACATTGGGTAGCCTCTTTACTCTGACCAGGAATGACAACCGTGCGGGCCTCGGGCAGCGCTGCCTGCTTTGGCACATGCAGGAAGGAAACTGATCCTCTGAGGTGGCCATTGAATATGATTGGTGGCGCCCTCTAGTGTGACATATCTTGGGGCATGCGCAGGGGTGAGTTTCAGGGAATTTATCCTAACCATTTCTCACTCTACCTCTAAAAAAAAAAATAAATAATAATATCATTAGCTGTAGATACACTTTAAATTTAACTGAGAAATGGAACATTTATTAACAGTGAACCCATGATTTAGGATTGCTGTGTTTTCCAGTACTACAGTCATGTACAGGCTCCATGGTAACAAGGATGTTAATAACTGTAATATTGTATAAAGTGAGGAAAGTAATGCATATTTATGTCATGCAAAGTGTACTTACTGAAAGTGAAATTCCTAATTGCCTTAGACATTCGTTGAGTTAGTTGTCATTTTATCTTTATAATAGCCTAGCGAAAAACAATTAAATGGAAAGAAGCACAGCCATAAACCAATTATACAAATGACACTAAGATCACTGTACAATAATTACTTTTAAAGGAGCTGCTAGATACAGTTTACCAAATGATCCCATTTCACCAGTGATTAATAAACAACATTTACTGGATGTTGAATTCTTCGCACTATGTCATACTGGCATGACACCGCGCCACTTATTACTTCGTAAAATGGCACTAATTAAAGAATCTTTACACAAAATTGGGAAAGTTTTTAATAGTTTTTGGGAGAGCAACTTTTTGTGTAAGGGGGAACTACCCCATAAAACTAATGGTTAGGCTTTGAGTGGACATGCAAAAGCTCAGTCACCACCTTCTTATAGGCAGGTGTTGACGGGCTTGGATAGGCAAATTCATTGAGCTTTGGAGATCAGTTTGAGATGCTTTTGAAAACATTGGAATTAAATTCAGGAGCAGTTGACCTCCTTCTGATCTGCATTTAACCTGCTGTAGCTGCTTTTGCATTGCCATAGACTTGTATGGAGAGCAAAGTGCATCAGAGAGCTCTCCACTTCCATATCAAAGATCCAGTCTTCATTGTAACTTCATTTTCCCAGCTTATGAAAGTGTACATATAGCCCAAATATTTATTTTTTTTATTTTTGGATAGAGTGAGTGAGGATTAAACAGCGTTTTATTTTTTTGGGTTTTTTTTTTTGCCTGTGTGTTATTGGGGAGATTTCCCTTCACTTCCTGTCCTTGAGAATATGGCAAGAAATTAAATTTTTTTACAGAAGTCACCAAGTAGAGGGGAAAAAAGGGAGATTCTTTCAATGATAAGGATTGAGCTTGGGTTCAATCCAAACTTGGAAGTTAACTGTCATTGCCAGGCCAATGAGCTGTGGGTGAGAAACTCTTCTCCCTACATCTGCTCATATACAAAGGGGTGGGGATGCTTGTTACATCATTGACTTCATTTGGACACTTGGCCGTATGAGGTCAATGACATTCCCCTATGTTGAGGGCATGTAGCCTGGTATTGGGAAAGGGGCGAGGTTGCACACTCTTGTCCCTCTCCCCATTCCCAGCTCCATGTTCAGATTAGGGGACTGGTAAATATTTTTAAGGGACCTCATGCTTTTTTTTTTTGTGTGTGTGAGTTACCCCGTTAAAATCAATACCAGAATCAAATTTCTTCTTCATGTTTGCTGTAAGATGTGCTATATTGTGACATCCACTAAGCAAAAAAAGGGACATCACACAGAACCCTCCAATGGTACCTCAACATACATTTCAGACCCTTAGAGGGAGCTGCATACTTTTTTTTTTTTTTAAGAAATGTTGTTTTTTAGATTAAAAATTTTCCTTTCTACTTTCTGTACATCGCAGAGCCCACATTGAATGCTATTTTTGACACCATTTGCCTATTAGCCTATAGGAAGAACATTTGAAAATGTGCCTTGGCAAGTTCCTGGCTCCTCCCCTCCACGAGTGCCCCCGTAGAAAGCGGCCTTCTATGGGGGCACTCGTACGGGCTGGCGCCTGAGCCTCACCCTATTACTAAGCCTTGGTGGGTGAGGCAAAACATGTTAGGGGGTGTGGTTATTTGGCAGAGACATGTAGGCTGAAGCCAATCCTCACTTGCATGTCATGGTGGCTGGTCGGAAGAGTGGAGTCTACTGTATATACTACACTTTAATTTAACCAATTTGGCTTCCATTGATTGTAATTGAGTTCAGGTTTAAACTTCTGTAACCACTTCAATACTGGGCACTTTCACCCCCTTCCTGGCCAGGCCAATTTTCACCTTTTAGAGCTGTTGCATTTTGAATGACAATTGCGCAGTCATGCAACACTGTACCTAAACCAGATTTATGTCATTTTCCCCCCACAAATAGAGCTTTCTTTTGGTGGTATTTGATCACCGTAAGGTTTTTTCTTTTTTGCTAAACAAATAAAAAAAAGACCGAAAAGTTTGAAAAAAAAAAAAAAGTTTTTTGTTTATGTTATACAATTTTGTAAATAAATACGTTTTTTCCTGCACTGATGAGCACTGATGAGACTGCACTGATAGGCACTGATGAGGAGGCACTGATGGGGTGGCACTGATAGGCGGCACTGATAGGTAGCACTGATATGCAGCATTGGTGGGCACTGATAGACGGCACTGCTGGGCACTGATAGGCGGCATTGATGGGCACTGATAGGTGGCACTGAGGGGCACTGATAGGTGGCACTGATGGGCACTAATGGGCACTGATAGGCGGCACTGGTGGGCACTGAAAGGCGGTACTGATCGGCACTGATGGGCGGCACTGATGGGCACTAATGGGCACTGATAGGCGGCACTGGTGGGCAATAATGGGCACTGGTGGGTGACACTGATATATGGCAATGATGGGCACTGGTGGGCAGCACTGATAGGGAGGTCACTGGCGGGCAGCACTGATGGTGAGGGCAATGGGGGGCTCCCTGAGCCCCGATTGCCATCCCTGGTGGCCATAGTGGGCATCCCTGGGGTCATGGGTGGGCATCCCTGGGGTCATGGGTGGGCATCCCTGGTGGTTCTAGTGGCACCCCCCCCCCCCCGAGGGTCTGCACTGGTAATCAATGATCTGCTTACCAGTGCTGACCCCCCTCCTGTCAGGGGAGCCGCCGATCGGCGCTCCTTTACTCGTGCCTGTCAGGCACGTACTGAGGAAAGCCGATCAACGGCTCTTCCTGTTTACTATGTGACCAGCCGTGATTGGACACGGCTGGTCACATGGTAAAGAGCCTACGTTAGTAGGCTCTTTACCGAGATCGGAGATGCAGGGAGTCAGACTGACACCTCGCATCACTGATCGCCCAGGGGGCACGCAGAGCGTATTATCCTGCCGCCGTCATATGACGTCCGGTCAGGATAATACAACCACATTCCCGCCGTCATTCTGCTATAGGGCGGGCGGGATGTGGTTAAAGGTTGCCGAACCCTGCTCAACTCAAACCCAGGGAAGTTCAGCTCTTCCCTCATTGTAAAGGCTGAAAATGTGTGTGTTTGAGTGGTGAGTGCATTCAAATGCACCTGATAGAAAGCTCACAAAAAGGTTGCAAATTGCAAGTGTTAATGCAAGCTGAACCAATTCAATCCAATTCATTGATCCCTGTTCAGGGCTCTTTGGTTTCTATAACACCTCCAACATTATAGCTAGTAAATTACATTAGCCAGCATCCCAGCCTCTTTGTTTGCAATGAGCCCTTAGCCTGGGAATCTCACCCCCCACACAGTCCCATCCTCACCTTGTGACAGTGGGCAGGGGATCTTCTTCCCGCAACTCCTGTCGCAATTTTAAAAACAGAGCGGCTGTGCAATTCTCTGCCCACACGGATGTGTCATTTAGTCACAGTTTCCTGTGAATGAATTGACTACAAGCACTGTCTGCCATTACGCCAGGCGGCTTCTACTTCTCAATGAATGGAGGGGGCACTGATGAGTGCTCTCGTAGTTCATTAATCTTCATACTCCTTAGCAACTGTCTGCCCATATAGTATGTACAACCAGACAGCTTTAAGGCCCGTACACACGAGCCGAAATTCGGCCGGGAATTTTCGTCCGACGACCGATCTGCCGATTTTCGGCTTGTTGGTATGGTGCTCTCGACAACCGACTCCAACTTTTCGGGCGAAAAAATTCTGGTGTGCAGGCTATAAAATTTTTGTCCACCGTCAAAACACGTCCGATTTTCATGCAGTCAGTACAGATTTCGACAGGGAAAAATCTTATGAGCAATACTAGGCATGCTCAGAGATGAAAAAACACATACAAAGCAATCCAACACATGACATCACTTCTGAAGTAGAATTCTGTCGTGCGGGAAAATTCGTGTGCAGTCTAGAGCACATTCCAACCAACAGACACCACTCTGGACAAAAGACGGACGACCGGTCGGCGGAAATTCGTTGCGTGTGTACGAGGCTTTACTCAGAGTCTGCAGTCTGTGATCTACTGATCATGGGTGCAATGCTTTCCGGGCTGCTGCGGGAAAAATAATAAATGCACAGTTTTTTTCTGCAGAAATGTGTGCATTTATTATTTTTTTTCCAAAAGATGAATGTATCCTTTAATGGAGATATGTGCTCTCTGGTGTGTTCAAGAAGGGTTTTTCCCCTAACTTATTATTTTTAGCACAAGGAGTAAAGAAAAATCTCCCCAATAGGACACAGATAGCAATAAATAAATAATAAAATACATAAAATAAAAAAAAAAAAATAGGAAAAAATTTGAAGATAGTTGGGGCTTTTAGGATCACTTGAAAAGAGGTTTCTTTCTTTATCCATCCTAGTATGAACTATAAATGAATTTGGTTGCAACATACAGTCTCTCTTTAACACGTTCTATGAAGCCCAATACGTTTCACCATAATAAGGCATCGCCTGATATCCACCCCCCATGGATTAAAAAAAAGAATACATTTGTGGATCTTTTGTCTTCACTTCAATTTTCTCATATGCTCGGATCGCACGTATCAAACAATGGCTTTGTTTCAAGTCAAGAAGTTTTCCCATGTTTGAGGCAAACTTCAGAGTTTCTCTCACGCTCTGTGGTTAATAAGTTGCATTTTTTGGGAGACAATGAGAAATCTGCCTTACTCTCAAGCTGATTATCGCAGTAGAATTTTGTATTTTGCCTATGGTCAAGCTTTATTTTTATTTTTTTCCTAACGGCCGGAGTAAGAAGGAAACTAGAACCCTTTGTAAGACTTTTACAGTTCTTTTTTTTTTTAACCACTTGCCGTCTGTTCACATTGCTGCTACTGCAGCAATGTGGCTCGTTATCGTCCAGCGACGTAGACCTATGTCCCCCTGTGGGCGGCGTGCGCGCGCGCCGCCGGTGGCTCGCTCCCACTGTTTTCAGTCACAGCGGGAGTCGGACCAGGGGAGGAGCGGCGGCGCTCGCCGCCGCTCTTCCCCGATCGTCGGGGAATCTAGTTTGGAGATCCGCCCGTTTGTGTAAACAGAGCGGGCGGATCTCCTCAGTGACAAGGAGTGACAGATTGTAGTGTTCAGCATAGCTGAACATGCGATCTGTCCCTGTGTCACTCAGTCACCTCCCCCCCCCACACGTTAGTAAGCACCAGGCATACATTAACCCCTCCCTCTCCAATAAAATTAACCCCTTCCCTGCCAGTGTCATTTTTACAGTAACAGTGCATATATATATAGCACTGATTACTGCAGTAATGTCACTGGTACCCCCAAAAGTGTCAAAAATGTCAGTCAAGGGTCCGATCTGTCCACCGCAATGTCGCAGTCCCGCAAAAAAAATCGCAGATCGCCGCCATTATGCGTTAAAAAAAAACACCAAAAATGACAAAAATCTTTCCCTTAGTTAGTAAACGCAATAACTTTTGCGCAAACCAATCAAAATACACTTATTGTGATTTTTTTTATTAAACATAGGTAGCAGAAAACAAATTGGCCAAAAATTAAAAAAAAAATTTGATTTTTACATTTTTTTGGGGGGGGAATTTCATATAAAAAAATGTTACAAATATTGTTATTTTTTCAAAATAAACGCTATTTTTTTGTTTATAGCGCAAAAAGTAAAAATCGCACAGGTGATCAAATACCACCAAAAGAAAGCTCTATTTGTGGGAAAAAAAGGACGTAAATTTCGTTTGGATACGGGGTCGCACGACCGCACAATTGTCAGTTAAAGTTACACAGCGCCGAATCGCAAAAAGTGGCCTGGACGTAAGACAGCAAAATCCTCCAGTGGTAAAGTGGTTAATGGAAGAATTCCATTTTTACTTTCTACTGGACAAAAAATAAGGAGACATCTCTCCATTAGGGAGAGATGACAATTAAAAAATGTAAAGTGGAACTAAACTCTCTATACTATTTTAATCCTTTTGCTGCTAGCATTAGTAAATAGATAGGAAGGTATATTAAATTTACTTGTTTTAAACATTTTTTTTTTTTTTACAATTCTTTCGTTTCTTTCTGGATTCTGGTCTAGGCCAAAATGATGTCATTCATCCCAGGAGTTTTCATTCTCAGCTAAGCACGCCCTCCTGCCTACATGCCAGAGGTGAGGGCAGGTAGATTCCAGGAAATAAATGCTACATTAATTATCTGCCCTTCTTCAAGATGTCTGTGGCTAGATATGCACAGGGTGTTTTTAATGGTGATTTCTAAACAAAATAACATTTTGAGACATTGATGGATGGGGTATTTGCTCTGAATTTAAAAAAAAAATTAAATAGAGTTTTCAGTTTGTGGTGTTCAGATACAGTTTAGTTCCACTTTTACTGTTAGGGCTTGTTTGCACTTGCTTCAAAATGTGGCATTTGACACATGGTTTAAAGCACCCTGAATGCCTATCAAAGCACCTCTTACTAAATAAAATGGTTAGCCTACAGTCCTGTTCACACTGTCGCATTAGCCTTGCTTCAAATATCATGTCACTTTCATGGTGCTTTAAAGCATCTTCAAAGCCTCCATAGAAGTCTATCACAATGCCCGCTAATAGCAACTGCAGCATTTGAGGGGCTTTTATTCAGAGTTAGCTTTGCTTTGTTTTGGAGGTATGAGATATCCCCGGATGCACTGGGAAACTAACAAGCGAACCTGAAAGACATCATCAGTAGTCACTTCAGGTTCATGTGTACATATTTTGGAAGTGTCTGGTGCAGACGTCACATCTGGTGTGTAGCATGGAGCAGTAGGAAGGTAAGCTGGGTCTGGAGAGATAGAACTGAGCTGCCGGGAATCAGAGCAGGAGAAACAGGCAGAGCTGGGGGACCAGAGCAGGAGAAACAGGCAGATGTCACACATGGTGAGCAGCATGGGAGAAATATAGTGGGAGGTGAGTGGAACCTAGAGAGAGAGGAAGAGCAGCAAACCAGAGAAGCAACAGAGCTTGGGGTTAGTACTGACAAGGGGATCAGCAGAGTTGGGGGTTACTACTGAGTGGGGGATAGGCAGACTTTGGGGTTACTAAAGAGCAGAAGATCAGCAGAGCTGGAGGTTACTACTGAGGGGTGGATCAGCAGAGCAGAGGGTTACTACTGAGAAAGGGATCAGCAGAGTTGCAGATTACTACTGAGATAGGGATCAGCAGATCTGGAGGTTACTACTGAGTGGGGGATCAGCAGAGCTGGGGAATACTACTGAGAGAGGGATCAGCAGAGCTGGGGGTTACTACTGAGTGAGGGTTTATCAGAGTTAGGGATTACTACTGAGCAGGGGATCAGCAAAGCTGGAGGTTACTACTGAGTGGGGGATCAGCAAAGCTAGAGGTTACTACTGAGTGGGGGATCAGCAGAGCTGGGATTTGCTACTGAGTGAGGGATTAGCAGAGTTGGGGGTTACTACTGAGTGGGGGATCAGCAAAGCTGGATGTTACTACTGAGTGGGGGATCAGCAGAGCTGGGGGTACTACTGACCCAGGGACCTGCTGAAAAAAGGGTACTAATGATCTGTGGATCTTCTGAGTTGGGGTACTAATGAGCTGGAGGTATTACTCAGTTGGGGGTACTACTGAGCCCCTTGAAAACAAATAGAAAATCAATACACACACAGGGTATTTGCCACGCTTCATTAAAGCTTCAAAAAAGCATCAAAAAGCATCAAAAACACATAAAAAAAGCATCAAAAAAGCATCAAAAACACATCAAAAAAGCACGCTGAAGCGGTAGGCGCTTTAATGTGCGTTAAAGTAGAAGAAAGTGTGAATGAGCCCTTAGGGTTTACATATACTTTGACCTCACTTTTCTCAGTCAGTCCATGTCATCTTTTTTATTTTGAGCCAATAAAGTCCTGCTCCTTGATCCATCCCATAGCTAATAAAGCGCCACCCTTCACCTATAAAATATACAAAGCCTTTTTTTAAATGTATTATATATAGTTGCCCGCTGAAATATTGTAAACTTGGGCTATTCGTCAACTTCCCTTCTGATATATGCTCAGATTTATATTCTGACACAGTCCCGGTTCTCATCTTCAATACAGTTCAGTCTCACAGGTTTTTTTTGCTGATGATTGTAAACAATCAAATGAATTATAGCGCGGACGCAAAACTCAGCTGTGATGAATTATGAACCTACAATCCTTTGACAACTTCTAAGCCATTTTAGACTAAGTGATTAGAATTATTACAGTAAACTCTTCACCATCCATTACCTTTAATATTGTGAAATGACAATCTAGTTAAAGCCACTGATAGTGTCAGCAGAATGATTGGTTGTATTTTGCATGCAGAGACCATAAATCATTTTGGGGAATCAATGAGTAGAAGGAATGGTACCATATGTTTTCATTTTGGCTGACATTTAATTATAGTGTGTGTACAAGGGTTTATTAATAAATACTAACATTACGCAACAATGCATGATGAGCTTAACGGTCTGTTCTACTTTTAGGTTTTCTTCCCATTGGTGGTAGTCTCTACTGCCTGTCTGGAAAGTAAATTATGCTGGATCGCTTGTGATCAGCGGCAGTATTAGCAAGGTGAAGCGGAGCAGGTCTCAGATGTGCCGATAGCATCTGTTTTGAGAGGGGAAATGTGGCCTGGCCGGTCCCAGTCCAAATGGGGAGGTCTCCAGAAGGATGGCATGTCCCTGTCCTTTCCCTACTTGACTGGTACCTCTCCCTGCCGCTAATCGCTGTCCCTGTCAGATGGGTGACCTGTCCCTACACTACCCACACCCAAGCCTGGGAGACAGGGCCTAAAATAGGCTCTGCCTTACTCATGATGGCTGCTAGAGTCACATAGGGCAGTAGCATCCAATCAAATAGCTTCCCCAGTGACCCTGGAAACTAGTGATCGACCGATATAGTTTTTTTAGTGCCAATACCGATACCGATATTTTGGTCATCGGATATTGGTACTGGCCGATATTGGCCGATATTTTCGGACATTTAAAAAAATGTTTTTTTTTTTTTTTTTTTTTTTTTTTCACAGGTACAGTTGTGGAGGGCTTTGGGGGTCTAAAAGACCCCAAACCCCTCCTCTGCACTTAAAAGCATTCAAAACAGCCAAGTTTGGCTGTTTTGAATGCTGTCATTTTTTTTAATCTGGCGCCAGACAGTACCACGGAAGTGATGTCATGACATCACTTCCGGGTTTTTACATGGAGACCCGATCAGAGCCGAATGCAGCTTTGATCGGGTCTTCTCTTTGGCGTCCGTGGCGGTAGGATGCCTGGGTCTCCCAGTGGGATGGGAGACCCAGGCAAGCCGCGGGAGGTGGGGGATGTCCCCTCCCGCTCCTTGTAATGACAGCCAAGCGGCTTCTCAGCCACATTGGTTGTCATTACAAGACAGCCGACCATCGGCTATGGACGCCGGTACCGGGGTGATGCCTCTAGCTGCAGGCCTCACTCTGGTAAAGCACTTTCCTGGAATATTGGCAATATCAGTAACCTCAGGGGGGAAAGTGCATATCGGCCCCCGATATATTGGCATTGCCAATAATCGGTCGATCCCTACTGGAAACCATAGAGGAACTATGTTTCTCTTGACTTCCTCTCCTCCTGCAATGCCACTGCAGATGAGCACCACCTGCAGTAGATAAAATGGACTATATCTGCCTACACGCTTTTCAGAGACCAGTAGAGAAGTAGTTCCCAGACAGGGAGGAGGCAATCTTGCTGCCTGCTGAATGCCTGTTTTTTTTTTTTTTTTTTTTTGTAATTTCAGCTGTGGATTTTGCATTGAACTAGTTTGCCACAGAGCTTGGATTTCCAGCATGTCCCCATTGACTTCAATGGGCAAGTCTGACAGGTGGTGCTGCCTGTCAAACTTGACAAGCTGAGTTAAATTTGCTGCAAAGAATCACGACCATGAAATGTTTATGATTTAGGTGCCATGTTAGGCTTTCAGTGAGCGGTCAGGGAGAGGTAAAAATGTGGCTGAACTGCCTGCCTATGTGAACAAGGCCATATAGTGTCTTACGTGATACAGGCTTCCCATGGAAATGTCTTTGCTTGTATTACTGAACATGCAAATTGGTTAACAAGTCTCTAGTCCTTTAGCCTAAAGCTGGAGCTGGGTTTTTCGCTTTATTTTTAACTTGTGATCCAGCCAGAAAGTATGTTGTTTTTCAACAGAACAAGCTCTCCTGCAGATGTAGCAGTTGGGAAGTTGAGACAAACCATTTACCACTGACAGCGGTGATTCCAAGGTTTATGCAAAAAATATGTTGCGCTAAACTTGAAATCAAAACATTATTCTGACAAAAATTAAAACAGTATTGCAAAAATACACCAAAAAAAGTGATAATACTAAACAAAAGTAAATGTTCAAAAAGGTGATATGATGTAAGTTCAACCATAAAACATTCAAATTTAAGTTGAGATGTATGCCACCACCATAAAAACGTGTCCGCCAACACTCAGGTGACCTGCTTACCAGAAAGAAAAGACCACAAGGGTCAACAACGCTGGAAATATGCTATGATACGCTGTAATATCAATAGCACAAACGGACCTCTCCTTGATAGAGATGGACAGCTTGTCACAGGGTATTCCCCAAAAGATATAACAGGAGATACGCCATAGTGTAACATATGAGAGTTTATTAATAAAAGGAGTTAAATTGCATTTACAAGACAGTGGTAATCTTGAATCATGATTCAAAAGATAAGCTACAAACACAGCACCCGTCCTTTTTGGGATCTCTAACACGCGGTGACATCAGCACGTCGCGGATCCAACGCGTTTCATGACATATGACGTCATTCTGAGGCTACAAGGTTTAGATTTTATTTATTCATGTAAAACCTTTATCCAAAAAGATAAAAAAACAATTTGCTGTAAATACTTATAACTTATTAGCTAGAGTTCAGCCTCAATGTGTTAGTGTATCTAAATTTTCTAGTACATCTAACAGTCCCTCCCTCCAGGCGGACAATGCTGCTGTTCAACGGTGTCCCTGTGTTAGGTACCTGTGAGGTAAAGTCTGAAGTGGAGCTTGAGTGCTGAGGATTCAGGTGAAAACGTAGTTAGAGAGATCGGGCCAGCAACAGATCAGGCAAAGCGGTATCCAAACAAAATCCAAAGAATAGTCAAGCAGACAGAGG
Organism: Pelophylax lessonae; assembly: GCF_965119305.1. Taxonomy (NCBI): domain Eukaryota; kingdom Metazoa; phylum Chordata; class Amphibia; order Anura; family Ranidae; genus Pelophylax; species Pelophylax lessonae. Next base: position 648,802,422 of record NC_138770.1, on the reverse strand, counting down.
TCATACACAAGTTGGCGGTGAAGTACTGAATCGGAAGGCTGAAGAGGAGTCAAGAATTCAGGCAAAATTTCATACACGATAATCAGTCAAAGAGCATACAGCCCACCCAGGGAGATAATCCAAATAAACAGGCACTGAGTAACAGGAAGTGCTGCTATTTATGGGCTGGTTAAATTGTACATTGTTCGCCGCTGACTGCAGGTGGGGCTAGTGAGTCCAAGGCAAAACATCAGGCTGGAAAATCACTGCAAATACGCCAGAGCTTACCTGTGGCACAACAGGCAAGGCTGCAAAAATGGGAACCTCCCGATTCAAGGACACCCAGGTATTTGACACCCTGTTGCTCCTTCATCCAGAGTGGGGGCGCTCTAATACAAAAGGTGTGTTACTGGGCAGATTGCTAGGTGAAAACAGAGAGAAAAAGGATAACAAAAACAAACAAATGCAGCCACCACTTCTAATAATTGGTAAGCTGCAATATATTACATACACCACTTTAATGCTATAGACCAGGGGTCCTCAAACTACGGTCCTCCAGCTGTTGTGGAACTACACATCCCATGAGGCATTGTAAAACTCTGCCATTCACAGACATGACAAGGCATGATGGGAATTGTAGTTCCTGAACAACTGGAGGGCCATGGTTTGAAGATCTCTGCTATAGACCAATGATGGTGAACCTTGGCACCCAAGATGTGTTGGAACTACGTTTCCCAGGATGCTCAACTACATTGCAGAGTGCATGCTCATCATGGGAAATGTAGTTATAAAACATCTGGGGTGCCAAGGTTCGCCATCTCTGCTATATACTATCTTTTTCATAAAATCTAAAGAGCTTTAGGGCTTTATGAAATACAATTTATATATAGGCCAAACTTTTATTTTTAATTTGGTAAAAAAAAATAGGGTAAAGTTCCTGAAGATGCAACAGAAAGGTAATTCCCTTCTTAGATAGTTGTCACCCCATTAGAAAATCTCCTCTATTCTTGTTCTGAGGATTACTTCAAAATTTGGATTGCTCATCGCTTTCTGACTTTAATCACAGGACAAATATAGAGTAGATGGTCACTCAACATATCTGAAACACAGACAGCAATAAAAATCTAAAATGTAAGACTGACCAGAATCAATAATAAATTAGATATTATATTGGTGGAAACTGATTCCTTTGCATATGAAAAAGAATAAACTTGAAAAAGCTTACAGAGCCATTACCATATCCCAAATAATGAAATATACCTCTTCTTTATTATTCAAAATTCATATTTCCTAAAAGGCACATCCCAAGCACTACATTACATTATACACTATATTGTCATAAGTATCGGGACGCCCACCTTTACAGCACATGAGCTTTAATGACATCCCAGTTTTAGTCCGTAGGGTTCAATATTGAGTTGGCCTACCCTTTGCAGCTATAACAGCTTCAACTCTTCTGGGAAGGCTGCCCACAAGGTTTAGGAGTGTGTCTATGGGAATGTTTGACCATTCTTCCAGAAGTGCATTTGTGAGGTCAGGCACTGATGTTGGAAAGAAGGCCTGACTCCCAGTCTCCACTCTAATTCATCCAAAAAGGTGTTCAATCAGGTTGAGATCAGTCAAGTTCCTCCACCCCAAACTCGTACAACCATGTCTATATGGACTTTGCTTTGTGCACTGGTCTGAATCATTTGGTGGAGGGGGGATTATAGTGTGAGGTTGTTTTTCAGGGGTTGGACTTGGCCCCTTAGTTTCAATGAAGGGAACTCTTAAGGCGTCAGCATACCAAAACATTTTGGACAATTTCATGACCATATGTGTGAAGGAAAAGAAGATATCCATAGTGTAATACTGTATACACACTTTAACCACTTCAGATTCGGCCCTGTGTTACTTTAACGAAAACTTGTGCGGTCGCACGACGCTGTACCCAAATACAATTGATGTCCTTTTTCTCACAAATAAAGCTTTCTTTTGGTGGTATTTGATCATCTCTGTGGTTTATAGATTTTGCACTATAAACAAAAAAAAAGCGACAATTTAAAAAAAAAAAAAACACAATATTTTTTACTTTCTGCTATAAAACATTCCCAATAAAAAAATGTAAAACATCAATTTTTTTTATCAGTTTAGGCCAATTTATATTCTGCTACATATTTTTGGTAAAAACAAATCCCAAAAAGCGTATTTTAATTGGTTTGCGCAAAAGTTATAGCGTTTACAAACTACGGCATAGATTTTTGGACTTCTTATTTTTTTATTTTTTGTTTTCATTAGTAATGGCAGCGATCAGCAATTTTAAGCAGAACTGGGACATTGCGGCGGACAGATCGGACACTTAACTGACATTTTTGGCACTTTTTGGGGACCAGTGCAGTGCTAAATAATATGCACTGTTACTGTATAAATGACACTGGCAGGGAAGGGGTTAACGCTGTGGGTGATCAAAGGGGTTAATGTATACCTAACAATGCTTACTAACTGTGTAGGGGAAGGGCTCTGTGACAGGTACAGAGAGATCGGGGTTGTAGCTTAGCTGAAACTCCCGATCTCTGCCTGTCTGTGTGACAGAAGACTCGCCTGCTTTGTTTACATAAGCAGGCAGGTCTTCTGTCAGTTTTTCTGACGATCGCGGGAGGCCAGCAGCAATCGCTGCTGCTCCTACCGCGGCCCGTCTCCCGCTGTGTCTAATCACAGCAGGAGCACGGCTCCGGCGGCGCATGCGTGCCGCCGAGACCTCGGGCACGAAATCACGTAGATATACGTGACTTTGCTCAGCCGAGCTGCAGTATATCTGCAGTGGTCGGTCGGCAACTGGTTAATGGATGAATAAAATTATCTTCACACATTAAACTCACATCAAATCAAAAGATCAATAGAGATGTCGCGAACATAAAATTTTCCGTTCACGGTCCGCGAACGCCAGTTTCCGCAAATGTTCGCAAACGGGTGAACCGCCATAGACTTCAATAGGCAGGCAAATTTTAAAACCCACAGGGACTCTTTCTGGCCACAGTAGAGATTGGAAAAGTGGTTTCAAGGGGACTAACACATGGATTGTGGCATGCCGGAGGGGGATCCATGGCAAAACTCCCATGGAAAATTACGTAGTTGACGCAGAGTCGGGTTTTAATCCATAAAGGGCAAAAATCACCTAACATTCCTAAATTGTTTGGAATAACGTGCTTTAAAACATCCAGTGTGTGTATACGATCAGGTATGATGTTGTATCGATCAGGTAGTGTAAGGGTTACGCCCGCTTCACAGTGACAGACCAAACTCTGACAGACCAAACTCCCCGTTTAACGCAGCGCAAACAACCGCAAACAGTCCATTTGCACAACCGCAAACTCCCCATTTGCACAAGGGTGGATACCAATTTAGCCATGTCCCGTTTCTTGTCCTCACTGACGTCATTGAAGGTCTCTTCCTCCACCCAGCCACATACAACACCAAAAGTCCCCGAAAGGTGAAACAAGCCCCCTGGGATGCCTGCTGTGATTGGTCTTCCACCTCCTCAAAGCCACCTTCCTCCTCTGACTCCTCTTCCTCAGGTCCAGCAATCGATGACGACAAGGCTGCTTCTGGTGGTGATGGTGACCACAACTCTTCCTCTTCATGCTCATCTACGGCCTGATCCAGCACTCTTCGCAGGGCATGCTCCAGACAGAAAAAACGCATATGGGATGAGGTCGATGATGTTGCCTTGGGTTTGACTGACCAGGTTTGTCACCTCCGCAAAAGGACGCATGAGCCTACAGCCATTGTGCATGAGCGTTCAGTAACGCGGCCAAAAAATACCCAGCTCCGCAGAGGCTGTCCTATTTTTTTTTAAATTAAAAAAAATCTGTTCTTACCAGTTTATTCTCTGTTTTGTCCCCTATCAGGGGCCGGTGTATGGAATAGATTTTAGGAACCGGGAGATGGAAAAAGATGGTTGGTCGGTCCTCTTACTTCCAATTTGGGGCACTGCGCGTGCGCCGTGCAATGTACTGTGCCACCCTATATGAGTGGTGTGCACACAGTACAGTCTGTGGGCCTGTGGCCTCTCACACACGGGCAAGCAACTGCAATATATAAATATATACTGTGTATATATATATATATATATATATATATATATATATATATAAAAAGAAAAAAAAAAGCAGAGTGATGTACCAGCCCTAAAAAGGGCTTTTTGGTGTGCTGTCAGGACGCTGTCCTTACACCAGAGGGGTCTTTGAGGACTGGAGTGGACACAGAGCACTGGCCTAGCTATTAATTCTGCAGCACTCTCCCTGCTCTAACTAACACTGCAGCTTCAGAATGAATCTAAGATGGATGCTGTCCTTGCTTTTTTATAGGAGGTGGGCGGGTCTGGGAGGGAGGGTATGCTGATTGGCTGGAATGTGTCTGCTGACTGTGAGGTACAGGGTCAAAGTTTGCTCAATGATGATGTATAGGGGGCGGACCGAACATAAGCGATGTTTGCCGGGAACTGTTCGCCGGCGAATAGTTCGGTACATCTCTAAAGATCAATAGCATATAAACCGGCCAACACACTGACACATCCTGGTCGCGGTGGACCGAAGAAGGAAACATCCGTCTCTCACCAGACTCCTTGTAGTGTTCCAGAACGTCACCTCCAGTTTACGTGTGTAAACAAAGCTGGATTTACCAGGTCAACAAAAAATTGTTATTGACAAAAAAGGTTTTTTTCCATGCCGCAAATGTATCTCCTGTAGGACAGTGTGGATCAGTAATAGAGGCAGAACCTCTATTACCAATGTTGATGGTAAAGAGTTCACTATAAATGAATTTATTACATGTAATTCTACATATGTAGTCTATCTACCTTGGTGCTCATGTGGACTCTATTATATGGGGAGAACAAAAAGATTATTAAGGATCCGCATAGCGGAACACATAGCGAATATCAGAAAAGGTTTCAAAAAACACAGTGTGTCCCTACATTTTAGGGAAAAACATAATAGAGACCCTTCACTTTTACAATTCTGTGGTATTGATGTTGTATATGCCTCCTGGAGGGGATCAAATCACATTAGGGATTTATTCCAAAGAGAAACGAAGTGGATTTATTTATTGAAAAGCCTCACTCTAAGAGGGTTAAATATCGAATTAGACTTAAATCGTTTCATCAGCAATTATTAAATTGATCCGTCTATATGATTGTCCCATTACGAGTCCCAATTTACTGTGTTTAATTTAGTATTGATTAATGCTCTGCCATTTATACTAATTATTATTTATTACTCTTTATATTTCCACAAACAAATAAAACACTGCGCTGGTGAGGGGAGCTGCTAGCACTTGGAATAGCGATACGGGCTTCTAACATAAAAAAATATACAATTAGTGCAGCGCTAATAGCAGTATAAATATTAATACAACATGATTGTAGAAAATTAATTAAACATAGATAATAAATTATTATTAAATTCAAGGAGAGTCCATAAAAGGTGATCAAATCCAGGAGAGAGAAAGGGTAGATGACACCACCAATCCCAGAGGAACCACAAACCGGATAGGGAGGAAGGGTGACTAAAAAATCAGGAAAGACACTTCACACATTTTGTGATACAATAATCTCCTTACCAGAGCAAGTGTAACACTAGATAATAGGTGGTCAAAACAGGTGTCACATCTATACAGATAGGGATGTTCTCAAATCCTCCAATATACCAAACAGATCAAATCAGTATTAAATGACTAGACCAGATGATCAATGGAGCCTTCATCCAGTAACATTAAAAATGGTCACCAACCCCCAGAAGACGTCACGTATGACGAAACATGTAGGGCGTGGTCTACGGCAGTGACGGCATCACGTTCCTCGGCTCTGGTTAGAGGTTAGCTGATACCCCTCCCGGAAGCTGGGTTAAGGGAAATGAAGCCTGCAGGAATGCCGCAGCACTACCTGTTGTTAAAATGCCCGAGTTTTGTCATGTCTACTGTGAGTGCAATTCCTTTTGTTCTTTTAATACATGGTTTACTCTTTTAATGCAATTGGAGCTTATCCTCTCTTTTTTATCCTATGACTGTGAGGATTAGTGGTCGTTTTTAATGTTACTGGATGAAGGCTCCATTGATCATCTGTTGTATTAATGGGTGTGAAGTGTCTTTCCTGATTTTCCAGTCACCCTTCCTCCCTATCCGGTTCTTCTGGGATTGGTGGTGTCATCTACCCTTTCTCTCTCTCCTGGATTTGATCACCTTTTTTTGGACTCTCGATGAATTCATTCATTATCTATGTTTTATAATTTTTTACAATCATGTTTTATTAATGTTTATACCGCTATTAGCGCTGCACTAATTGTATATTATTGTTTTAATATATTTAAAGTTAACATTTTTAAATGTACCATTCGAGTTTCTGCTTTGTGAGCTGCTCATATCCTGGTCGAGGAGGCACGCAAGTTCTGATTGGCCGGGGCTGACTCTAGGATTATTGAGTTGGTGTTGCCGTGCTGTGCAGCCAATCCCAGGACAAAGTCGTGGTGACGAAACACATCGGGACGTGGCTGCACGGCAACTAGCTTTGCTTACATACGTAAACCAGAAGTGACGTTCCGGAACATTACGAGGAGTCTGGGGAGAGACGGATATTTCCTCCTTCGGTCCGCCACGATCAGGATGTGTCAGTGTGTTGGCTAGTTTATATGCTATTGATCTTTTGATTTGATGTGAGTTTAATGTGTGAAGATCGTTTTATTTATCCATTAAAGTGTGTATACAGTATTACGCTATTGATATCTTCTTTTCCTTTACACATATGCTCTCCGTGGTTATGTGATGACAATAATACTAGGATACTACTGTGGATTACTTAACCCTTTTTGTGGTATTCCCATCTCTTTGCCTATATGAGAATATTAGGCATCTATATTTGGTGAGTTTATAACTAAGAGGAAGTGGTCACAACCAGTCACGTGTTACGGTGGAAGTACATCTCTACACTGGAGTTATTCGAACTGTGCTATGGACAGAATATAATTTCACCTTTATTGTCACGGGTGTTTTATCATCTAATGCTTTTTATATCATGATTATTTGTACTGCGTGCTTTCAGTCACAGCGGGAGTTGGGCCAGGGGAGGAGCAGCGGCGATCGCCGCTGCTCTTCCCCGATCGTAGGGGAATTGAGTTTGGAGATCCGTCCGCTTGTGTAAACAAAGCAGGCGGATCTCCTAAGTGACAAACAGTGACAGATTGCAGGGTTCAGCATAGCTGAACATGCAATCTGTCCCTGTGTCACTTAGTCACCTCCCCCCACACACGTTAGTAAGCACCAGGCATACATTAACCCCTCCCTCTCCAATAAAATTAACCCCTTCCCTGCCAGTGTCATTTTTACAGTAACAGTGCATATTTATAGCACTGATTACTGTAGAAATGTCACTTGTACCCCCAAAAGTGTCAAAAATGTCAGTCAAGGGTCCGATCTGTCCGCCGCAATGTCGCAGTCCCGCAAAAAAAATCGCAGATCGCCGCCATTACTCGTTAAAAAAAAAAACACCAAAAATGACAGAAATCTTTCCCTTAGTTAGTAAACGCAATAACTTTTGCGCAAACCAATCAAAATACGCTTATTGTGATTTTTTTCTACCAAACATAGGTAGCAGAAAACAAATTGGCCAAAAATTAAAAAAAAATTCGATTTTTACATTGGGGGGGGGGGGGGATTTCATATAAAAAAATGTGAAAAATATTGTTATTTTTTCAAAATTTACGCTCTTTTTTTGGTTATAGTGCAAAAAGTAAAAATCGCACAGGTGATCAAATACCACCAAAAGAAAGCTCTGTTTGTGGGAAAAATGGACGTAAATTTCATTTGGGTAAGGCGTCGCACGACCGCGCAATTGTCAGTTAAAGTCGCACAGTGCCGAATCGCAAAAAGTGGCCTGGACGTAAGACAGCAAAATCCTCTGGTGGTAAAGTGGTTAAAGTGGCAGCTGCTTTCTATTTTCCATTTACTCTTTTATTGGCTCTGTTGGCTGTGGCGCGGTGTTAAGGATCCTATTGAGTCAGGGCGTTCCCGTTTTGATCCTCTTGTTAAATAATTGTTACATGCCACAACAATTCAATTTCACTTAAAAATCTATTCAAAAATTAATTAACATTGCATTGTATATCGTTATGACTTTTATGAAGACTCATTCACATTGATTGTGATTCATAGGAGCTATTCCTTGCTCCATGGATAATTTGAGCTCCATATGAAATAAGTGCTCACTATACAGAATACCTCCAACAATAACAAATTTCTCAGATTTGCTCAGAAGATATAACCACCGAAGCAGCTTAAAAAAAATACATTCAGAGTGAATATTTCCTTATTATTAGAGATTCAACCCCTTCGCTTACCATAGCCTCTATGGAATATTTACTCTGCACTGAGATAATTATAATAATTAGCCGAAATCGCTCCAAGTGATATTTGCCACCTTATGAGGTTAGACAATAAATATACATGTGCCCAAAATTAAAGATGTACCTGTAAAGACACATTTTTTTGTTGTAATAACGCAAAGAAATTCATCACGTTCTCATGCATGCTACCTACAACTAAGGATAAGTGACCCAGGCAAAGTTTGGTTTTCAGGAGGTTTGGCAAATCCAGGGGTAAATTTGCTAACCTTAAAAATGGTGCTAACCCCAATAAAATCTATTGGAGCCAAATCTTATTAACTTTCCCCAGCCATTTTAAGGCTAGTTTTCAAGCTTGTAGGCAGGTACAGTCTATTTTCTCCACTGTAGGTGGTGCTCAACTGCAGCAGCATTGCAGTTGGAGGGGAAGTCAAGAGGAACATGGTTCCTCTAGGGTTTCCCGGGTCCTAGGGGAAGCTATCCGCTTGGATGCTGCGGCCCCTTGTGACTCTGGCTGCCATCTTGGGTCAGGCAGAGCATATTTAACACCCTGGCTCCCAGGCTTGGCGCACATTTCGTGTGTGGGTAGTGTAAGGACAGGTACCCTGCCTGACAGGAACAGTGATCAGTGGCAGGGAGAGGTTCCAGATTAGTAGGGAAAGGATAGAGACACACCATTCTTCCTGGACACCTCCACATTTGGGTATAGACCAGCCAGGCCACATGCCACCCCTCAAGACAGATGTTGCATTCTGGAGAGTTTCTGGTCAGGCACCTTCCCACTGGACTTGTTGTGATCTGCTGAACATTTACATTAATACCAGTTCTGCTCTTTTTAACTGAAATCTGAGTTTTTACTGCCACCACACCTTGCTGCACCTCCCTAAAAGCTATTGTTTAAAATAAGGCATGGGTAACTGGGCAGTGCCATAGGGGACATATTGTTATGCAAAAAAGGCTTATTTCTCTCAAATATTGTTCACAAATCTGTCTAAATCTGTGTTAGTGAGCACTTCTCCTTTGCTGAGATAATCCATCCACCTCACAGGTGTGGCATATTAAGATGCTGATTAGACGGCATGATTATTGCACAGGTGTGCCTTAGGCTGGCCACAATAAAGGCCACTCTAAAATGTGCAGGTTCTACTGTATTGGGGGGCCTGAAAACCAGTCAGTATCTGGTGGTGTGACCACCATTTGCCTCATGCAGTGCAACACATCTCCTTCACGTAGAGTTGATCAGGATGTTGATCATGGCCTGTGGAATGTTGGTCCACTCCTCTTCAATGGCTGTGCGAAGTTGCTGGATTTTGGAAGGACCTGGAACACGCTATCATATATGCAGATCTAGAGCGTCCCAAACATGCTCAATGGGTGACATGTCTGGTGAGTATGCTGGCCATGCAAGAACTGGGACATTTTTAGCTTCCAGGAATTGTGTACAGATCCTTGGGGCCGTGCATTATCATGCTGCAACATGAGGTTATGGTTTTTGATGAATGGCACAACAATGGGCCTCAGGATCTCATTATTGTATCTCTGTGCATTCAAAATGCCATCAATAAAATACACCTATGTTCATTGTCCATAACATACGCCTGCCCATACCATAACCCCACCGCCACCATGGGCCACTCGATCCACTATGTTGACATCAGGAAACCACTCAACCATGCGAAACCATACACGCTGTCTGCCATCTGCCCTGTACAGTAAAAACTGGGATTCATACGTGAAGAGAACTCATCCACGAAGTGCCAGACACCATAGAATGTGAGAATTTGCCCACTCAAGTTGGTTACCACGACGAACTGCAGTCAGGTCGAGACCCCGATGAGGACGACGGGAATGCAGATGAGGGTCCCTGAGACGGTTTCTGACAGTTTGTACAGAAATTCTTTGGTTATGCAAACCGATCGTTGCAGCAGCTGTCCTTAGACGATCTTGGAGGTTAAGATGCCGGATGTGGAGGTCCTGGGCTGGTGTGGTTGCACGTGGTCTGCAGTTGTGAGGCCGGTTGGGTGTACTGCCAAATTCTCTGAACCACCTTTGGAGATGGCTTATGGTAGAGAAATGAGCATTCAATTCACGGGCAACAGGTCTGGTGGACACTCCTGCAGTCAGCACGCCAATTGCACGCTCCCTCAAAACGTGCGACATCTGTGGCATTGTGCTGTGTGATAAAACTGCACATTTTAGAGTGGCCTTTTATTGTGGCCAGCCTAAGGCACACCTGTGCAATAATCATGCTGTCTAATCAGCATCTTGATATGCCACACCTGTGAGGTGGATGGATTATCTCGGCAAAGGAGAAGTGTTCACTAACACAGATTTAGACAGATTTTTGAACAATATTGGAGAGAAATAGGCCTTTTGTCTACATAGAAAAAACCTTAGATCTTTGAGTTCAGCTCATGAAAAATGGGGTCAAAAACAAAAGTGGTGCGTTTAATATTTTGTTCAGTGTACATTTCTGATTTTAGGCACGTGAATGTTTCATGAGAAACTACCTAATCTCATAAGGCGGCAATTTTCGCTTGAAGCGAAAATTGTCCAATTATATATTTCTAAAGTGCCAGATCTGATATCACAGTGCAATCCAAAAACCTAATGTAAATTGTGGTTATTGGAGTTGTTGAATCCCTGATGACATGGAAGTATTCACTCTGAATGTATTTGCAGGTGTGATAAGCTGTTTCGGTGGTAATATCTTCACAGAAAATCTGAGACATCTGTTGGCTGTTGGAGTTATTCTGTATAGGGAACAGTTATTCCATCTGGAGCTCATATTATCCATGCAGCAAGGAACAGCTCTTATAACACAATCAATGTAAATGAGTCTTCAATAAAAGTAATAAGGATATACACTGCAATGTAAATACATCTTGGGGTGGATTTTTAAGTGATGTTGAATTGTTGTGCTAAGTAACAATTATGAATATGTATGGTGGAGTTGGAAACATTGAAATTTTATTTGTCTAAGCACAAAAGACTAAATAATATACTGTACCTTTAACTACTTGCCGACCGCTCACTGGAGCTCTACTGCGGCAAAGTGGTTAGTTCCCGTCCAGCGACGTAGACCTACGTCGCTGGACTCCTCCCCTTGTGGGCGGCGCACGCGTGTCGCCGGAAGCTCGCTCCTGCTGTATTCAGTCACAGCGGGAGTCGGGCCAGGGGAGGAGCGGCGGCGATTGCCGCCGCTCTTCCCCGATCGTCGGGGAATCGAGTTTGGAGATCCGCCCGCTTTGTCTCCTAAGTGACAGACAGTGACAGATTGCAGGGTTCAGCATAGCTGAACATACGATCTGTCCCTGTGTCACTCAGTCACCTCCCCCCACACACGTTAATTAATAAGCACCAGGCATACATTAACCCCTCCCGCTCCAATAAAATTAACCCCTTCCCTGACAGTGTCATTTTTACAGTAACAGTGCATATTTATAGCACTGATTACTGTAGTAATGTCACTGGTACCCCCAAAAGTGTCAAAAATGTCAGTCAAGGGTCCGATCTGTCCGCTGCAATGTCGCAGTCCCGCAAAAAAAAAAAAATCGCAGATCGCCGCCATTACTCATTAAAAAAAAACCCACCAAAAATGACAGAAATCTTTCCCTTAGTTAGTAAACGCAATAACTTTTGCGCAAACCAATCAAAATAAGCTTATTGTGATTTTTTTTTTTACCAAACATGGGTAGCAGAAAACAAATTGGCCAAAAATTTTAAAAAAATTAGATTTTTACATTTTTTTGGGGGGGAATTTCATATAAAAAAATGTGAAAAATATTGTTATTTTTTCAAAATTTAGGCTCTTTTTTTGTTTATAGCGCAAAAAGTAAAAATTGCACAGGTGATCAAATACCACCAAAAGAAAGCTCTGTTTGTGGGGAAAAAAGGATGTAAATTGCGTTTGGGTACGGTGTCGCAAGACCGCGCAATTGTCAGTTAAAGTCGCACAGTGCCGAATCGCAAAAAGTGGCCCAGACGTAAGACAGCAAAATCCTCCGGTGGTAAAGTGGTTAAGTGGATGTAAGCCTGAACAAAAATTAACAAAGATTATCCTTCTATAGTGTGTACTTCCCTCAATCTAAAGCACTGAGGGGTTGATTTGCTAAAATTTAAGAGTGCAAAATCTGGTGGAGCTGTGCATGGTAGTCAATCAGCTTCTAAATGAAGCTTGTTCAATTAGTTTTAGGCTTGGTGCCAGATACCACAGCATACCTTCAGAGGTCTAGTGGAGTCCATGTCTTGATGGTTCAGGGGCTTTTTTGGTGGCAAAAGGGGTACCTACTCAATACAGTATTAGATGTGTGGTCATAAATTTATGGCTTATTGGTGTATATATACAGTATATATATATATATATATATATAGTCATACAGTTTATCTGAGCATAGAAAGAAAGATTAGAGTTTTAGTATATTTATTGTTGTTCCTCTGTAAGTATAACCTAGAAATGTGCAGAGAGAATTTAGACAATTCTAATTTGATTAAATCGTAAGAAATTTTTGGCCCTGTATGTTCTCACTCTGAATAGTCATGTTGAAAAAAGTAAATTAATTTAAACTCTTTCTGTTCTTGAAGGGCTCACCTTAATATTGGCCTTTGCAGCTGTTCATACATACGTTTCTTTGGCTTCCCTGCTGCTCTGTTCACCTGGGAAAGTGGTGTGACCTACCCAATATGTGAGATTTGGAAAAGCATGGAACGTAATGTCCTTCTTCCCACATGGTAACACTGGTGCTTTGCAACTGTCTGTCTGGCATCCAACAAATTATTCCTCAGACTTGTGTAAGCCTATATAGGGGTTTATCTTCTTAATTGCATGGGTGGGGAAGGCATCATAGGATAGGTCAACATGTGTCCAGGATAAGGACATTTTTGACTCACATAGGACATCTCAACTTGCACTTTCCACTTTACTAACAATCAATAGGTAAAAACAACAGGGTAGCCGGGACCATTTTACCGAATGGGCAGGCTTGGAAGTTGCCCAGGGGCCCCACTTACCTGGGGGGCCCCACCTGCCCAGCAACCCAGCCCAAGCCAAGCATTAGTCCTGATTCCCATGTGCATCTTGCCGCTGAACTTAGCAGGTGCTAGCACCTGTCGGCCCTGTACTGCTGTCAGGCCACTTGGGCCATGGAGGGGGAGCCCACAACTGCAGGAATGCCTGTTCGCCTCCATGGGAACAGGCACATACAGGACAGTCAAGTCTGACTCCCGTCCATGTGTGTGTTCACCGGACCCAGCCGCCCAACTTGGAAGCTGTCATTAGCCTGGCACTGCTGTACCAATAAATATATCTTTATCGATAATTTGCATTTTTATTCTTGTGGGTGATTGTGTAGGCGGGGCCCCAGTGCACTGCATTGCCTGGGACCCTTTAATGCTCTTAAGATGGCACTGAGGGTAGCAACGCATTTCAACAAAAATAGATTTTAATCATGACTGTCACAACATCTATACATGCTGCCTTTAAGTGCAAACGAAACTATGCTCAGCATTAAATCTGCCAAAAGCACAATACAAGGGATGGAGTGAAGTTGCGGTTGCCAACATTTAAAAAAAAGAAAATAGCAATTTACAATGCTTGTAAAGTGGATGGAATGATTCATCTTACAGGAGCTGATGGTAAAATGCCAAGCTCAGCCTCAAGCAGATAAGTATTTCACTTTGAGTAAGCATTAGAAAAATGTAAAAAAAAATACAGGAAGATGTAATACACTAAACTAAAGGGAGAAATTGACGTGTTATTAGTTCCAACAGTAAACAGGTATAAAGTTTATTAAGATGTCACAGAATCTTACATACAAACAATACAGTCAAGGTACATAAAGTTCACTTTCAAGAAAACATACCAGATTAAAAATGACGGTACTCACCGTCACTGGGAGTGAACACTGAGAATATGGTTACTTCAAATAGGACAGTAATATTTATTAACCATATATCTCAAGAAACATATGAAGACTGCTTCACACAGTCAGACTCATAGCAGATGCTAATATCATCAGCTCAACCACCTGTCTTCCAGACATTGTTGAATATGCTGATTTACTCACCCATTATCTACAATGGGTTCTGTGTTTACACTTATGATAATGTGTATTGTATTTCATGAGCTCGAGGACGGCAGTCTGCTAGTTAATTGGCTCAGGTTGACTGAATCACTGTCATCTGTTAGTTGCTGAGTGGAAATAGTATACTGTTTGTGTTGGTTGTTCCTCAGATATGTTAATTATATTTCTGTGTACAATTTCATCCGCATAGGATAATGTAATCAGGCACGTGACTTGGTGGGGTAATTTGATCAGGAAGGGGATGTCCTCATGTGTGTATAAATTGTGTGCGACTGTTCAATAAAGGAGTTGGTTCCAGAACTTGTACAAGCTAAGTTTGTATGGGGGGCGGCTTGAATGTCTGATACCTATGTTCAAGACTGAAGATAGCCGTATACTGACAGAAGCCCACAAACACAGTGTGGGTCACTGTTCCCTTATAAAATGTATTACCACCTGTTAGAGAGCACACCTAGTGCCCCACATATCACTAGGACCATATTTATAAGGTAAGACGTACACCACCCCTTTCCATCTTGGTATTAACTAAAGACGGCATTCCCATACTACTAGTGTACAAAATATCAAAGCAGCAATCTATCCATTACTAAATCTGCTGGGGCTAATCCAGGGGCAGCTAAGCAACCACCCCATACCTTTTCAAATTTGAAGGGGGTTGCATCTATGCTGGTATAGCAGCTTTTCAGACAGTAGCGTTGTCATACCTCCCAACTTTCTGGGATAGGAATGAGGGACACCTATTAGCAAAAGAAGGTAGGCATAGGACAAACCCCCTGCCAAACCCCCCTTAAAGGAGACTTATACAAATAAATGATTGGTTAAAGCCACAAGTGCCTATTTTACCACTACTAGTCCTTGTTTATTGACCTTTGGAGTTTACAAATGCAGTAATTTCAGAGATGTATAGTAACTAAGTAGAAATACTTCACTACTGTACTTAAGGTATCTGTACTTTCCTGGAGTAGAATTTTTTTCTCCTACTTCCACTTTTACTTCACTACATTTTTTCGATGATTTCAATACTTCTACTCCGATATTTTTTTTTTTTTGTGCTGCATAGTTACTCGTTACAATTATAAAAATTACCACTGCCAGAACAGTAGATGGCAGGTTTCATGAAGCTCAAAACATGTCTATTATCAGCGCATACGAAAATAAATGCTACTGTATGTATAAATAAAAGCTGCATTTGAAATAATAAAAAACAATATGATGTTCAAACTTTTGACTTCTTTCTTTAATAACTACATAACACAGTACTTGTACTTTTACTTTCAGTACTTGAGTAGCAATTTTTTTTTCAAAACTACTGGTACTTTTACTTTCAGTACTTGAGTAGCAAAATGTTTTAAAAAACTACTTGCAATACCTAAGTACAAAAAATGTTGAATACTTTAGTACTTCTACTCAAGTCTCTTTTTGATAGAGCACGTCCACTTCTACTCAAGTCACTTTTTGATCGAGCACTTGTACTTTTACTCAAGTATGGGTTTCGAGTACTTTATACAACTCTGAGTAATTTAGAAATTAAATAAAAGGTTTAGCACAGATTAACACTTTTTGAAAGATAAATAGGGCATTTTATATACAACTATGTAGATCAGACAAAAATGAGGCACAAATGAGGAGGAAAGAGGGGCAGAGGGACTTTGTTCCGAATCAGGGACAGTCCCTCAAAATCAGACACAGTTGGGAGCTATGGCATTGTATCCATTTGTTCAAGCCACATCTGTGATGTAGGGGGAGCCTGAGAGATCCAATGAAGCAGTATGAGCCTGCGAGCCTGAAACAAAGCCTCCTCTCAACAAACGTATCTGGAGTAACAGCATCAAGCATGCCAAAATACAGTGCTGGGGCTCCACGGGAATAGAGACCTCAAGTGCAGTGTTTACCATTGTGACAACTGTATGCCAGTAACGGTGAAGCTTTGGGCACCTCCAGAGCAAGTGTATTTGATCTCCTGTATCCCTGCCACACCTAGGACATAAGGAGTCTGGACCTAGGCCCATGGAATGTAGCTTGAGTGGGGTATGGTAAGCTGTAAGATGCTGAGAATGGAGCCATATGCTGGAAAAATGTAACTTCGTCACACATGTGCAAGAGTGACATCACTGGTGGCTGCTCAATGGCCAACAGGGTGAAGAGATGGAGAGAACATTCTAGGCAAAAAAAAAAAACAGTGCAGAAGATGGTAGTTTGCAGCAGATGGGATAGCCAAGGGTATAGCGAAGCTGTCAGCGCTAGAGGATGGCACACGCAAAACGCACACGCAAATCTGTCCATAATGTGCAAGGATGTTGTGCATTATGGCAAGAGTTGCCGCCAATCAACAGTTTCAAGGAGCTACAGTGTGGGCACATACTACTGTTCTAAATATACTAGGTGTTGCCTCTATTATATAATGGAGGTTTGTAGATATCCATATGGTGCAGAAAGTCTATCTAAACTAAAAAATGAAAATGTAACCAGTCCTTTGATGTTGTGGCTGCATTTTTTTTCTTATTCATGGCCATTTCTCTTTATTTTCACCTGATGATCCTGCAAATAAAACCCTTTTCTCGATTGTATCGATGAGACAGCCATGGTTGTAACACAGGCTGGACTTTAAATATATTAGGAAAGTGATAAACAATGATGCCAACTTTTAACAAGTATAGATTAAATAAAAAAAAACACTATAGTGCAGCTGCCCCTTTAAAGTGTTAGTAAACCCAGAAGCTTGCAGTCACTATATCTGGTCTCCCAAAGTACAACGAACATGGAAATTCAATTATTTTAGTAAATATAAACTGCTACAGTGCATTGCGAAAGTATTCGGTTCCCTTGAACATTGCGACCTTTTGCCACATTTCAGGCTTCAAACATAAAGATATAAAACTGTAATTTTTGTGAAGAATCAACAACAAGTGGGACACAATCATGAAGTGGAACGTAATTTATTGGATATTTCAAACTTTTTTAACAAATAAATAACTGAAAAATTGGGCGTGCAAAATTATTCAGCCCCCTTAAGTTGATCCTTTGTAGAGCCACCTTTTGCTGCGATTACAGCTGTAAGTCGCTTGGGGTATGTCTCTATCAGTTTTGCACATCGAGAGACTGAAATTTTTGCCCATTCCTCCTTGCAAAACAGCTCGAGCTCAGTGAGGTTGGATGGAGAGCGTTTGTGAACAGCAGTTTTCAGTTCTTTCCACAGATTCTCGATTGGATTCAGGTCTGGACTTTGACTTGGCCATTCTAACACCTGGATATGTTTATTTGTGAACCATTCCATTGTAGATTTTGCTTTATGTTTTGGATCATTGTCTTGTTGGAAGACAAATCTCCGTCCCAGTCTCAGGTCTTTTGCAGACTCCATCAGGTTTTCTTCCAGAATGGTCCTGTATTTGGCTCCATCCATCTTCCCATCAATTTTAACCATCTTCCCTGTCCCTGCTGAAGAAAAGCAGGCCCAAACCATGATGCTGCCACCACCATGTGTGACAGTGGGGATGGTGTGTTCAGGGTGATGAGCTGTGTTGCTTTTACGCCAAACATAACGTTTTGCATTGTTGCCAAAAAGTTTGATTTTGGTTTCATCTGAGCAGAGCCCCTTCTTCCACATGTTTGGTGTCTCCCAGGTGGCTTGTGGCAAACTTTAAACCACACTTTTTATGGATATCTTTAAGAAATGGCTTTCTTCTTGCCACTCTTCCATAAAGGCCAGATTTGTGCAGTATACGACTGATTGTTGTCCTATGGACAGAGTCTCCCACCTCAGCTGTAGATCTCTGCAGTTCATCCAGAGTGATCATGGGCCTCTTGGCTGCATCTCTGATCAGTCTTCTTGTATGAGCTGAAAGTTTAGAGGGACGGCCAGGTCTTCGTAGATTTTCAGTGGACTGATACTCCTTCCATTTCAATATTATCGCTTGCACAGTGCTCCTTGGGATGTTTAAAGCTTGGGAAATCTTTTTGTATCCAAATCCGGCTTTAAACTTCTCCACAACAGTATCTCGGACCTGCCTGGTGTGTTCCTTGTTCTTCATGATGCTCTCTACGCTTTAAACGGACCTCTGAGACTATCACAGTGCAGGTGCATTTATACAGAGACTTGATTACACACAGGTGGATTCTATTTATCATCATTAGTCATTTAGGTCAACATTGCATCATTCAGAGATCCTCACTGATCTTCTGGAGAGAGTTTGCTGCACTGAAAGTAAAGGGGGCTGAATAATTTTGCACGCCCAATTTTTCAGCTTTTTATTTGTTAACAAAGTTTGAAATATCCAATAAATTTTGTTCCACTTCATGATTGTGTCCCACTTCTTGTTGATTCTTTACAAAAAATTACAGTTTTATATCTTTATGTTTGAAGCCTGAAATGTGGCAAAAGTTTGCAAAGTTCAATGGGGCGGAATACTTTCGCAAGGCACTGTAATTACCTTTTTCTTATCAGCAGTATTTAGCAGTCTTGTGACTTCTATCAGCATCTGGTTAAAGCTTGTAGGAGGAGTTTTCATTCTCCCCTGATTGTCCTATGAGGTTGCATGACCCTGACCCTCTGTCTTGACATTGCTGATTGGCCCTGTGCTGATCACATGCACCCTCCCAAGAAAAAAAAAACTCTCTAGCAATACACAAAAAACTGAGCATGTGCGGAGTGACTCCAAGGCTCTGTTCTATCAGCAGATGGATTGGGGGACAGTGGAAGAACAGGAAGATCAGAGAAGACAGAATCAAACAACCTTTTTACACAATGCAGAGGATTAACCCCTTAAGTTCCACAGTGAGTATAACAAGTGTGCTTTACTGCATATACAGACTGATTTTACTGTTGTGGGTTTAGTACCACTTTTAGTGTCGACAACACTTTCAATAAATATGTAGCACCCTCCTAGGTAGGCGCTAGAAAGAGAGAGTATAGTTTTGGATCCTTTCTGGTTACCAGAAGGTAAATCTATATTGTTCTCTGCCTACTAGAGATCTGCTAGTGAGGTCTGCTCAATTTGCTCAGGTGCAAATCAGTTTGTCTGAAGTGTTTCACACTGGTCCAATAGGGAGGAATATTGGACAGTGGGAGGAAACCTCACAAATGCGTGAGTTAATCTGAGGGCCTAAAGAGTTAGAGAAGAACTGAACCCGGAGGTCCTGTAGAGCTGACTGGAAGGAGACACTGGAAGGATCTGATTCTGCATACAGTGAGTACAGATCTGTGTCAAGGGGGCCTGACCTGAGGGTGGCCATCCCTGTAGATAGAAGAGTCAGTGGACGGGTGTCAGTAATGGGGATGCTAGAGAGTATCCTGAAGATAATGTAGATCACCAAGTCTATTGCTGGAGAGATAGAGCAAGAGACTTAAACCTTTCCATACATGTGGCAGTATGGTTTAAGCAGTGTGACTGCTTCCACAAATAACCTGATGAGGCCAAGTGAGAGTTATCCTTATCTATTGTGAATAGTTACAGTTGGAGTATCCCCCAATTCCCTTCTCCCATCCAAGGTGCAAAATAAACACAAAAAAAAACAATACGCCTTGATTGTTTATTAAGCAACAAGCCATTGAGAGTAAGGATGAATGTGTGAACTGTACTCTAAGTGACTGTTTGCTGGTAATCAGCGGAGGCCCAACAAGTCATTATACAGCAAGCCCTATGGAGACAGTGCTACATATACATTGGAAAAAGTAGGTGCCACTTTTAAAAAAATAGTGAGCTATGCAAAAGAAAACGAAGAATTTCAAAAATCATTCAAAGTGTCCACAAACATTATACACCAAATCACTACTGCGGCAAGGTTCGATGGAAGTGGGGACAGGTACCGGTCAATAACAGGTACCCGCTTCCCCCTGAAAGGTGCGAAATGAGGCACCGGAGGGGGGAGAAGACAGATAAGCGGAGCTTCCACTTCTGCATCGCATCAATAGTACATTATGAAATACTTACCTTGGAATGAAGCCTTCCAACAGCCGCTGTCACCGCTAAGAGGGCTGACATCTTCCCTAGGCTTTCTTCTGGGTTTGCGTGCTGCGGCTGGGTGATTGGCTAGAGCCCGCGATACGCAGGAGCCCTCAGTTCCAGCAAGAAGCTCTAAAGGTCCAGCAGGGTATCCCGGACCTTCAGAGTACATGCACAGGTGACGTCCCCGGCTGCACCCAGGGTAAATGTCTCCTAAATGGTGCACATTTAGTAGATATTAATTTTGCCTACAGGCAACAAAAATCACAAAGCAGGCTTTACTACTGCTTTAAAGGGTAACTCTGGCTGGTGAGAGGGTTCAGGATGGTAGAGCTCACAGATGATGTCAGCAGGCATGTAGCAGGACTATGCGTAGGAGAAGGCAGCTGCATCAGAGTAGAGCAGCATTAGAGACAGAAGCATATTCAAGATCAAGCCGAGGTCAGCAACGTGCAGTACAGAGCAGAATCCAAATCAGGTCAGGAGGAAGACAGGTCGATAACAGGAATCACATGCAGAACATAAGTCAAGGAACACACTGAAGACCTGTCAGCACGGGCCTATACAATGTTTGTATGCGCCACCTGGCTAAT
Source organism: Pelophylax lessonae (assembly GCF_965119305.1). Lineage (NCBI taxonomy): Eukaryota > Metazoa > Chordata > Amphibia > Anura > Ranidae > Pelophylax > Pelophylax lessonae. The sequence goes on along the minus strand of NC_138770.1, from coordinate 648,781,459 downwards.
AGGAATTACCTGATAGACTAGTAGTTAAGGGGAGTCAGAGGCGGGCATTCGGGTCATGTCATGTCATGTCCCGATAGCTAGCATGGTAACCACCGGCTACCATTCTGGAAGCGTGCAAGGAGCGCACCCTCAGCACAGCAAGGGTATTTTCACACGGGCTTTCCGCCAGGCGGACTCCATTTTGGTCAGTGCGGATCGATCCGCTGATCCCCGCTGAGCAGGTGGATGACAGGTCAGTCTCTGATGAGGGATGATCGAACTTTTGAAAAGTTCGGTTCGGCCAGAACACCCAAACTTCCTGAAAGTTCGGGTCCGGATTCCAGAACCCCATTGAAATCAATGGGACCCAAACTTCGGTAATCAAAAAACACAATTTTGAAGCCCTAAAACCCAATAAATGCCCCTAAAAAGTGCCTAGGGTCCTGGGTCATGCCACAGGGACTCTGAATCAGGCAAAAAAAAGTTCTTAAAAATTGTCGTTTTTGATAGAGAGCCAAATATTGAAAAAAATTATTGGAAAAAAAAAAAAGATTTCTTTGGATTTAGTGTCTGGGGGGGTCTAAAAAGTGTACCTGTGAAGTTTCAACTCTGTAGCATGTCCAGAACCAGAAAAAAAAAGATAATTTTTCTTAGAATTTCAATAGTGCAGGGATGGGTCTACGCTCCTTTTACACCTGGGCGTTTTTGTTTCAGGTCTTTATTGGGCATTTTTTGGGCATCTTTGGAGGCAGGCATGACATCTGAACTTCTGTATAGGGGTATATATATATATGTGTGTGTGTGTATGTATATATATATATATATATATATATATATATATATATAATCAAAAACACCATTTTGAAGCCCTAACACCCAATAAATGTCCCTAAAAAGTGCCTAGGGTTCTGGGTCATGCCACAGGGACTATGAATCAGACAAAAAAAAGTTCTTAAAAATTGTCATTTTTGATAGAGAGCCAATTATTGAAAAAATTATTGAAAAACGAGATGTCTTTGGATTTAGTGTCTGGGGGGGGGGGGGGGGTCTACAAAGTGTACCTGTGAAGTTTCAGCTCTGTAGCATGTCCAGAACCAGAAAAAAAAGATAATTTTTCTTAGAATTTTTATTAGCGCAGGGATGGGGTTCCGCTCCATTCACACCTGGGCGTTTTTGTTTCAGGCATTTATTGGGCATTTTTTGGACGTCTTTGGAGGCAGGCATGACATCTGAACTTCTGTATAGGGGTATATATACACACACACACACACACACACATATATATATATATATATATATATATATATATATATATATATATATATATACACATACACACATATAGGTGTGAAAGGAGTGGAACCCCATTGCTGCGCTAATTAAATTATTTGCAGGGATGGGGTTCCGCTCCTTTCACACCTATATGTGTGTATGTGTATATATATATATATATATATATATATATGTGTGTGTGTGTGTGTGTGTATACATACCCCTATACAGAAGTTCAGATGTCATGCCTGCCTCCAAAGACGCCCAAAAAATGCCCAATAAACGCCTGCAACAACACACCTGGGTGTTTTTGTTGCAGGCGTTTATTGTGCATTTTTTGGGCGTCTTTGGAGGCAGGCATGACATCTGAACTTCTGTATAGGGGTATATATACACACACACATATATGTATATATACACATACACACATATAGGTGTGAAAGGAGCGGTACCCCATCCCTGCAAATAATTTCATTAGCGCAGGGATGGGGTTCCGCTCCTTTCACACCTATATGTGTGTATGTGTATATATATATATATATATATATATATATGTGTGTGTGTGTGTGTTCAGATGTCATGCCTGCCTCCAAAGACGTCCACAAAAAAGCCCAATAAACGCCTGAAACAAAAACGCCCAGGTGTGAAAGGAGCGGAACCCCATCCCTGCTCTAATAAAAATTCTAAGAAAAATTATATTTTTCTTCTTGCAGTCACCCTGACATGGAAGGGTTTGGTCACCCTGGCATAGCAGTCAGAGTCAGTTCACCCTAAACTACACTACGGTCACCCTGACACTTAACACTTTCCCTACAGAAACTATTTTTTTGAATCTAACTATAGTGGTATATAGTACCCTAACTACACTGCATATCCCTTTCCTCACACTAATAATTGCTAAATGACACTTTTGCAGCAGGAGTAACAGAACTGCTTCCACTCTCTTCCACAGCACCTGTATTACAGTGCTAGAGATTTGGCGGGGCTATGTTATATACTGGGGGGCGTATTCACTACTGATTGGCCTCTGGACCCCCTAGTCACTCCAATCACATTCCTAGCATCCTCCTGCCCCCTCAATTGGCTTTTACTCACGTTTCTGGTCCAATCACGGGCTTTTAAAGCCCAGTTCCTGTCCCATTGCATTTTGGGCGGTTCTGGTGCCGAATTCCGAACTTTTACCGCAAAAAGTTCGGAATTCAGCCGAATTACGAACAGATGGTTGACCCGAACCGTTCGATCATCCCTATCTCTGATCTGTGTGCAGAGACAGACCTGTCAGATCCATGCTGTCCTCTATGGGGAGATCGGATGAAAACGGACCGCCTCTCGGGTTCCTTCCGTCTGGATTCCATGGACCGGATTGGATCAGATAGCAGCGGGTGTCAGCGGACATGTCACCGCTGACATCCGCCGCTCCATAGGGATGCATGGAGCATCCAATCAGGTCTGGCTGAAAAAACTGACAGGCAGCCCTGATTGGAAAACCCGTGTGAAAGGGGCCTAAGTGTTTTAAACAGGGACGTATATATGCAGCCGCTCAGCATGAAGGCCCACAAGGCGAGAGACCACATATGTGCGTTCAGTGGGCGTGAAGAGGTTAAACACACAGTTCTTTGTGCTTTTGTTTGAGCTCCCAAAAGGTGACCAGGAATCTGCATTTCTGGCAGGATCAACTGTTTTTTACTGTACTTGCTAAAAATGTTCTTAGCCTCTAAAATGAAAACGAATGCAGCTTCCACATCTAAAGACTGTTAAGCTGCAATACATTAAATTCTTGTTTTTGGGTTTAGATACGCTATAAAGGAATACCAACCAGCAGGGAAGGGGGATGAAGCTCTCAGATTTATCTGCTGTGGGACAAAGGGCCACCTTGGTGGATTTCGCCTGCACTGTAATTCTACTTGTTCAAACTTTTTGCCTAGAATGTGGCTGAAATACATTAAAGTTAAAAGAACCTACTTGTAATTCACAACATAACTCAACATACATAGTAATTTATCAGAGAGATTATCCTTTTTTGTCAGCTCAGCATACAACATTTATTTTAATTCTCAGCGGCTTTGCCTGCGCTAACTTAAATTTGAAGTCATATTTTGCAAAGCATTTAAGGCAAACACCATTATGTTTAAATGCATTTATTTATGAGCGCCGGCCGAGCAAGGTTTGTAAATTATACAATATTTTAGGCAAATTAAAAAGACACAGTAAACGGTGAAATATATTGACCACCTGATGTACTTGTGTTTTGTACATTTATATGCAATTTAGATAGTTATTTTGTTCTGTAGTAAAATCCCATTAAACACTGTGAACAGCTTGATTTAGATGTCAGGTAGACCCCCGTGTGAACAGGTGGACCTTCTATTATAATGATTTTCTAGAATTGTGAAAAAAGCCTAAATCAGAGGTAAATTAATGTAAGAAAGAACAAGTAGAAAAGAAAAACAAAACAAAAAAAAAAAAACATTGATCTGCCAAACTGAGCATTTAAATGTGACCAGCAGGTCTCAGCGTTGGATTGAGCAGTACAGAAAAATTAACAATTTACAACTAAAGGCTTCTGTATAACAGTCTAAACATTTTCCGTTATTATGTAATGCACAAGCCTTATAAAGTAAAGAGAAAACTTCCTTTCCCATTCCTGAGATCAATCCTCCTTCATTTGTGTCTCACACGCTCCCCCTCTCAGACACTGCAACCTGGGCTGGTAGGGTTTCAGTAACAGGGGCAGTCAGAGCTGATATTAGAAATCACGGGCCCCGTACAGCCTACCTAGCAAGGCCGCCCCCCCAAATATATCAAGACAATATATTCACTAAAAATACACTAACATCATAATTAGTGGACGTAAACATAACAGAGAACCTGTGTGAATTTTCCCTCTTTAACCACTTGCCGTCGGCTTACTGTCTATTTACGTCGGCAGGGTGGCTCTTCCAGGCAAAATCACATTAATAAGTGTCATCTGCCTTGAAGGAGCTAGGGGGCAAACGTGCGCCGCCAGCGGCACGCTCCCGCCCCCCACCATCAGCGGGGAAGCTGGCACGTGTGTCAGGCGGCTTCGATTGCCGCCTGACACCCTCGATCTCTCCCCACTGCTTGCAATGATCACAGAGACCATGTGATCCTTCTATATAGGATCACATGTCTCTGTGATCATTTCAAAAGCCCAAGCAATGTAAACATCTCTTGTGACAGCAATATGCAGTGACAGGTACTCTTTATGGAGGGATCGGGGTCTAAAAGACCCCAAACCCCTCCACTGCACTTCCATGTATTCAAAACGCCGAAAATGGCATTTTTGAATACATTCACTTTTTAAAACTGCCGCCTTTAGCAGCCGAGTAACTTGGATGTGACGTCATGGACGCCGCCTGCAGGTTACGTCATCGGAGACCCGTTCGAAGCAGCTTCCGGCTTCGATCGGGACTCCATCCAGCTGGCGGACACCCCGGCTGGTTGCTCAAGTCTCCCGGTGGGATGGGAGACCTGGGCAGAGTCTCAGAAGGCGGCGGGAGGTCCCGAGCCGCATCGGTCGTTACCTCCGGAAAGCCGCCCAGAGACAGCAGAACACAAGTGAACTGGATAGGAGGAGTAGCGGGGGCAGCATACAGAAGAACCAATCTCCTCCATTTTCCTCCTGCAGCTACAGGAGGAAAAAGGAGGACAGTGATTTCTCTACATGCTGCCCCCGCCACCCCTCCTATCCAGGTGTACAAGGGAGCCGCACAGGCCCTCTGGAGCATGGGGCCCGGTTGCAATTGCAACCCCTGCAACCCCTGTAGTTACTCCCCTGCTATTAATTCATTTATGCTGCTGAAGCTGCAAAGAAAGGGACTGATAAATCTATGTCCTCTGTCACCTTTGGCTGGGAAGAGGGGGCCTCCGGCAGGTAGGCTAAGGCTGGCCATGCATGATCCAATTTTCTTACAATTTTCTGTCCAATTTTCTTGAAATTTACCTTCAAATATGTAGTACAAAGGCCTGCCTAATTGGATACAAGTGAAAGTGTTGTTTAGCTTTGACCTCACATTATGTGGTTTGTGGTAAATCTATCAGAAAATTGTACAACAAAAATTGAACATGTATGGCCAGCCTAACAGCAGCCCTGTACACAGAAATGTATATCTTTTCATGGATCTTTACACATTATTGTTCTAAAGCGCGGAGTTCACATTTGTATTGGTCCAAACACATACTTGGCAATGGATCAGCCAAAGAATAATGAGCAACGCCCATGTCTAAAAACAATTTATCTTTAATTGCCGGGAATACATGACGATAACATTAGGAACACAATGGGATCAAACAGAACACCAAGTACCCTCTATTAATTAAGAATACTAGTCACTACATTCCATGACGTTTAATAAGCATAAAAGTCCTACTAATGCTTCCTAAATGAGATGGCGATGTACTTTTTAGAATATTGTGTTAATGTCTGTTCTTGGTTAATAATCCACACAGACTACACAATCGGTGTTGCTCCATACTTCAAACAAAAAAACATTACTTGATAGCGTGAGATAATGTTTCATATTGTGATGAGCTGAGTGTACCTGGGTTAGGTTCAGGGGAGGTTCAGCATACATTAATACAGTGCATCCGGAAAGTATTCACAGTGCTTCATTTTTTCCACATTTTGTTATGTTATAGCTTTACCCCAAAATTGATTAAATTCATTATTTTCCTGAAAAATTCTACAAACAATACCCCATAATGACAATGTGAAGGAAGTTTATTTGAAATCTTTGCAAATGTATTAAAAATAAAAAATACACTTATACATAAGTATTCACAGCCTTTGCCATGATGCTCACAGTTGAGCTCAGGTGCATCCTGTTTCCACTGATCATCCTTGAGATGTTTCCTCAACCTGATTGGGGTCCACCTGTGGTAAATTTAGTTGTTTGGACATTATTTGGAAAGGGACACATCTGTCTTCCACAGTTAACAGGGCATGTCAGAGCACAAACAAAGCCATGAAGTCCAATTAATTGTCTGTGGACCTCTGAGACAGGATTGAGGCACAGATCTGGGGAAGGGTACAGAAACATTTCTGCAGCATTGGAGGTCCCAATGAGCACAGTGGCCTCCATCATCTGTAAATGGAAGAAGTTTGGAACCACCAGCACTCTTCCTAGAATGGGCTGCCCGGCCAAACTGAGGGATCGGAGGAGAAGGGCCTTAGTTAGGGAGGTGACCAAAAAGCCAATGGTCACTCTGACAGAGCTCCAGCATTTCTCTGTGGAGAGAAGAGAACCTTCCAGAAAACACACCATCTCTGCAGCACTCCACCAATCAGGCCTGTATGGTAGAGTGACAAGACAGAAACAATGTGGGCTATGTGGGACTTTAGGTGAGACACCAGCAGGTATGCCCAGCATCTCCATCCCTGCATCAGAAAAAAACGAATTGAAAAGGATTAAGAGAGGTGCATGGAAGCCAGCCAGCCCCCAGTCTGATGTACTCACCCTCCAGTCTGCCACCAACCAAGTAGACCTGTCTCATGATATAAATAAAGAACAGGGGTTTAGTTGACACGCATCTGCAAACGCATGTGTAAGCTGCAGGGCCACTACACGGCACCCTGTTTTACCTGCAGTCCTAACACTTTTAATTTGAGTGTCTCCACACTGGGAGCACATGGCTGCTAATGGATGGATAGGAGGCAGGTGGGAGGGAGCAGCCCAAACCTCCCCCAACCTACCCCCATCCATGACTGGCCTAGTATCTCAAAACTCTAATAGCGATGTTCTTGCGATGGTACAAACTGAAAACGACCAGCTGAGAAGCATACACCTCCAACCCCTTGGCGGATGCAGTGTAAAACACAGATCGGGACTTTATATGAGGCAATTGGCCTGTATAGCACAGTGCCTCCATCCCTAATTTCATAAAATATTTGGGACTTTACATGAGACAAGCAGGTCATGCTATGGTCTCCATCCCTGTCATGAGACAGGTCTACTTGGTTGGTGGCAGACTGGAGGGTGAGTACATCAGACTGGGGGCTGGCTGGCTTCCATGCACCTCTCAATCCTTTTTAATTTGTTTTTTTCTGATACAGGGATGGAGACGCTGGGCATACCCGCTGGTGTCTCACCTAAAGTCCCACATAGCCCACATTGTTTATGTAACTAGGGATGGAGGCAACTTGCCTAAAGGCTAGTGCTTCATTTAAAGTCCCACCGTGCGATTTTCGTGCGTTTTTTGGTGGATGCAGTCTGATTTGACCCCAGTTTTTTTCATATACAGGGATGGAGACCATAGCATGACCTGCTTGTCTCATGTAAAGTCCCAAATATTTTATGAAATTAGGGATGGATCGTGACGATTATGAAATTTATGAAATGCAGAAAAAATTCACTTAGTAAAGATTACCCAGTTATGTGCAAGAAAATTACGCCAGTTAATCGAAGAAACAATTCCCTTGCAAAATGAACAGCCTATTTGCCTAAGCCTCGGCTCACACTGCTGTGACTTAACATGTCACTTGCGACACATAAAGTTGCATGACAATTCAAAACACATTTATTTAAATGAGTGCCATCCAATTCAATGTGACTCAAGTTGCAGCTACAAAAAAAAAGGCTCCTGCACTACTTTTCTGTGACTTTGTTGCGACTTAAGTGCAATAGTTTGCAATGTTAAACCACAAGTTGTTACAGACAGTCCCCAGGTTACAAACAAAATGGGGTCCATAGGTTTGTTCTTAAGTTGAGTTTGTATGTAAGTTGGAACAAGTACATTATTTAAAGGGTAACTATCAGCAAATAAAGCAAAATGACCTTTCCTTTTTAATCTGCAACTGTTGTCATTTTCTGAAAATGCAATGCAATATGGCTACCTGGAGCTGTTCTGTACACAGAATGTATACTGACCACACCCCAGAAACATCATTTCCTGCTTGTGTGATTGGCTCACCAATTTTCCCAGAAGTCTGCACTAAGATACAAGTCAGATTTCTGGCATCCCCTGCAACAAAAATGTAATTTTTGGTGAGATACTCCCAATAGGAACACATCTAAAGGGGTGCAGGCCATGCAGATTTCCTCATTAGAGCCCTGCAGCTGCCACAGCTGATAGATAATTATGAAACCACTCCCATTAGACACACTCAGCACAGAGGAACAAACGATGATTTCTTCAGAATAACAAAAGGTAGAAATCTGCAACAAAGTTTGTTATAATCCCTGCAATGTACAGAGATCACCCAGAGGGGAATGTTTTTTTCTCAACAAAAGTGGAGTTACGCTTTAAGTGTATCTCCAGCCCAAAAAAAATACCTTTTCAGTTTTTTGGATAGCATTACCACCCATGTAATGATTGTTTTTCTCTCTGTTTCCCTGTTCAGAAGATTTCACCTCATTTTCTGTCTCTATGACAATTGGATTTTGAAAATTTGGGGTTGTTGTGGAAACAAGGATTGGTGATAAATCTTCAGTGGAGACACCTTTTACCCATGAGAACTCTTACAGGAGTGAATTTCCTTTCCTAGGGGGAGATTTCTCCTCACTTCCTGTTGTCTCCCTCTGTTTGTAAGTAGAAGTCTTTTGTAAGTCGGATGTGTGTAACTCTGGGACTGCTTGTACTGACTATTTTGCCTTTGAAGGTGCAGTTTTTTCCAGCGTATCCTTTCTTTTCTACTTGGTGCTTGCTCCAGGCCATTGACTCATCTAGTGGTCAGGGAAGGATAAGGATAATAGACCTAAAATGTACAATTTTAAAAACCGGATCAACACTGGAAGCACTTATGTACTGACAGCTTTCTTTTAAAACCTCATCCATTTTACATTGTTAATCTTTTTTTTTTTTTTTTAAAGTGTTAGTAAACCCACAACAGTAAAATCAGTCTGTATATGCAGTAAAGCTTGCTTGTTATACTCACTGTGGAACCTAAGGGGTTAATCCTCAACATTGTGTAAAAAGGCTGTTTGATCCTGTCTCCTCTGATTGTCCGCTTCTTCCACTGTCCCCAATTCATCTGCTTATAGTCCAGAGCCTTGGGGTCACTCTGCACATGCTCAGTTTGGTGTGTATTGCTAGAGAGTTTTTTTTTTTTTGTTGGGAAGGTGCATGTGATCTGCACAGGGCCAATCAGCACTGTCCAAACAGAGGGCCAGGGGTCCTGCAGCCTCATAGGACAGTCCGAGGAGAATGAAAACCCCTCCTACAAGCTTTACCCAGACACTCATAGAAGTCAAAAGACTGCTATATACTGCTGATAGGAAAAGGTATTTATCAGTTCATTATTACTAAAATAATTGCATTTCCATGTTCTGTGTACTGTGGGAGACCAGATATAGTGAATGCAGACTCCTGGGTTTAGTAACACTTTACAGTGATTGTAAAGTCTTGTTTTTTTTTTTTTTAATAATAAATATGTTATACTTACTGTACCTCCTCTGTGCAGTTGGTTTTGCAAAGAGCAGCCTAGATCCTCCTCTTCTTGGGTCCCTCTTTGCTGCTCCTGGCCCCTCCCTCCTGTCGAGTGCCTCCACACCAAGCAGCTTCCTATGGGGGCGCCCGAGCCGAGCTGCAGCTCCGTGTGTCCATTCAAACATGGAGGTTTGGCCCCACCCCCTCTCTCTCCTGATTGGCTAACTGCCTTTGATTGACAGCCACGGTAGCCAATGGCGCTGCAGCTGTGTCTCAGCCAATCAGGAGGGAGAGCCCCGGACGGCCGAGGGACTTGTGGACATCGCTGGACAGAGAAGGGGCTCAGGTAAGTTTTAGGGGCCTTAGGGGGGCTGCTGCACACAGAAGGCTTTTTATCTTAATGCATAGAATGCATTAAGATAAAAAAAAAACTTCTGCATTTACAATCCTTTTAAGCTACACTTGCCCCTCTTTTAGTCTATATGTCAGCTAGCTAATAAGAGCAGCATCTGAATAAGTGAAAGGTAAACCTTATCCTGCCAATGGGTACAGAGTTTATTGCAAGTAACTTATTCATGCTTTCCAAAATAAACTTTTGTAGAACTATGTGAAATGTTAAAACTGGCCAAAAACAAAAAACGGCACACACATATTATCAGTCTATGGGGGAGATTTACTAAAACTGGAGAGTGCACAATCTGGTGCAGCTCTGCATAGAAACCAATCAGCTTCCAGGTTTGTTTGGCAAAGCTTAATTGCACAAGCTGAAGTTAGAAGCTGATTGGCTACCATGCAGAACTGCATCAGATTTTGCATTCCTCAGTTTTTGGAAATCAACCCCTGTTTTTTCTATATTTCATGTTCACAACTGTCCCTCATTTGAAGGGACTGACCCTCTTTTAAAAACAAATCCCTCCGTCCTTCTTTCCTCCTCAGTTGTTACTCTTTTTTAACCACTTAAGCCCGGAAGATTTTACCCCCTTCCTGACCAGGGCCTATTTTACGATTCGGCACTGCGTGACTTTAACGGACAATTGCGCGGTCGTGCGATGCTGTACCTAAACGAATTTGACGTCCTTTTTTTCCCCACAAACAGAGCTTTCTTTTGGTGGTATTTGATCACCTGTGCAATTTTTACTTTTTGCGCTATAAACAAAAAAAGAGCGTAAATTTTGCAAAAATAACAATATTTTTCAAATTTTTTTATATGAAATTCCCAACAAAAAAAAATGTAAAAATCTAAATTTTTTAACATTTTCGGCCAATTTGTTTTATGCTACATATGTTTGGTAAAAAAAAAATCGCAAAAGGCGTATTTTGATTGGTTTGCGCAAAAGTTATTGCGTTTACTAACTAAGGGAAGGATTTTTGTCATTTTTGTTGTTTTTTTTTCGCGTGCAATGGCGCCGGTCTGCGATTTTTTTTGCGGTACTGCAACATTGCGGCGGACAGATCGGACCCTTGACTGACATTTTTGACACTTTTGGGGTTACCAGTGACATTACTACAGTAATCAGTGCTATACATATGCACTGTTACTGTAAAACGACACTGGCAGTGAAGGGGTTAACTTTTTTTTGAGAGGGAGGGGTTATGTGTGTCCCTAGGGGCGTGATTCTAACTGTGATTGGCTGTGGCTTGAGGTGTAGGAACAGTGATCAACGGTCCTACATAGTAGAACCGTATGATCACTATTCCTACACCGGGGAGAATGACAGGCGGCTTGTTTACATACATCTCCCGCTCTAACGGACGATCGTGAGTGACCGGCGGACATCGGGTCTGCCGGGCACACGCGCGGGGGGATTCGTGACCACGCGGGAGCGCGCCTCCGGCGGCGCGCGCTCGCTCGCTCCCTAGACCCTCACAGGCTAGCGACGTAGACCTACGTCGCTTTGCCTGTGAGAGGCTGACTGCCGACGTAAATAGTCGTGCTGCGGTCGGCAAGCGGTTAAAGTGGTTTTAAAGGCTCAAGGTTTTTTACCTTCATGCATTCTATGTATGAAGGTAAAAAACCTTTTGTGTGCAGCAGCCCACCCTAATACTCCCCTGAGCTCCCTCTTGATCCAGCCATGTGCATGAGAGCTGAGCTTCTCCCGAGTCTCTCATTCCTCATTGGCTCCTGCTACTTTAATTTACAGCCAGTGAGACAATAAGTAATAATAATAATAATAATAATGTATGTCTCATGGGCACATAGAGCAGGGCTCAGGAGCAAGCACCCAACAGTGTCCCCAGAGCAAGTGACTTGCTATTGGGGGCACTGGCTGAAGAGGAGGAGCCAAGAGTGCTTGCAGGGCACCCAAAAAGAGGAGGACCTGGGCTGCTCTGTGCAAAACCACTGCACAGAGCAGGTAAGTATAACATGTTTGTCATTTATTTATTTATTTTTTTAAAGAACCCTAATGCCACTTTAACTGTAACTGTATAGACTGCTATCAAAATCTACAATTGAATTCCCAGAAATGTGTAGTGCATTAAAAGAGAAGTATGGGATAACAATAAAATAAAAAAATATATATACTCCCCTAGGTGAATGCTGCATCTGTCCCCAGCCGGGTCTAAGACTGAGAACTGAGCAATTAAAGACTGCTGATTGCCCAGTTTTCAATGTTTTGTGACAGTCACCAGCTCTCTGTTCTTCCCCTCCAGTGCTCACTAGAGTTCTGATCTGCGGAGGAGAGGAAAGGCTGGCTCAGGCTCTCAGCAGATCACATAGAGGCTGAGCCAGCTGGTGGTCCAGGTTTCTGGGTGGATTCTGACCATATAGTCAGGATCTAGTGATAGCCTGGACCATCTCTTTGAGGTCAGTCAACAGTGGGTTACAAGAGTGCAAAACGAACTGCACTCCTGTGATCCCCAGGAGAAGTATAGCCAAATAAGCTTCTCCTTTAACCGGTTGCCGACCGCCGCACAACTATATACTGCGGCGGTCAGCCCCGGCCAGGCAGAGTGACGTAGGGGTACGTCACTCGCCTGTCACTGACTTGCGAGCCAATTGCGGGCGAGGGCGCGCCCGCCCCGGCTCGTTCACTAACAAGTCAGTGCGTGTGACCGGCGGACCCGATCGTCCGCCGGTCACTCATGATCGCTCCGGTGAAGGGAGAAAGGCAGACGGCTTATGTAAACAAGCCATCTGTCATTCTTCCCTGTGTAGAAATGAAGATCAGACGGTTCTACTATGTAGGACCGTTGATCTTTGTTTTTACACCAATAGCCATGTCCCACTACAGTTAGAAACACTCCCCTAGGACACACTTAACCCCTCCCTCTCCAATACAGTTAACCCCTTCCCTGCCAGTGTCATTTTTGCAGTAACAGTGCATATGTATAGCACTGATTACTGCAGTAATGTCACTGGTAACCCCAAAAGTTTTAAAAATGTCAGTCAAGGGTCCGATCTGTCTGCCCCAATGTCGCAGTACCGCAAAAAAAATCTCAGATCGCCGCCATTACGCGTTAAAAAAAAACAACAAAAATGACAAAAATCTTTCCCTTTGTTAGTAAACACGATAACTTTTGCGCAAACCAATCAAAATACGCTTTTTTTTTTTACCAAACATATGTAGCATAAAACAAATTGGCCGAAAATGTTGAAAAATTTAGATTTTTACTTTTTTTTGGGGGGGAATTTCATATAAAAAAATGTGAAAAATATTGTTATTTTTGCAAAATTAACGCTCTTTTTTTGTTTATAGCGCATGATCAAAAAATCGCACAGGTGATAAAATACCACCAAAAGAAAACTCTGTTTGTGGGAAAAAAAAGGACGTCAAATTTGTTTAGGTACAGCGTCGCACGACCGCGCAATTGTCCGTTAAAGTCACGCAGTGCCGAATCGCAAAATACCCCCTGGTCTTTTAGCAGCCAAATCCTCCGGGGCTTAAGTGGTTAAAAAGTAACTTTATTTAGCATCTCCCAGACCTCTAGGAGCAGGAGGAGTACCCCCATAAACAGGGAGGGCCTGCATTTCCCCAGGGAAAAGTCCATGTCTAAAATAGGGGACTGAAATAACATTGGGCACCAGTCACTTTCTGTCTTTTTAGAAGTTTTATTTCTCATCCCAGAAGTAGAGAAGGTTGTGGATCCCAGAAAGTAACACTTAGGCTTCTTTCACACGGTCCGCCTCCGCAGGCGGATCCGTGTTTCTCAGCGGGGATTGATCCGCGATCCCCGCTGAGCCGGGCGGATGACAGCTCCGTCTCCGCTTGCAGAGCGGAGAGGGAGGTGTCTCAGCACCCGCTGCCCTCTATGGGGGATCGGAGGAGAGCGGACCGCTTGTCCGCTCTCATCAGATCCGCTCCGCTCCGATTACTGAACGGATGGAAAAATAGGGTTTCCATCCGTCCAGATTTCAGCACAGGATCGGATGCGGATGGCAGCGGGTGTCAGCGGAGGTGTCTCCGCTGACACCCGCTGCCCCATAGAGCTGCATGGAGGATCCTATCAGATCCGCCTAAAAAACTGACAGGCGGATCTGATCGGACCGCCCGTGTGAAAGAGCCCTAAGTCTCTCTATCTGTGCAATCTTCTAGGCTTCCATGTGTTCTCCTCACTCCTCAGCAGAGTCATCAGTTCTTGCAAGAAAGCTAGCCTACATCCTGGCTTCCTCCAGCAAGGTCCTCCTGGCTCTCATCTGGTCAGAACTTTCCCCTTTGACAGCCAGGACTTCTTCAGACCTAACTCCTAATCAAGAGCACATGGTGGGCCTCACACAGGCTTTGTGCTAGAAGATTAGATCTTTCAAGCAAACACCCCTGCAGGCTGCAGCCTGGGGGAAGAGAGGGATCGGAAGGCCTGCCCCAAGTATTTATATCTTTCCTCAGCATGCACTAAGGTAATAGGCCTCCTACTGGTTGGATGAAGGAAATACAAATATTCATAACTTAGATTAATTGAGGAATCTCATACTATTGCCAGTGGTACCAGTCACATCTACTGGTGGCAGAGAGAAACAACATCTCCAATGAGTTTAGGAGAAGACCAAGTGAAGAAATAGACTATAAAATCATTTTGGACTGACTACCACCCAGCATGGCTGATTTTAGGTAGTAGTCCTTTTTTGGTGCTATATATTAACTTTTGTTGAGAAAAAAAAAACCTTCCCCTCCTTACAATTAATGTACTTTGCAGGGATTTTAACAAACTTTGTTGCAGATTTCTACCTTTTATTGCTCTAAAGAAACCTGCCCTGTGCAGACTGATTCTGAATGTAAGGGTCTGGTTTATTATATTCACCTGGTGTACTTTCAGTGTTCTAATGAGAAAAGTCGCAGTGGCTGCATCCCTTTTGAAGTAATTAACCCTTGGGGATTATCTCACAAAAACTGAAATGCTTATTGCAGGGGATGCCCAAAATTTGACTTGTACCTTAGTGTAGACTTATGGGAAAATCAGTGAGCCAATCAAACAAGCAGGACATTTTTGAAGGAGTTCTTTACACCTACCGTGTATAGAACTCCTCCAGGTTACCATACTGAATTTTTAGAGAAAATGACAGAACCTGCAGATTGGAAATGGAAGGTCATTTTTATTCACAATAAATCACAACATGGATTGTTTGTAGCAATTGTATATGCTACAATATGTTTTAACCGCTCTCGTCTGCGTCATTATAAATGACGTCGTCCCGAGAACGGGCTGCACTCTGGTGTGATTTGTCACCCGCTGCATCCACCGGACACAGTGGATGACCAAACACTACACCGGCACACTGCCAGTGTCATGTGATTTTTGTGACCAATCACAGTAAACCACATGACAGTTGTAAACAGTGAATGGCTTCCTTTCATTCCATTCATTGTATACAACTGTGTTGCTAGCTGGGCTTGGTCACAGTGATCAAATGGTCAATCACAGCCCATTTGTTTCATGTGATTAGCTGTGACTAATCATAGCTATTCACAACAATAGGCAGTGGCTATACATATTGTCATTCAGAAAAAACTATCTTCTTAAAAAAAAAAAAGTTCCGAAAAAAAATAACTTAAAAAAACGCGCCATGCCTCTTACTAAATATCTTCAGACTGTCTACTTTCCAAAAAGGTCATTTGTGGGGGGGGGGGGGGGGGGGGGGCGTATTTGTACTGTCCTGACATTTTTGGGCCTCAAGATATTCCATCAGTACATCAGGATTGATCAATTTGCAGATATACAACGTTTGCTACTTCCTGGATTCCATTTTGACCCGGCTTGTTCCAGACCCGTCTGCTCTCTCTCCTGGCTTTGACCCTTGGCTTCATCTGACCATCCCTGCTCCAGTTTGGCTCTCCTGTTATCTGACCTCGGCTTGGCCAACGGACTTGCTTCCTGTCTACCTGCCCTCCAGTACCTGATCTCGGCTTTCCCACTGACTTGTCTGCTCCTGGCCGTCCTGCTATACCTTTGGCTTGCACCTGTTGCAGCTTCCTGCCGAGCCCTGTGTTTGACCCCCGGCCGGTCTTACACCTACTGCCTGGTTGTGCCTGATTCCTCCTTGGACTGTCCGGTGTATTCCTGCCCAGAACTCTGCTATACCATCAGGACACTGCCGACAACCAGTGTGTGCGCTACACCCTCTGTCTCAACCCCAGGGGTGTGCCGCAATCAGCAGCAAGGGGAGCCCTCTCTGTATCTCAGCCTCAGATCTGGTACGTGACAGGTGCTATGTTGAACTTCCAGTGACCAGTATGAGAGAGTGAGAGCGATAACACCAAATTTAACACACCTGCTCCCCATTCACACCTGAGACCTTGTAACACAAACGAGTCACATGACACCGGGGAGGGAAAATGGCTAATTGGGCCCAATTTGGACATTTTCACTTAGGGGTGTACTCACTTTTGTTGCCAGCGGTTTAGACATTAATGGCTGTGTGTTGAGTTATTTTGAGGGGACAGCAAATTTACACTGTTATACAAGCTGTACACTCACTACTTTACATTGTAGCAAAGTGTCATTTCTTCAGTCACATGAAAAGATATAATAAAATATTTACCAAAATGTCAGGGGTGTACTCACTTTTGTGAGATACATACTGTATATACCATAGTTTGTAGGTTTGTAGATGCTATAACTTTCCTAGAGACTAAAAAATAAACACTGATTTGGGTTATTTTCACCAAAGAAATGTAGCAGAATACAATTTTACATTTTTGAAAAAGATGCTTTATTTGCAACAATTGGGGGGGGTTTTCATAATTTTGGGCCTTTTTTTTTTTTTTTGTTTTATAGCACAAAAAATAAAAACCCAGTGGTGAATAAATTCCACCAAAAGAAAGGTCTGTTTGTGTGAAAGAAATAATAAAAATGTCATATGGGTACAGTGTTGCATGACCATGCAATTGTCATTAAAAGTGCGACAGCGCAAAAAAGCTGAAAATTGGCCTAAGCAGGAAGGGGGTAAAAGTGCCCAGTAGGCAAGTACTTAATGTGCTATATTTTTTCCATGAGAGTGGAGTTACCCTTTAAACCTTCCATACAAAACTAACCTCAGCAGTGCCACAGGCTGATCACCTCCATGCCACGCCGCATTGATGCAGAAATTTATGCAAAAGGAGACTCCACCAAGTACTGAGTGCATATTATACTATGTACATGGACATACTTTTCAGTAAGCCAACATTTCTGTATTAAAAATCCTTTTTTTTTTTTATCGGTCCTATGTAATATTCTAATTTTCTAAGATACTGAATTTTGGCTTTTCACTAGCTGTGAGGCATATTCATCACCATTAAAAGTAAGAAACGGCATATATATATATATCACTCTGTGTGTAACGCATCTATATAAAATATACGAGTTTCACTTTTTGAATTGAATTACTGAAATAAATTAACTTTTTGTTTATATTCTAATTTTTTAAAACTCACCTGTATATTTAAAAATTGATAAATTCTAATGTACCAATGGCTTATTTTGAGGACTGAAAATGTCAGGAAAGTACAAATACCCCCCAAATGACCTTTTTGGAAAGTAGACAGTCTGAGGTATTTATTAAGAGACATGGACACATTTTTTTTTTTTTAAGTAGTCATTTTTAGTCACTTTTTTTTTTTTTTTTAAGAAAATATGTTTTTTTTTCACTTTTTTTTCAAATTTTTGCACAATTTTTTATTGTTTTTTTACCATAGTTACACTGTATCACTCTGGGCAGTTGATTTGTTTTTTGTTTTTTTTTTACATACTAGACTTGGTAATAGCAGTGGATTTCACTGCTATGCGCATATATATTTTATATATATATATATAAATATGAATGAGTTTTCACTTTGAATTGAATTACTGAAATAAATTAACTTTTTTTAAAAAAATATATGTTTTTTTCACTTTTTTTCAAATTTTTGTACAATTTTTTTTATTGTTTTTTTTTTATTTTATTTTTTTAACATTCTAAGACCAAATCAATACAGTGTTACCATAGTTAGAGCACTGTATCACTCTGGGCAGTTGATTTGTTTTTTGTTTTTTTTTACATACTAGACTTGGTAATAGCAGTGGATTTCACTGCTATGCGCATATATATTTTATATATCTATCTATCTATATATATATATATATCTATACATATATATATATATATATATATATATATATATATGAATGAGTTTTCACTTTGAATTGAATTACTGAAATAAATGAACTTTTTGATGATATTCTAATTTTATTCGATGCACCTGTAGCATACAATAGAGAACATAAGGCAACTTTCCTTAGATCCTAGTGGAGGAGCAGCAAAAGAAAGCTATCAAGTGGTAATAAAAAGTAGATAGACCACAGCAGTCCAAATCTAGGAGTTTTCTGTCAGCACGGATCCCACACTGTTCAAGGCCATGAAGCTATTTAAAAAGTTTTGTTCCATCCCATTTTATTTTAAATAACAAAGCTACAATAACTCAAAAAAAAACGGGAAAGGCGACAATAGATCGATGGAGGAAGTGGAATAGGGGGTGTGAATTCACACTTGTGCGACTTTAAAATGATGCGATTTCCTTTGCAACTTTGCTTTGGGCAAGTGTGACTTTGGCTTTGGCCATGTGACTGTGTGGGCTCTACAAAGTCATACACAAGTCACATCTGTAGGGGCCCTTATGTCACATGAAAGTAGGAACAAAGTAGTGCAGGAATTACTTTAAAGTTGCACAGATATGAACAGTAGCTTCCATAGAACATCACAGCACCCTGTCTCAGTATTGCTCTTAACCACTTAGTGACCCCCCTATACTGTAGTTTTACTGCTACGTGATCCCGCACTTCCAGGTATCAGGCATGAATGTGTGCCAGCGGCAGCACGCTCCTGCTGTAATTGTTCACAGTGGGCACCGATTGGCGGATACCATGGCCTTAATGTCCACCAGAACCCGCCAATCGTTCAGTACACAAGCAGAACGGCGGTCTGTCTATGTAAACAAGGCAATTAGCCATTCTGACAGGAGGGAAGGCATGGATCCTGTGTCTCTGCAAAGCAGGGACAAGGATCCATGTCTTCCCCTAGTAAAAGCACCTCCCACACAGTAAGAAAACACTGGCTACGCACATAGCTAACCCTTTGATCTCCCTTGATGTTAACCCCTTGCCAGCCAGTGTCATTAGTACAGTGACGGTGCATATTTTTAGCACGGATTACTGTATTAGTGTCACTGGTAGTGATGTCGCGAACATAAAATTCGCTGTTCGCGAACGGCGAACATCGGCGAATGTTCGCGAACCGGCGAACATTGCGAACTGCCATAGACTTTAATAGGCAGGCGAATTTTAAAACCCACAGGGACTCTTTCTGGCCACAATAGTAATGGAAAAGTTGTTTCAAGGGGACAAACACCTGGACTGTGGCATGCCGGAGAGGGATCACACAAAAAAAGTTCTTAAAAATTTTAATTTTTTGATAGAGAGCCAATTATTGGAAAAATTAAAAAAAAATAAAAATAAAACATTTATTTGGATTTAGCATCTGGGGGGTCTAAAAAGTGTACCTGTGAAGTTTCAGCTCTGTAGCATGTCCAGAACCAGAAAAAAATACGAATTAGGGTTAGGGCTAGGGTTAGGGCTAGGGTTAGGGTTAGGGTTAGGGCTAGGGCTAGGGTTAGGGCTAGGGTTAGGGTTAGGGTTAGGGTTAGGGTTAGGGCTAGGGCTAGGGTTAGGGTTATTTTTATGGCTAGGCTTAGAGGGTTAGGGTTAAGGTTAGAGGGTTATGGTTATGGTTAGAGGGTTAGGGTTAGGTTTAGTGTTAGGGGCTAGGGTTAGGGTTACGGTGAAATACTTAGGGTTAGAGTTAGTAGTCCTACCCCTACCCCTCTAACTCTAACCCTAAGCACTAAAAATAACCCTAACCTTAGCCCTGACCCTAACCCTAGCCCTAACCCTAACCCTAGCCCTAACCCTGATTCTATTTTTTTTCTGGTTCTGGACATGCTGCAGAGCTGAAACTTCACAGGTACACTTTTTAGACCCCCCAGACAATAAATCCAAAGAAATTGTTTTTTGTTAAGTTTTTTTTTTTTTTTTTCAATAATTGGCTCTCTATCAAAAATGACAATTTTTAAGAACTTTTTTTTTTGTGATTTAGTGTCTAGGGGTCTAAAAGGTGAACCTGTGAAGTTTCAGCTCTGTAGCATGTCCAGAACCAGAAAAAAAGATAATTTTTCAGTAGAGCAGGGATGGTGGGAACCCCTTTTACACCTATATGATCTTTTTTTTCTGCTTCTGGACATGCTACATATATATATATATATTAATTAAAAAAAATACTCAAATACCAGCCCTCAAATGGGCTTTTGGGGACAATATATATATATATATCCAAAAAAACCCTCAAATACCAGCCCTAGGAAGGGCTTTTTGGGGTGCTGTCCTTACAGCAGGAGTGTACCAAGAACACTGGCTAACAAGACCGGGAACACTGACTAACTGACCCTAGCTATAACAGCAGCAGCAGCACTTTCCCTGCTCTCAGTAACACTGCTTCAGAAATGATCTAAGATGGATGCTGCCCTTGCTTATTTATAGGAGGTGGGAGGGTGTGGGAGGGAGGTATGCTGATTGGCCTGGAATGTGTCTGCTGACTGTGATGTTCAGGGTCAAAGTTTGCCTCAATGATGATGTATAGGAGGCGGACCGAACATCGCATATGTTCGCCCACAGCGGCGAACGCGAACGTTCGAAGTTCGCCGGGAACCGTTCGCCGGCGAACCGTTCGGTACATCTCTAGTCACTGGTCCCCAAAAAAGTGTCAATTAGTGTCCGAACGTCCACTGCAATATCGCAGTCCTGCTATAAGTTGCTGATCATCGCCATTATTAGTAAAATAAACAAATAAATAAAAATATCCCAGTTTGCAGACGTGATAACTTTTGCGCAAACCAATCAATATATGCTTATTGGGATTTTTTTTTTTAACCAAAAATATGTAGCAGAATACATATTGCCCTAAATTGATGAATACATTTAATTTTTTACATGTTTTTTTATTGGATATGTTTTGGAGCAAAAAGTAAAAAAATATTGTTTTTTTTTTTTTTTAAATTGTTGGTCTTTTTTAGTTTAACCACTTAAGCTCCGGAAGATTTTACCCCCTTCCTGACCAGGGGGTATTTTGCGATT
Source organism: Pelophylax lessonae (assembly GCF_965119305.1). Lineage (NCBI taxonomy): Eukaryota > Metazoa > Chordata > Amphibia > Anura > Ranidae > Pelophylax > Pelophylax lessonae. The sequence continues at coordinate 648,760,246 of NC_138770.1, read as the reverse complement.
CGGCACTACGTGACTCTAACGGACAATTGCGCGGTCGTGTGACGCTGTACCTAAACAAATTTGATGTCCTTTTTTTCCCACAAACAGAGCTTTCTTTTGGTGGTATTTGATCACCTGTGCAATTTTTTGATCATGCGCTATAAACAAAAAAAGAGCGTCAATTTTGCAAAAATAACAATATTTTTCAAATTTTTTCATATGAAATTCCCCCCCAAAAAAATTAAAAAATCTAAATTTTTTAACATTTTCAGCCAATTTGTTTTATGCTACATATGTTTGGTCGCCTCACAGGTCGCCTTCCATAGGGAAGCTGCGGACCCGTTCTAATAGGAGCGACACAAGTCGCTCCGACTTATAAAAAGGGTCCGGAGCTTCTTTGGGGCGACCAGGAGGCGACCGACATAGACTTCAATGTTATGAAGTCCGTGGCGGCCGCTCCGAGGTCGCGGCACGCTGCTCGCACCGCGACCTCGGAGGTCGCCCCCCCAAGTCGGATCGCCCCTATGTGAACGGGGCCTTAGAGCTTTAAAACGATAATTAGCGACACATTTTTTTTTCTTTGCGTAAATACCGCATAATCGTTTTTTTTTTTATTAGACTTAATTTGTGATAATTTATGCAAATGAGTCACGTGACTACATTTTCCCATGTGGTAATGAATTGACCCCTTGGTTAAAGCAGGTGCACATTGTATACCGCCTGTCTAAACTGGTGACCATTGTTTGCTTTTGTTTTTCCAAACATTTGGCATAAAAGATATCAAAAATAATCTTTTTTTTTTTTTTTTTTGGTGTGGGGGGGGGGGGGGGGTGTCCCAAAATGGCAGTTTGAAAATGTGGTCACCCTACGTGAGAGTACCTAGCAACGTCCTGGGAGTATTCCAGTCAGGCTTCATAAGGCATGTAAATGGCCTACACCAGGGATCCTCAAACTACGGCCCTCCAGCTGTTGCGGATCTACACATCCCATAAGGCATTGTAAAACTCTGACATTCACAGACATGATGGGAATTGTAGTTCCATGAACAACTGAAGGGCCATAGTTTGAAGACCCCTGGCCTACACCGTCCTATAGAAAGGCTTTATTCAACTTGAGTCAGAGCTTCACAGTTTGTTTTTATCTACAGATGCCCCCCCTTCTCTGCAGTTCTGTGGCAAAGGTGAACCATCCCTTAAAAGTTTTGCCTTTAGTTACCATAGTGACACTGCAGTGGGTGGGGGAGGGGGTATCAGAATGACTGTAGGAAGAACTCATTTCCAATTGCTGTGACAGGGAACGGCTTATAGACTGCAGGTGCACTGCCTTTGTTTACATCATGTGATCCTTATGGTTACACTGATTGGTCACAGCGATCACATGGTACTTTAACCAATTGCATTAGTCATGTCCCTGGTCGTAGGACCACGCACGAGCCTCTGATGTGGGAAGACGTATGGTAAGCAGTAGGGATCGACGATATCGTTTTTTTCATTGCCAATACCGATATTTTGGTCATCGCGTATAAGTATCGGCCGATATGGGTCGATATTTTCGTACATTTAAAAAAATTTTTTTTTTTTCTTTTACTTGACAGGTACTCTTGTGGAGGATCTGGGGGTCTAAAGGACCCCAAACCCCTCCTCTGCACTTAAAAGCATTCAAAACGCCAAGTTTGGCTGTTTTGAATGTTGTTATTTTTTTTTAATCTGGCGCCAGTTTTTGCATGGAGACCCGATCAGATGATCTGAATGCGGCTTTGATTGGGTCTTCGGCGGCCGTGGGTTGCCTGGGTCTTCTGGTGGGATGGGAGACCAGGGCGAGCCGCGGAAGGTGGCTGGAGGTGGGGACGTCCCCTCCCGCTCCTTGTAATGACAGCTGAGCGGCTTCTCAGCCACATCAGTTATCATTACAAGACAATGGACACCGGGGTGATTCCTCTAGCTGCAGGCATCACTCCGGTACAGCACTTTCCCGAAATATCGGCAATATCGTCACCTTGGTGGCCGATTCCGATATAATGGGGGAAAGTGCAGATCGGCCCTCGATATATCGGCTTTGCCAATAATTGGCCGATCCCTAGTAAGCAATTACAGAAATTATTTTTTTTTTTCCATTTTGGGCATAAAGGTTTTCATAAATGAATACAAGCTCATCACACCAGAATAAAGTGCGTTTCCTGCACCACGTTCAAAGTGCACAGGATTCATGATCTGCTTTGGGAGTCAATATATTCCTAAGGACACCCCCAAATGCAGATCACAAACACAGTGTGTTTGCCCGCACTGGGATCCTGGTGATCCAGCCAGTAATTCTGTTGTTTTTCAACTTCCTTTATCGGACCAAGCTGTCCAGCTAAAATGGCAGTTGGAGGGATGAGACAAACCGGTGAGACAAAACTCATTTGAAAGGGCTGAAATCACACAAAAAGTAGTTCATGCATTACTTTTCGAAAACGCATTGCACCAAATTGTATAGTACTGCAGTCCTCCTAAATGAATACAGGCTCGTCACATCAGAACCCAGTGCGGAAAACCTGCCTTCAATTCACATTTCCTGCACCGCCTTCAAAGTGCACTGGGTGTGTGATCTGCTTTGGAAGTCAATATATTCCTAAGGACACCCTAAATGCAGATCAAAAACGCAGTGTGTTTGCCCGCACTAGGATCCTGGTGATCCAGCCAGTAAGTCTGTTGTTTTTCAACTTCCTTTACCAGACCAAGCTGTCCAGCTAAAATGGCAGTTGGAGGGATGAGACAAACCATTTACCACTGGCGGGGATGCTTACAATGTTTAGCTCTTAGGGCCGGTTCATCTCACAGAAACACGTGTGACTCAGTGCGATGTGATTTCCAGCTCACTGGTTTGAAAGGGCAGAAACCGCATCGTAGTATGCGTAGCGTGCATGCACTACTTTTCGAAAACGCATTGCACCAAATTGTATAGTACTGTGGTCCATTGCAACAGCTGAGCTGGACAGCTTGGTCCGGGAAAAAGGAAGTTGAAAAACAACAGAGAAACTGTCTGGATCACCAGGGTCCTAGTGCAGGCAAACACATTGCGTTTGCAATCTGCATTTTGGGTGTCCTTAGGAATATATTGACCCCCACAGCAGATCACACACCCAGTGTGCTTTGAGCGCGGTGCGGAAAACGCAAATCGAAGACAGGTTTCCCGCACTTCATTCTGGTGTGATGATTCCGTATTCATTTAGGACTGCATTACTATACAATTTGGTGCATGCATTACTTTTTGTGCGATCTGGTGCGATTTCAGTCCTTTCAAACCAGTGAACGGAAAATCACACCCCTCTGAGTCACACTCAATTGTGTTTGATTCAGGTGTGCACCAGCCCTAAGAGCTGACCATTGTAAGCATCCCTGCCAGTGGTAAATGGTTTGTCTCATCCCTCCAGCTGCCATTTTAGCTAAACAGCTTGGTCCGGTAAAGGAAGTTGATACAGCTTGCAAAATACAGTGCGATTGCCAGAAATGGATCGCATGGATGTAAACACCTATGCAATGAGATTCAGGTGCAGCAAAAAAAAGGGTCCTGCACCATTTTGGTGTGGATGCGATGCGATGCGATTTGAGCCATACAGAATGAATGGCTCAAATCACACTGCACAGACATCGCATGTAATGTGAGGTGCGATTCCTGCGCAAATCATATGCAGTATCCACCACCACACCAATATGCAAGGCTAAGATTCTTGCATACTGTATTTTCGGTGCATGCATCAAAAATGCACCGGAATGCATAACAAATGCGTTAAAAACACACATGCAGAAAAGTATATTTTGTGGTGCGAACCAACTCTTACTCTATCCAAAAGGGAAAAGGGCTGGGTCATACCATAGAAACGCACTCCAGATTCGGGTGCTTTTCTGCATGCTCATTTTTAAAGCTTTTTTTTTTTTTATGCATTCCGGTGAATTTTTGATGCGTTTTAAGATACATTCCAGATGCTTTTTAATTTTTCCTGTTTTTTTTTTCCACTGTACTGGGGTCTGGTGCATTTTTGATGCATCCCGGGATGGTTTTTTTCTATGCGTTTTACCACGTTCCAGTACAGTTCAGTGCAGGAAAAACGCAGCACATTCTACATTTTTTTTTGGAACTGGAATGCCCTGGAACTGACCACACTGGTGTGAACTATGCCCACTATTGGAATCTTATAACATACACTATATTACCAAAAGTATTGGGACGGTCGGAGTTGTCTAATAATAGTCTTAGGCTGGCCATACACTATACAATTTTCTTGTTCAACTTTCCTTTAGATTTACCAAAACCATGTAATATAGGGTCAAACCTAAACACTTTCAATTTGTATGCAGTCAGGCAGGCCCTTGCACTACATAGTTTAAGGTAAATCTAAAGGAAATTGAATAAGAAAATTGTATAGTGTATGGCCAGCCTTAGTCCATGGAGTTTAATATTGAGTTGGCCCACCCTTTGCAGCTATAACCGCTTCAGTTTTTCTGGGAAGGCTGTCCACAAGATTTAGGAGTGTCTATGGGAATGTTGGACCATTCTTCCAGAAGCGCATTTGTGAGGTCAGGCACTGATGTTGGAGAGAAGGCCTGGCTTACTCTGCTCTAATTCATTCCAAAGGTGTTCTATCAGGTTGAGGTCAGGACTCTGTGCAGGCCAGTCAAGTTCCTCCACTCCAAACTGGCTCATCCATTTCTTTAAAGACCTTGCTTGTAAGGCTACGTTCACATGTAGGCGTTGCTATTTTATAAGAGTTTTTCAGACGTTTCCCAGGTGTTTTCCAGGCGTTTTTATAGGCATTTTAATAGGCATTTTTACAAGCCTGTAAAACGCTCTATATCGCCTTTCCAGCGCTGCATTAAGTCTATGGGGCAAAAACGCCTGTTCTGCCCAAAAACAAGCTCATGTACTTTTTGGAGCTTCGGGCGTTTTGCTCAAGGTGTCGGAACGCTCAGATGTGACTAGGGGCCATTGAAATTAATAGGATTTGTCTTGTTGGGCCTTTTTGGAGCTGATCCTTAGAGCTGAAAAACGCCCCAAAACGCCTACATGTGAACTTAGCCTTAAGCACAAGAATGTACATTGTTACCTATTCATGGTGGGACTGCCCTCTCCTCAGAGGCGACCTTCTCACCAACATTATCTCTAACTGTAACATTCCCGTAGAGATCTTCATCACTCCAGGCCCCCTAAGGCATGCTTGACTCGACGTTCTGTTGTGTACCTATAATAGACAACAAACAGATTCTGCCAAGCTGACTATCTAACACTTCACCATTGATTCCTAGCAAGAATCATATTTTTGACTAAATAATAGGCACAGTCTGTCTCAGACACCAGGGCACTGACTCTCTCTCCTAATATAGTCAGACCCACAAGTTCAGAATTAAGAAATGTGGAGTCCACCCGATTGGTGTTTACAGTGTCCTCTCCTTCTGTAACACAGAGGCAACACATTTTCTTCTGGTGGCAAGCTATTTTGCTGGAGCCTGAGCAAACTTGCCTAACTTGTGAGTCTCTGAAAAGCTCTTCGAGGGATCCTTCACTCTGGCTCCCCCCTTCTCTGAAGAGACAATTAGCCACTACCTCCTCTTCACCAGGTAGCAACTCGCACAAATTTCTTCCAACTGGCCCACAGGCCGACAGGATCTTCACAAAGTGTCCTTTGTATCTTTGTAAAGCGTCCTCTTCCATCCTTCACCCAACCTGGCCCACTGGCCCAAGTGCTCCACAGAATATCTTTAACAGCATTTCATGATCCTGGCCTGTTGGCCCAAGAGATCTTGACAGACTATCCAGTAGACATGGCTTCTTGTAGCAAGCTGTAGCACGAAGCTAATTGTCTACTAAAGTTTGAACAGGAAGTCTTTGGGGGTAGAGGGTCGGCTCTCTTCCACATGGAAAACTGCACAGTAATAGTTGTTTTGCTGAATCCTAATTTCTCTTGCAAGGATAGAAGGGAAAGGGGATATGAAAATAGGGCTTCTGACCCTAACAACAACTTTGAACTCAGTAAAAGCTCTTCAGGCACTCTAGCCCCTCTTACTGTAACATTACATCATGGGCAAAAACTTAGGCTAACTAGCCTCATAACAAATCAGCTCTCCTGGTGGGAATAGGAACTCTGCATCCTCAGCAATAGTAATCCGGATGAGGTATCTGGACAGTTTTTCCAGCAGAGTCCTGAATTCTAACAGCCCAAGCCTGGCCTGTTCCATTTGGACGGTGAACCTCCACACGGTCTATGTAGATAGACTGTCCCAAGTTCCAGTTAGCTTTTACAGACAATAATTTGTCCCACAACTCAGGCCTCTTGCAGTTGCGATATGGTTTGGGGATGTAAAGGAAATCCCAAACAGCCTTGTCACACCATCCCTCTCTCTTGGCCTCTTTCTCCTCAATAATCTCCCTAGGAGCGTAGGGGTAGTCATACCCATATTCCAGGGCCACCTTATTCTGTATCAAGCACTGGCATCGAGAGAACCTGGGAAATCTCTATCTGTCTACTCTCCCAGGTGGGGTGCATAGGGTCTCCTCCCTCTTGATGAGACTGGCATAGGCATCGTTCTGAATGCCGGTAGCAACCATTGCTGTAACCCAGGGGTACATCCCGGACGAGCCCCCAAATGTAGCATTGCCCCTGTAGGGACTGCTGGATACTGACTCTGCAGGCTCCCCTGGTTACCAGCACACGGTTATAAGTAGATACAGTCCCTAAATCCCTCCTTGCTCCTGTTGGCTCTTCACAGCAATAAACAGTCTAGAGGTATTGGGTTTTTTTGTTGTTGTTTATTTTGTAATTGGGATAGGAGAAGGGAATAGTGGGATTCACCAGTTTAACTATTCACAATATCTGAGAACTTCTGTCTTCACAACTTTATTGGTAGATATGGAACAGCCAGGCTGTTAATTAATCCTAACACTTTAGATGAATGGGGTTAAGTCTCTTGTTTTCTACAAGACGACTAGATGAACAATACCTTATCCTTAGGATATTCCCCCTAGCATCCTCTTTCTGCTGACACCCATCCACTGTCTATCCTATGAGCGGGGGGCCACCCCTTAGGTCAGGCCCCTTGACACGAGTTCCTGTACTCACGATACTGCAGAAACAGGATCTCCAGTGTCTCCCCTCTCAGTAGGCTTCCCTGGACCCCTGGGTTCAGCTCCTGTCGACCACTCCTCTGGTCCTCAGAACGACCTCCTTAGACCGCATGGCACCTCTATGGAGGAGGAGGCAGCTGCCCCCTCCCCCCGGGACTCCGATCTCCAAAGAAAGACCCCGAGCACATGTGCTCCTGGCTTTTATGCAGTATCCCAACATGCACCGAGGCAGCCTGCCTTCTGATAATCATTAGGAGTCAGGACTGTATCAAAAGCCTATGCACCCATTTGTCAAGTTTCCTCCCACTGTCCAATATTCCTCCCTATTGGACCAGCGTGAAATACTCTCTAGACTGAATGAATTGCATACTGCGCACAATGAGCAGACCTCACTAACAGATGCTGCTCTCTGATAGGCAGAGAACAATATAGATTTAATTGCAGCCCCTCTGGTAAGCATAGTTGCCAACATTTGAAAAAAAAATTCCAGGGACACTTTGCAGCACAGCTATCAATTACTTACCACATCCACTTCCTTGAAGCCCCACCCACTCTGCATAATTAATCTCCGTCTACTTATCATCAGATTATAGGATCTACTCAATAAAGAGAGAATTACAGGAAATTAAAAATGGAATTTTAAACTTAAGGCCAAAGTAGCAGAGTTGGAATAATTCTCAGCTGCACTACTTCTGTGTAACATTTACGGGCAGCCCGATTAACGGGCGCTTCCAGGGACAATGTAAATTACCCGGGACAGGCTCCTATTTGCTGGGACTGTCCTGGCAAAAACGGGACAGTTTGCAAGTATGGGTAATGCCCCGTACACACGTGCAGATTATCTGCAGACTTTTGTCTTCAGATTTACCTTTTCTATGTAGTGCAAGGGCCTGCCGGATTGCATACAAATTGAAAGTGTTTAGGTTTGACCTCATATTATATGGTTTTGGTAAGTCTGCAGACAAAAGTCTTCAGATAATCTGCACGTGTGTATGGGGCATAAGCAGACAGAGCTCAAAGCTATATTTTCTCACTAGTACCTAGCTAGGAGGGTGCTACATATGTGAAAAGCCAAAGCATAAACCAATCAGCGAGTCCCTGAATGCACCTACATGCATTAAAAATGGATCAAAAACACACCAAACCCCAGTACAGTGAAAAAAAAGAAGAAGAAAAAAGCATCTGAAAATGCATCATTATTATCCCTGTTGGTTTTTATTTTTTGCTATCTATGCCCCATTGGGGAGATTCCCCTTCACTTTCTGTCTCATGGCCAAAACAGGAAGTGAGGAGAAATCCCTGCAAAGTGATGGAATCCCTGGTTGTCACCAGAAATAGCGTCCCCATTTGAAGATTCCCCTCTATTCCTGTTCTGGTGGCAACCAGAAATTTGAGGGTTTTCTTTCACTTTCACTTTTGGTGATAACAATAAACAGGACAAATAGAGAGGGTGAATCTCCTTAAAGCGGAGTTCCACCTAAAAAAAAAAAAATACATAAAAATACCCCCGGGACAGTCAGGGCTAGTGCATTCCACAATGGTTGCCTCTGATCTGTCCCGGGTTGCACTTACCTTTTAGAAGAAATACTTACCTTGAAAATGTATTCTCCAGCGCTGCCATCTCAGGTGAGGGCAGCTGAAGCCAGCGCGATCCTCTTCTGCGTCTTCTTCCCTCCTCTTCGGTCCCACGATGCACTGCACCAGCCCCGCCGTCACTTCCGGGGCTGCAGCGTCATCCCTGCACAGCTTCTGGGCAAGCCCAGAAGCTGTTTAGCAAGGTATGACGGCACCTACAGAGGAGAGAGGACGTTCAGCTCCCAGGAATCATTGCAAGCCAGAAAGTGACGAAGCGCCGTGGCCGCTGAGGGAGGAAGAGGAAGTAAGGTAAGTATATTTTCTTCTAAAACAAGGTAAGTAAAAAAAAAAATTATCCATTTGTTTTTCAGGTGACCCGGAGCAAGAAGATGGACCGAAGTTAAATTTTAGGGTGGAACTCCACTTTAATAGGGGCACAGACAGCAATAAAAACTGCTCCAAAAGGAATTTATGATGCTTAGCACCTTACTCCTGCGCTCAGAAACGAGGCTCCCAGACCACTCCTGTCACGGGACTCCTACTTGGCATCCCCAATGGCTAAGCCTTGCTGCCCTCAATGATCGGGGTGGTCGACATAGAACTGCAAACAAAAACAGAAAAAAAGGGCGCACCAGCCTAGCACAATATCCTCAGTAAGGCTTTTATTTATAACAAAGAGGCTCTGAGGAAGAGGCGAAGCCTCGAAACACGTTAGCCAACATCTTAATCTACTGTGACTCTACTGTGAATCTAGACTGTGGACTCTACAATCATGGACTTCATTATATGCTGGTTTACATCAGCTGTTTGTGAGTAGACACCTTTTAATTTGTTATAAATAAAAGCATTACTGATAATGCGCTAGGCTGGTGCGCCCTTTTTTTCTGTTTTTGTTTGCAGCAATAAAAACCTGACAGGTGTTCTAATCTCTCTGCACTCTATCCAAAATTGGATTTTTCTTTTTTCTATTTCTATTTTTTTAATATTTTTTTTAATATTGTTTTTGGATTTTAATAAAATATGGTTGATATAGGAGCCATCTCCAGTTTGGCTCTGGTTTTAGTAAATCTTGTCCTCTTGTCCATATTTGTGTCTGTTTAACAACACCAGTGAGGCAAGAGATTCAAGGACATCTGTAACCTCCGATAAACAGACTGGTACAAGAAAAAAAAAAAAAAAGAATAGAAAAAGGTTGTGTGCTTCGCTCCCCGTGCTTGGTGTGAGCCCTGCAGTTATCTATTGGCCGTTTTTATTTCAAGGTCACCAAGATGTTGGACTTCTAATGTCCTCACATTGTTGCCACCTCCAGCTTTTGCTGCTAAAATGTTCCAAAAAAAATGATTTATTCCCCCAGCTCCGGGAGGCTCAGCTGACTTGTGAAGGCGGAACAGATTACAAAAGAAGTCACAAAACTTTGGGACTTTTCAGTGAATGGGGAAGCCAGCAGAGAACAGAGCCATGAGGATCCTTCTATATCTCGGCACCCTGGTGCTCCTACACCCCGCTTCTGCGTGCCGTCACCACGAAAGTATATTTATCTGCCAAGGGAGAGACGTGGAGCAGGTTCCGCAGGACATCCCAAAAAACGTCACCGAACTGTAAGTTTAATGTCACTGCAATAAAACAAATGGACTTTTGTGATCTTGATACGAGGGCTGGAAAAGTGACGGATTGTAATTTGTGGGGCTGGTAATTGTTTAACCGGTTGTCTACCGGGGTCATTTTTGTTTCAATTTTCTTGGCAGGCATGTTAAAATCAGCATTTTTTTGCTATCAGCTACATTAAGATGCCCCCAAAATGATACATTTTTTGAAAGCATAAGGTTACGTTCACATCTAGGCGTTGCTATTTTACAGGCGTTTTTCAGGCGTTTTTTCAGATGTTTTTATAGGCGTTTTTGTGCAGGCGTTTTTAGGTTGACAAGTAAAATGACAAGCATAAAAATGCCTGTAATCTGCCCAAAAAGAAGCTCATGTAGGCTACGTTCACATCTAGGCGTTGCTATTTTACAGGCTTTTTCAGGGATTTTTTCAGGCATTTTTATGAACGTTTTTCAGGCGTTTTAGGCTACATTCAAATGTGGGCGCAACGGATCACGGGCAGAATCACCGCGATTCAGAAATCATTGCAAATTGCGGGACGCCTGTGCGATGCCCGTGATTTGCAATGGCCCCCCAAACGCTGTGCGATGTTGCCGCGATTTCTGCCTGCCGAATCGCAGTAACATCGCGCAAACAGAAACGCGGGATGCATGATGCCCAAAAAAGGTACAAGAGCTTCTTTTGTGCGTCATGCGTCCCGCGATTCTGTTTGCGTGATGTTACCGCTATTCGGCAGGCGGAAATCGCGGCAACATCGCACGGCGTTTGGGAGGCCATTGCAAATTACAGGCATCGCACAGGCATCCCGCGATTTGCAATGATTTTCGGATCACGGGCAGAATCGCAGTGATTATGCCCATGATCCACTATGCCCACATGTGAACATATGCTTTCAAAAAACTGTATCAAAAATGTGAACGTTCACATCTAGGCGTTGCTACAGGTGTTTTTCAGGCGTTTTTATGGGCGTTTTACAGGTGTTTTTGTGCAGGCGTTTTTAGGTTGACAAGTGACCAATGGGAAAAAAATAAAAACGCCGGTAATCTGCCCAAAAAGAAGCTCATGTAGGCTACATTCACATCTAGGCTTTGCTATTTTACAGGCGTTTTTCAGGCGTTTTTTCAGGCGTTTTTTCGGGCGTTTTTATGGGCGTTTTTCAGGCGTTTTTACTGGCGTTGTTAGGTTGACAAGTGACCAATGGAAAAAAATAAAAACGCCTGTAATCTGCCCAATAAGCAGCTCATATACTTTAACGTCTGGCATTTTGCTTAAAACGCCAGAACGCTCAGATGTGAATAGGATTTGTCTTGTTGGGCGTTTTTTTGAGCTGATCCTTAGAGCTGAAAAATGCCCAAAAACGCCAAGTTGTGAACATAGCCTAAGGCTGCATTCACATGTCAGCGTTTGGATCGCGGGCAGAACCGCCGCGGTTCCGCCCGCGATCCGGAGATTATTGCAAATCGCGGGACGCCTAGCGTTGCCCGTTGATTTGCAATAGCCCCCCAAACGCCGAGCGATGTTGCCGCGATTTCCGCCTGCCGAATCGCGGCAACATCGCGCAAACAAAATCGCGGGACGCAATACGCTCCAAAGAAGCTCTTGTACTTCTTTGGAGCGTATTGCGTCCCGCGATTTTGTTTGCGCGATGTTGCCGCGATTCGGCAGGCGGAAATCGCGGCAACATCGCTTGGCGTTTGGGGGGCTATTGCAAATCAACGGGCAACGCTAGGCGTCCCGCGATTTGCAATAAATCTCCGGATCGTGGGCGGAACCGCGGCGGTTCTGCCCGCGATCCATACGCTCACATGTGAACGGAGCCTTAAGAATAAAATGGTGGTGGTTGATATTTTTTATGTTGGACGTCGTGCCAGGGCAAGGTCATCTAGACACAAAGATTGAAGATGTACCTGCACTTAGGAAAGAACTATGTATCTATATGTCCAGTGTGTACTCACATCCAAACTAATAAAATTGTGGGCCGCTGCTGACAAAAAGGAAAATTCCTTAGTCTGTCAAATATATGTATGTATCAGCGCTGCTCATTCTATAATATTGTGAATTGAAACCATTACATTAGAATGTGCAAAAATTAATATATATATATATGACATCCTAGTAGTGTCCCCAATCACTGATGTCAGTGTGCAAAATATATAAATGTTCCTAATCACCAATAATTATATATATATATATTGCAATCACAAAAACTGATATGTAAAGTGCAATAGTATATAAAGTGTTGTAGTGCTAATTAATGAATAGTGGTTGTCACCCCACAATGACTACCACTGTGCAGAAACCATTCTTTTAAAGTGCAAACATATATAAATGACATAACAGTGTTTAAAGTGCCAAGTGACAGTAAAGTAGTGATCGACCGATATCGTTTTTTTAATGCCGATACCGATATTTTGGTCATCGGATAGCGGTATCGGCCGATATTTTCGGACATGTAAAATACATTTTTTTTTTTATTTATTTTTTTTCACAGGTACTCCTTGTGGAGGAATCTGGGGGTCTAAAGACCCCAAACCCCTCCTCGGCACCGAAAAGCATTCAAATGCTGTCAATTTTTTTTAATTCGGCCCCGAGTACCCGGAAGTGATGTCATGGCATCACTTCCGGATTTTCTACATGGAGACCCGGTGTAACATTAAAAAAACCCTACCTTGTTCAAATTCCCTACCCTCTTTACTTCCTGTGCACGTAAGTCATTGAACAGCTGAGCAGCTTCCCACTGCGCATGCTCACAGCTGCGGAGGGTAGGGAATTTGCATTGGGTAGTATTTTTGAATGGTACACCGCATCAGTTGTTGCCGCACGTCCACTGCGCATGGGCAGCCACTACATTAAATCATCTCCGCTCCAATCCTGCCCGACATTCATCAGCAGATGCGGCGCCACACATGACCTCGGCTCCGTGATTTATATTTTCATAGACCCGCCGCCGCTTTTACATTTTGGAGCTGAGATCAGGGAAGTTTGACGGGTTGGAGCGGAGATGATTTAATGTTGGAGCGGAGATGATTTAATGTTGGAGCGGAGATGATTTAATGTACGACAGCAAAAGCTGATGCGGTGTAACGTTAAAAAACACTACCCCGTTAAAACTCCCTACCCTCCGCAGCTGTGAGCATGCGCAGTGGGAAGCGGCTCAGCTGTTGAATGACGTATGTGCACAGGAAGTGACGAGGGTAGGGAATTTTCACGGGTAGGGTTTTCTCACTGAACACCTGGTCTCCTCTTTGACGGCGGCGGCGGTGGTGGAGGTAGGATGCCGGGTCTCCCAGTGGGACGGGAGACCCGGGCGAGCCGCGGAAGGGACGTCCCCTCCCGCTCCTTGTAATGACAGTGGAGCGGCTTCTCAGCCACATCGGTTGTCATTACAAGACAGCCGACCGTCAGCTATGGACGCCGGTACCGGGGTGATGCCTCTAACTGCAGGTATCACCCCCAGGACATGCACTTTCCTGAAATATCGGCAATATCGGTAACCTCAGGGGCCGATTCCGATATGTCAGGGAAAGTGCATATCAGCCCCCGATATATCGTTGTTGCCGATAATCGGTCGATCCCTACAGTAAAGTAATATACTCCAAATTAAATATACTATGTTAATTCCACTTATATTGATATATAACTTTAAATTAGTCAGATAAAGTCCATCAAATAAAGTGACAAGTGCTTGTTGTGAAAAAAGGTCACACAAGTGCTCTTCCACTGTGCCAAGTGCTTCCCGGACCCTCTGTGCTCCCCTCTCTCCTCCCCACTCACCGGATGATGGGAAGATAAGAGCCCGATATGCAATACACAGGCAGCTCCATTTCTTTTACCGCAAACTCCTTGCTGCAGTGCTTCAATCTTGCTTCTTTTCTGTGGTGTTTGGCTTCTCTGTTCACCTAAGCCAATCACTTATTGCGTTTTTATTTTTTACCAAAAATATGTAGCAGAATACAAGTTAAAAAATTTTGATTTTTATTTTTTTTTTTTTTGGGAATGTTATACAGTGCCTTGCGAAAGTATTCGGCCCCCTTGAACTTTGCGACCTTTTGCCACATTTCAGGCTTTAAACATAAAGATATAAAACTGTAATTTTTTGTGAAGAATTAACAAGTGGGACACAATCATGAAGTGGAATGAAATTTATTGGATATTTCAAACTTTGTTAAATAAAAAAACTGAAAAATTGGGCGTGCAAAATTATTCAGCCCCTTTACTTTCAGTGCAGCAAACTCTCTCCAGAAGTTCAGTGAGGATCTCTGAATGATCCAATGTTGACCTAAATGACTAATGATGATAAATAGAATCCACCTGTGTGTAATCAAGTCTCCGTATAAATGCACCTGCACTGTGATAGTCTCAGAGGTCCGTTTAAAGTGCAGAGAGCATCACGAAGAACAAGGAGCACACCAGGCAGGTCCGAGATACTGTTGTGGAGAAGTTTAAAGCTGGATTTGGATACAAAAAGATTTCCCAAGCTTTAAACATCCCAAGGAGCACTGTGCAAGCGATAATATTGAAATGGAAGGAGTATCAGAACACTGCAAATCTACGAAGACATGGCCGTCCGTCTAAACTTTCAGCTCATACAAGGAGAAGACTGATCAGAGATGCAGCCAAGAGGCCCATGATCACTCTGGATGAACTGCAGAGATCTACAGCTGAGGTGGGAGACTCTGTCCATAGGACAACAATCAGTCGTATACTGCACAAATCTGGCCTTTATGGAAGAGTGACAAGAAGAAAGCCATTTCTTAAAGATATCCATAAAAAGTGTTGTTTAAAGTTTGCCACAAGCCACCTGGGAGACACCAAACATGTGGAAGAAGGTGCTCTGGTCAGATGAAACCAAAATCAAACTTTTTGGCAATAATGCAAAACGTTATGTTTGGCGTAAAAGCAACACAGCTCATCACCCTGAACAACACACCATCCCCACTGTCAAACATGGTGGGGCAGCATCATGGTTTGGGCCTGCTTTTCTTCAGCAGGGACAGGGAAGATGGTTAAAATTGATGGGAAGATGGATGGAGCCAAATACAGGACCATTCTGGAAGAAAACCTGATGGAGTCTGCAAAAGACCTGAGACTGGGACGGAGATTTGTCTTCCAACAAGACAATGATCCAAAACATAAAGCAAAATCTACAATGGAATGGTTCACAAATAAACATATCCAGGTGTTAGAATGGCCAAGTCAAAGTCCAGACCTGAATCCAATCGAGAATCTGTGGAAAGAACTGAAAACTGCTGTTCACAAACTCTCTCCATCCAACCTCACTGAGCTTGAGCTGTTTTGCAAGGAGAAATGGGCATTTCAGTCTCTCGATGTGCAAAACTGACAGAGACATATGCCAAGCGACTTACAGCTGTAATCGCAGCAAAAGGTGGCGCTACAAAGTATTAACTTAAGGGGGCTGAATAATTTTGCACGCCCAATTTTTCAGTTTTTTATTTGTTAACAAAGTTTGAAATATCCAATAAATTTCGTTCCACTTCATGATCGTGTCCCACTTGTTGTTGATTCTTCACAAAAAATTACAGTTTTATATCTTTATGTTTGAAGCCTGAAATGTGGCAAAAGGTCGCAAAGTTCAAGGTGGCCGAATACTTTCGCAAAGGCACTGTATATATATATATATATATATATATATATATATATATATATATATATATATATATTAGGGATCGACCAATTATCAGTAACACCGATATATCGAGGGCCTATCTGCACTTTCCCCGAAATATTCTGGAATCGGCCCCTGAGGTTACCGATATTGCAGATATTTAGGGAAAGTGCTTGTACCGGAGTGATGTCTGCAGCTAGAGGCATCACCCTGGTATCGGCGTCCATAGCTGACAGTCGGCTGTCTTGTAATGACAACTGATGTGGCTGAGAAGCCGCTCCGCTGTCATTACAAGGAGCGGGAGGGGACGTCCCTCCCCCCTCCGGCCACCTTCCGCGGTTTGCCTAGGTCTCCCATCCCACCTGCACCGAAGACCCGATCAAAGCCGCATTTGACTCTGATCGGGCCTCCATGTAAAAACCCGGAAGTGATGTCATGATATCCCTTCTGGGTACTCTGCGTAAAATTTAAAAAAATGTGAGCATTCAAAACAGCCAAACTTGGCGTGAATGCTTTTAAGTGCAGAGGAGGGGTTTGGGGTCTTCTAGGGGTCACAAGAGTACCTATGAAAAAATAAAAATAATAATTTTTTTTAAATGTCCGAAAATATCGGCCGATTCCGATATCTGTGACCAAAATATCGGTATCGGCAATAAAAAAATGATATCGGTCGATCACTAATATATATATACCTGTGAAGTGTACAGTGTATGTATATATATATATATATATGATTGGGTGTTCTAAGTAATATTTAACCAAAATAATGCAGATTTTTACTTGTATGTGAGAAGTCCCAGAAGTAGTTAAAAACTGCACCAAAAACGCACCTTCCTATTGAAATTAATGGAATAATCATCACAAACGCACCTGTCACTCGTCCTAGTTTCACAGGTGCATGATTGTAGTCAGGAGTCCAGCAAACGTGGCAAAAACGTATCAAAAATGCGGTAAAACGCAGCAAAAAATGCATATGCGTTTTTACCGCGTTTTGTCAACGGAGCAGTAGGAGGGCACTATTAGACCTAACAAATTAAAACTGCTTTGGGTGTTTGATATAGAATGCTTTGCGTGTTGCAGGTAAGGACACATGGACATTTTATGTGGGAATATTTTCCTCTGCAATCCTCGGCTTGGCTGTATCCCAGCAGTGTGTTTACTATGAATTGTTTTCCTCATTTCTACACTCACTAGATCACAGCTGCCAGGCTGGGGGACTCACGGGTTGGTTTATGTTGCAAACTTCATGTTCTCAGCCGGTGTTCTCATTTTTTGAGTAAAAAATAAATAAAAAAACACTGAGATGTAAGGGGGGGGGGGGGGGGTCTCTTAACCACTTTTGGACCGGAAAAATTACCCCCTTAATGACCAGGCCTTTTATACGATTCAGCACTGTGTTACTTTAACGGACAATTGCGCAGTCGTGCGACACTGTACCCAAACTAAATGTACGTCCTTTCTTTCCAACAAATAGAGCTTTCTTTTGGTGGTATTTGATCACCTGTGTGATTTTTTATTTTTTGCGATATAAACAAAAAAAGAGCCACAATTCTGAAAAAATGACAATATTTTTCACTTTCTGCTTTATAAAATTCCCAGTAAAAAAAAATAAATAAAAATCAGATTTTTTTCATCATTTTAGGTCAATTTGTATTCTGCTACATATTTTTGGTAAAAAGAAAATCCCAATAAGTGAATTTTAATTGGTTTGCACAAAAATTATTGCGTCTACAAACTACGGGGAAAGATTTATGTCATTTTTATTTATTTCTAGTAATGGCGGCAATCAGCCATTTTTAGCGGGACTGCGACATTGCAGCGGACGGATCGGACCCCTAACTGACATTTTTGCGAGTTGTATAAAATATTCGAAACCCATACTTGAGTAAAAGTACAAGTGCTCGATCAAAAAGTGACTTGAGTAGAAGTACTAAAGTATTCAACATTTATTGTACTTAAGTATTGCAAGTCGTTTTTTTTTTTTAATTTTGCTACTCAAGTACTGAAAGTAAAAGTACCAGTAGTTTTGAAAAAAAAAATCGCTACTCAAGCACTGAAAGTAAAAGTACAAGTACTGTGTTATGTAGTTATTAAAGAAAGAAGTCAAAAGTTTGAACATCATATTGTTTTTTTAATTTCAAATGCAGCTTTTATTTATACATACAGTAGCATTTATTTTCGTATGCGCTGATAATACACATGTTTTGAGCTTCATGAAACCTGCCATCTACTGTTCTGGCAGTGGTAATTTTTATAATTGTAACGAGTAACTATGCAGCACACAAAAAAAATATCAGAGTAGAAGTATTGAAATCATTGAAAAAATGTAGTGAAGTAAAAGTGGAAGTAGGAGAAAAAAATTCTACTCTAGGAAAGTACAGATGCCGCCTTTCGGTACTTAAGTACAGTAGTGAAGTAGTTCTACTTAGTTACTATACATCTCTGTATTTTTGTCACTTTTGGGGGGACCAGTGACATTACTACAGTAATCAGTGCCAAAAATATGCACTGTTACTGTAATAATGACACTGGCAGGGAAAGGGTTAACACCAGGGACGATCAAAGGGTTAAATGTCTGCCTAGGGGGTGTTTTCTAATTGTGTGGGGGATGGGCTTTTGGAATCAACACAGAGACCTGTGTTCCTAAATAGGAGGAACACAGGAGCCCTGTGATGATTGCTGAGAGAACAACGGTCTGCTGTGTTTACAACAGCAGACCGCCATTCTGTCTCCACGGGGAGCGATCGTGGGTTCCCAGGGGCATTCGCGGGCACCGGCCCTGCCGATCAGCTTTCCTGCTAGTGAATGAGCGCATATGCGCGCCCACGAGATCGCAGCGCCCGATTCGTGGGAACCTGCCGACCTGCCCCTGTATATCTGCGGTGGCTGGTCAGCAAGTATATGAAAAATAAAGATTATAAAGATTATAAAATGAATAAATAATTCAATAAATAACTAAATAATTGAGAAAATCCTGCAATGCTTCTATTATACATTTCAATAAGCATTGCAGGATTTTCTCAATTATTTAGTTATTTATTGAATTATTTATTCATTTTATAATCTTTATAATCTTTATTTTTCATATATACAAACATTCATACACACGAAGAAAAACAAGAGCAGAAAAACAAAACAAAACACACAATAACAATTCCTCAGTATATTTAGCCCAGGTTCACACTGAAGTTCAGCTGAACTCGCACGATTTCGAGCCGGTGTCGTGTCGAGGAATGCCCTCCGTCGGATAATGCCCGGGTCGGACTGCGCATGCTCCGTAAGTGACGTCACCCTGTCAGAACAGCTGATCGGCTGGGGTTGGCGCGTGCGCAGTCCGTCGGGGGCACAATCCGACGAGAGACAGAGCGGGGAAGAATCTAATGTCAGATTCTGACTCGCTCTGTACGATGATTACACATATGAACATTCTAACTCGCTATATGTAACTAATATATATATATATATATATATATATATATATATATATATATATATATATATATAGATAGTTACTATATATATATATAGCTATATATAACTCATATGGCACACATTAAAGGGGCACTCTGAAATACTATGATCAGTACTCATATGGGACACATTAAAGGGGCACCCTGAAATACTACGATCAGTACTCATATGGGACACATTAAAGGGGCACTCTGAAATACTAAAGGGGCACGCTGACTGCAATAATAAAAGGGCACTCTGACCGTGGGTCATAAAGGAGCTATGTGACTGGGACACATAACGGGGCACTCTGATAGGGACACTGATGTAAAGGAGGACTCTAACGGGGACACTGGATGTAAAGGGGGACTCTGACGGGGACACTGGATGTAAAGGGGGACTCTGACGGGGACACTGATGTAAAGGGGAACTCTGACGGGGACACTGATGTAAAGGAGGACTCTAACGGGGACACTGGATGTAAAGGGGGACTCTGACGGGGACACTGATGTAAAGGGGGACTCTGACTGGGACACTGATGTAAAGGGGGACTTTGATAGGGAAGCACTAGATGTAAAGGAGGACTCTGACAGGGACACACTGGATGTAAAGGAGGACTCTGACAGAGACACACTGGATGTAAAGGAGGACTCTGACGGAGGCACCGACACAGGCCAAATTACGGCGGGGGGACATGAACTGCATGACGGCGGGGACACAGGGTGGAAGACGGCAGGGACAGGGGCTGAATGACGGCGGGGAAAGAGGCTGAATGACAGGGGGATACAGGCTGCATGATGAGGGACACACTGATGAGGCACAAATGAGGAGGCACTCATTGGCATGATTTAGACACAGATGGGCATGAGACACAGGTGGGCATAAATAGGGCAGAGATGGGCATGGATGAGGCAGAGATGGGCATGGATGAGGTAGGGGCGGTGCCCATCGGTGTGTACAGCGTGCGAAGAGAGAGCTAAACCAGACATGCAGCGTTCTGTTGACAAATGATCGCTCTGTCATTGGATGGAGCGATCACATGGTAAATGGCCCCTGTCGTTGGCCCTTTAACACAATCCGTGGGAAGCGCGATTCGGATGTCTCTGTACGCCCTCCCAGAATAGGCCGACCACGCTGTAGCCATCATTGGGCTATGCCCTGGTCGACAAGTAGTTAATCCCCATAGTCTTAGCTATCCGATATTACCCGTAAAGCGGGCTTTGCATTACTTATGTTCTGCAATATTTGGCCAAACTCGATCACAATGCCAGTCTCTGTGAAAATTAGGCATTGCCCCCAAAAAATGTGTGTGGCTACTGGAGGTCCTCTAGTATAAGTTTGCCAAGTATGGTGCCCTGAACCCCCGTGGTTTGGGCTCTACATTTATAGAAGCTTGGCCTGCTATGTTAATCTATGGCAGAGTCTTAGTCTGGGAATTTGAGGGGCTACAGCTCGGACCCCAAATGAGTCCGGGGGCCATATTTGGCCCAGAGGTAGGGGGGTCCTTCCTTTACCACCCCAAACATTTTGGGGTTTGTTAGCTCAAAATTTCCTGATCAACTTTTTCTAGGGCCCCTTGAGAGTATGTGGCCCCCGGGCCATACGGCACAGCAGGGAGTGCTGGATACCATTGGACTATTCTGCGGTGGTCAGCTAAAGTCTACCCCAATGCAGGTCCCTGTGAAAATAAAGCATTGGCCCCAAACAAATGTATGTGCCAAATTTGGTGCCCCTGAGCACCGTGGTTCGGCTACCACAGGGCCCTACATTTAAGCTAGCCTGGCCCATTATGTTAATCTATGGTGCAGCCGCGATCAGGAATTTGAGGGGCCACAGATCGGGCCCCAAATTAGTCCAGAGGCCCAGAGGTAGGGAAGGTCTTCCTTTAACACCTCTACATTTTTGAGGTCGCTAGCCTGAAGTTTTATGGTCAGCTTTTTAGGGGGCCCCTTGGGAGTGTGTGGCCCTCGGCCACTAATGCGGAGTGGGGATTGGTGAGTACTGCAGGAATCTCTGGACTCTTAGCTATTTAACAATATTTGCAGAGCCTGGCTCTGCAGTTCCTATGTCCTGCGGTGGTTGGGCAAATTCCACCCCCATGAAGGTCCTCATGAAAATTAAGCATTGGCCCCAAAAAAATTTTGTGGCCCCTGGGGGTCCTCTAGTAACCCTATACCAAGTTTGGTGCCCCTGGGCAACATCGTTCCGCTACCGTGGGGCCCTAGATTTAGGCTAGTTTGGCCTAGCCTATGGTAATATATGGCGCAGTAGGGAATTTTGGAGGGGCCACAACGTGGGCCCCAAACATGTTCAGGGAACCTGGACTCTTTCAGGGCCTGGGCTGTGGCCCCCTCAAATTCCCACCCCCATCAGAGTCATGGATTAACATAACGGGCCAATGTACCATTTTTCTAGGGCCCCTTGAGAGTGGGGCCCTAGAGGGGCCCCACTCTCAAAAGAGGGCCAGTGTATCCAGCACTCCCCGCTGCATGGTACGGGCCGAGGGCTGCAAACTCTCAAGTGGCCCTGGAAATAGTTGACCAGTACATTTTGGGCTAGCGACTCCAAAATGCTTGGTAAAGGGAGCCCTCCCCTACCTCCGTGCAAAATATGGCCCCCCAGACTAATTTGGGGCCCGAGCTATTTCCAGGGCCACTTGAGAGTTTGCGGCCCTCGGCCCGTACCATGCAGCGGGGAGTGCTGGATATTGCAGGAATCCCTGGACTCTTAGCTGGACTCTTAGCTATTCAGCAGTATCTGTATAGCGCTGCTCTGCAGTTCCTGTATTCCATAGTGGTTAGCCAAATCGACCCCTATGCAGGTCCCTGTAACAATTAAGGTCCTAAAAAAAGCATGTGGCCCCTGCCACGTTTGAGGCCCCTAGCCACCTAGGGGTCAGCTAGTATCCCTGTACCAAGTTTGGTGACCATATCCCCCCGTGATTTGGGTACCACAGGGCACTAAATTTATGGTACATTGGCCCGTTATGTTAATCCATGACTCTGATGGGGGTGGGAATTTGAGGGGGCCACAGCCCAGGCCCTGAAAGAGTCCAGGTTCCCTGAACATGTTTGGGGCCCACGTTGTGGCCCCTCCAAAATTCCCTACTGCGCCATATATTACCATAGGCTAGGCCAAACTAGCCTAAATCTAGGGCCCCACGGTAGCGGAACGATGTTGCCCAGGGGCACCAAACTTGGTATAGGGTTACTAGAGGACCCCCAGGGGCCACAAAATTTTTTTGGGGCCAATGCTTAATTTTCATGAGGACCTTCATGGGGGTGGAATTTGCCCAACCACCGCAGGACATAGGAACTGCAGAGCCAGGCTCTGCAAATATTGTTAAATAGCTAAGAGTCCAGAGATTCCTGCAGTACTCACCAATCCCCACTCCGCATTAGTGGCCGAGGGCCACACACTCCCAAGGGGCCCCCTAAAAAGCTGACCATAAAACTTCAGGCTAGCGACCTCAAAAATGTAGAGGTGTTAAAGGAAGACCTTCCCTACCTCTGGGCCTCTGGACTAATTTGGGGCCCGATCTGTGGCCCCTCAAATTCCTGATCGCGGCTGCACCATAGATTAACATAATGGGCCAGGCTAGCTTAAATGTAGGGCCCTGTGGTAGCCGAACCACGGTGCTCAGGGGCACCAAATTTGGCACATACATTTGTTTGGGGCCAATGCTTTATTTTCACAGGGACCTGCATTGGGGTAGACTTTAGCTGACCACCGCAGAATAGTCCAATGGTATCCAGCACTCCCTGCTGTGCCGTATGGCCCGGGGGCCACATACTCTCAAGGGGCCCTAGAAAAAGTTGATCAGGAAATTTTGAGCTAACAAACCCCAAAATGTTTGGGGTGGTAAAGGAAGGACCCCCCTACCTCTGGGCCAAATATGGCCCCCGGACTCATTTGGGGTCCGAGCTGTAGCCCCTCAAATTCCCAGACTAAGACTCTGCCATAGATTAACATAGCAGGCCAAGCTTCTATAAATGTAGAGCCCAAACCACGGGGGTTCAGGGCACCATACTTGGCAAACTTATACTAGAGGACCTCCAGTAGCCACACACATTTTTTGGGGGCAATGCCTAATTTTCACAGAGACTGGCATTGTGATCGAGTTTGGCCAAATATTGCAGAACATAAGTAATGCAAAGCCCGCTTTACGGGTAATATCGGATAGCTAAGACTATGGGGATTAACTACTTGTCGACCAGGGCATAGCCCAATGATGGCTACAGCGTGGTCGGCCTATTCTGGGAGGGCGTACAGAGACATCCGAATCGCGCTTCCCACGGATTGTGTTAAAGGGCCAACGACAGGGGCCATTTACCATGTGATCGCTCCATCCAATGACAGAGCGATCATTTGTCAACAGAACGCTGCATGTCTGGTTTAGCTCTCTCTTCGCACGCTGTACACACCGATGGGCACCGCCCCTACCTCATCCATGCCCATCTCTGCCTCATCCATGCCCATCTCTGCCCTATTTATGCCCACCTGTGTCTCATGCCCATCTGTGTCTAAATCATGCCAATGAGTGCCTCCTCATTTGTGCCTCATCAGTGTGTCCCTCATCATGCAGCCTGTATCCCCCTGTCATTCAGCCTCTTTCCCCGCCGTCATTCAGCCCCTGTCCCTGCCGTCTTCCACCCTGTGTCCCCGCCGTCATGCAGTTCATGTCCCCCCGCCGTAATTTGGCCTGTGTCGGTGCCTCCGTCAGAGTCCTCCTTTACATCCAGTGTGTCTCTGTCAGAGTCCTCCTTTACATCCAGTGTGTCCCTGTCAGAGTCCTCCTTTACATCTAGTGCTTCCCTATCAAAGTCCCCCTTTACATCAGTGTCCCAGTCAGAGTCCCCCTTTACATCAGTGTCCCCGTCAGAGTTCCCCTTTACATCAGTGTCCCCGTCAGAGTCCCCCTTTACATCCAGTGTCCCCGTTAGAGTCCTCCTTTACATCAGTGTCCCCGTCAGAGTTCCCCTTTACATCAGTGTCCCCGTCAGAGTCCCCCTTTACATCCAGTGTCCCCGTTAGAGTCCTCCTTTACATCAGTGTCCCTATCAGAGTGCCCCGTTATGTGTCCCAGTCACATAGCTCCTTTATGACCCACGGTCAGAGTGCCCTTTTATTATTGCAGTCAGCGTGCCCCTTTAGTATTTCAGAGTGCCCCTTTAATGTGTCCCATATGAGTACTGATCGTAGTATTTCAGGGTGCCCCTTTAATGTGTCCCATATGAGTACTGATCATAGTATTTCAGAGTGCCCCTTTAATGTGTGCCATATGAGTTATATATAGCTATATATATATATAGTAACTATCTATATATATATATATATATATATATATATACTATATATATATATATATATATATATATACACACTATATATATATATATATATATATATATATACTATATATATATATATATATATATATATATATATATATATATATATATATATATATATATATATATATATATATACATACTATATATAGTATATATATATATATATATATATATATATATATATATATATATATAAATATACTATACTATATATATACTATAATATACTATATGAGTACTGATCATAGTATTTCAGGGTGCCCCTTTAATGAGTTATATATAGCTATATATAGTAACTATATATATATATATATATATATATATATATATATATATATATATATATATAGTATATATATATACACTATATATATATATATATATATATATATATATATATATAGTATATGTATATATATATATATATATATATATATATATATATACATACAATATATAGTATATATATATATATATATATATATATATATATATATATATATATACTATACTATATATATATACTATAATATACTATACTACTATAATATATATAATATAATATACTATATATAGTATATGTATAGTATATATATAGTATAGTGTATATATATATATATATATATATATATATATACACTATATATACTATAATATACTATATAATATGCTATACTACTATAATATATATATATATATATATATATATATATATATATATATATATATATATATATATATATATATATATATATATACACACACTATATATATATATATATATATATACTATATATATATATATATATATATATACTATATATATATATATATATATATATATATATATATATATATATATATATATATATATATATATTATATACACTATATATATATACTATATATATATATATATATATATATATATATATATACTATATGTATATATATATAAAACTATATATATATATATATATATATATATATATATATATATATTAGTTACATATAGCGAGTTAGAATGTTCATATGTGTAATCATCGTACAGAGCGAGTCAGAATCTGACATTAGATTCTTCCCCGCTCTGTCTCTCGTCGGATTGTGCCCCCGACGGACTGCGCACGCGCCAACCCCAGCCGATCAGCTGTTCTGACAGGGTGACGTCACTTACGGAGCATGCGCAGTCCGACCCGGGCATTATCCGACGGAGGGCATTCCTCGACACGACACCGGCATTTCAGTCCGACTTCGGCGATTTTACAGACATCTGTGAGGGTTCCTGCACAGATGTCTATGGAAATGGCTCCCCCATAAATTGCCAAAAGTAGTACAGAAAATACTGTTGGGAATCGGTGCGGTGCCGCAAAGTCGGCGTCGGACCAATTCGGACGGGGCAATTGCTGGCATTTTGCGTCAATTTGACATGGAATTTAGCATGTCAAATCGGACCAATGTGAATGTGGGCTTAGGCCAGAGGCGTAACTAGAACCTTCAGGGCCCCGGTGCAAGAAACCTAGAAGGGCCCCCCGGACCCCCTTCCCTTCAAGCCTGGGGCTCTTCCCGCTGATCCTGGGGCCCTTTACTCTCATTGTGGGACCCTTTATTACGGTGCCGCAGCGGGACCCTTTTACAAGTCCTGCAATGGGCCCCCTTCCTGCCATCTTGGGGCTTCCCCACGGTGGTGGATTGCCAGGGCCCGATTTCAAGTGGGACCTTTGCGATCCTGGAAGTTCACCCACTGGTGTCAGTAGTTTTTATTTTTTTGGTATTTTAATTGTATTGTTTTTTATCTTTTTTTTTTTTTTTTTACAATGTCACTGACTATGACTCTGTCCATTCAGAAAAGGAAGGATCTGGTAAATTACATATTTACTGACCCTTTCCTGGTTCTCTATTGTGACACATCCCCTGCAACAGCCGGCAGGAGAGGGGAAGGAGCACAGTGGGGGGGACCAGGGGAGCACACTGGGGCCCAGAGACAGCAGAACACAAGTGAACTGGATAGGAGGAGTGGTGGGGGCAGCATGCAGAGGAACCAATCTCCTCCACTTTCCTCCTGCAGCTAAAAAGGAGGAAAAAGGAGAACAGTGATTTCTCTACATGCTGCCCCCGCCACCCCTCCTATCCAGGTGTACAGAGGAGCCGCACAGGCCCCCTGGAGCTTGGGGCCCGGTTGCAATTGCAACCCCTGTAGTTACGCCCCCGGCTTAGGCCCATTTCACACTTGTGCGACCTGAAAGTCTTGTTATTTTGCAACTTTGTCTAGACTTAAAGCATGGCCTCTGTAATCTTGAGGTCTATGGACCTCAAGTCGCATCAAAGTCGGACCAAAGTAGTGCAGGGAATACTTTGAATTTGCTGTAACTTGAAGCCGCACAGATATATAAACAGTACTCATTGGATATCATGGGGTACAGCTTGTCATGCGGCTTTGCAGTCCCAAGTCGCACAAGTTTGAAAGGGGCCTTAAGGTCCTGTTCACTCCTGAGCGTTTTTCAGCTCGTAAAATGCTAATCTCTGAAGTTCCAAAATGCCCAGCAAGCAAAAACCCATTCATTTCAATGGCCCTTGTTCACATATGAGCATTTTGTTGCCAGAAGCAAAACGTCTGAAGCTCAAAAAAGTACAGTGGGGATCGAAAGTTTGGGCACCCCAAGTAACAATTTGTATTAATGTGCATAAAGAAGCCATGGAAATATGGAAAAATCTCCAAAAGGCATCAAATTACAGATTAGACATTCTTATAATATGTCAACAAAAGTTAGATTTTATTTCCATCATTGACACTTTCAAAATTACAGAAAACAAAAAAATGGCGTCTGCAAAAGTTTGGGCACCCTGCAGAATTTATAGCATGCACTGCCCCCTTTGCAAGGCTGAGACCTGCCAGTGTCATGGATTGTTCTCAATCATCGTCTGGGAAGACCAGGTGATGTAAATCTCAAAGGTTTTAACTGCCCAGACTCATTTGACCTTGCCCCAACAATCAGCACCATGGGATCTTCTAAGCAGTTGTCTAGAAAACTGGAACTGAAAATAGTTGACGCTCACAAAGCTGGAGAAGGCTATAAGAAGATAGCAAAGCGTTTTCAGATGTCAATATCCTCTGTTCGGAATGTAATTAAGAAATGGCAGTCATCAGGAACAGTGGAAGTTAAAGCAAGATCTGGAAGACCAAGAAAAATATCAGACAGAACAGCTCGCAGGATTGTGAGAAAAACAATTCAAAACCCACGTTGGACTGCACGATCCCTCCAGAAAGATCTGGCAGACACTGGAGTTGTGGTACACTATTCCACTATAAAGAGATACTTGTACAAATATGGTCTTCATGGAAGAGTCATCAGAAGAAAACCTCTTCTACGTCCTCACCACACAAATCAGCATTTGAACTTTGCAAATGAACATATAGACAAGCCTGATGCATTTTGGAAACAAGTTCTGTGGACCGATGAGGTTAAAATTGAACTTTTTGGCCGGAATGAGCAAAGGTACATTTGGAGAAGAAGGGGCACGGAATTTAATGAAAAGAACCTCTGTCCAACTGTTAAGCATGGGGGTGGATCAATCATGCTTTGGGGTTGTATTGCAGCCAGTGGCACAGGGAACATCTCACGAGTACAAATGGATAATGATCCTAAACACACCTCTAAATCCAGGGGGGATTACATCAAGAGGCGTAAACTGAAGGTTTTGCCATGGCCTTCACAATCTCCTGACCTCAACATAATTGAAAATCTATGTATAGACCTTAAGTGCCGGTTCACACTAGTATGACTTGTCAGGCGACTTTTCAGCCCGACCGTCGCGGTCCATTGTGTAGTACAGGAACGGTTCTAATAGGAGCGACACAAGTCGCTCCGACTTAGAAAAAGGTTCCTGTACTACTTCGGGGCGACCTGGAGTGACTTGCATAGATATTCATTTTATGAAGTCCGTGCAAGTCGCGCCGAAGTCGCGGTGCACGCGACTTCACAGGTCGCCCCCGAAGTCGTGCCGCTGCAGTGTGAACCGGCACTTAAAGAGCAGTACGTGACAGACAGCCCAGAAATCTCAAAGAACTGGAAGACTTTAGTAAGGAAGAATGGGCAAAGATACCTCAAACAAGAATTGAAAGACTCTTGGCTGGCTACAAAAAGCATTTACAAGCTGTGATACTTGCCAAAGGGGGCAGTACAAGATATTAACTCTGCAGGGTGCCCAAATTTTTGCAGACACCATTTTTTTGTTTTCTGTTATTTTGAAATTGTAAATGATGGAAATAAAATCCAACTTTTGTTGACATATTATAAGAATGTCTAATCTGTAATTTGATGCCTTTTGGAGATTTTTCCATCTTTCCTTGGCTTCTTTATTGCACAATAATACAAATGTTTACCTGGGGTGCCCAAACTTTCAATCCCACTGTACATGAGCTTCTTTTTTGTCAGATTACAAGCGTTTTTGGTAAGATGTAGATGCCTGCCTCCAAACACCTGCAAAAAACGCCTAAAAAATGCTTGAGAAAACGCCTGAAAACGATAAGCTCAGATGTGAATGGAGCCTAACTTTTCATTTAGGCTCCGTTCACATCTTGGCATTCCTGATCGCAGGCAGAATCGCCACGATTCTGCCATCAATCCCGAATCACGGCAAATCGCGGGATGCCCATTCGATTTTCCTTACTTCCAATCGCACCCCAAACACGGCGGGATTTGGCCACAATTGACGACTGACGAATCACGGTAAAATTGCGCAAAACAGAATCGTGGGGCGTCTGGCGGCCAAAAAATGTACAATAACTTCTTTTGAGTGACAGGCGTCCCAGGATTCTGTTTGTACCGCAATTTATCAGGCAAAAATCGCAGCAAAATCGGGCCACGTTTGGGGTGCCATTGGAAGTGATAAGAATCGCCCTATGCTCATTACATGCACCCGCCCAAGAAAAAAAAAAAACCTCTCCAGCAATACACACTAAACTGAGCATGTGCAGCCTGACTCCAAAGGCTCTGTCTTATCTGGACATGTTTTGGAGTCAGTGGAAGAAGGGGAGGATCTGTGCCTACAGGATCAAACAGCCTTTTTACATAATGCAGAGGATTAACACCTTCGAATTCCACAGTGAGTATAACAAGTATGCTGTACTGCATATAAAACTGAATTTTTGTAAAATCTTACCGTAAAATTCCTTTCTCTGAGTCCTCCGACAGTCGCCGCCACTTCATAATCTTCACTAATGGGGTATTGACCTTTGCTCCGCAGGAGTAGCTAGGCAACAAGATTTGTTAATATAAAAGCTTTTAGCATATCACACCCCTAGGGGGCGGTCCCCTCAGTCAATACCTCCCTGCTTCCTGCATTCTCAACTCAGTTTCAGTAGCATAGCAGTAGAGTACATAAACAAACCCCAAAAGAGGGGCGGGGACGGCGACTGTCGGAGGACTCAGAGAAAGGAATTTTACGGTAAGATTTTACAAAAATTCCGTTTTCTCTTACGTCCTCCGACAGTCGCCGCCACTTCATAATCTTCACTAATGGGGACGTCCCAGAGCAGTGTAGACATGAGGGGTGGGAAAAAACGCAGCCGCGCCTAAAGCAACGCAGTACCCACATCAGAGAAAGGAACCTTACCAAAGTAAGAGAACCAACTGGGCAACAGGAAAACATGCTCAACAGGAGCAACAACCCAGGAAAGAACAAGTAACCTAG
The DNA here is from genome assembly GCF_965119305.1 of Pelophylax lessonae. Lineage (NCBI taxonomy): Eukaryota > Metazoa > Chordata > Amphibia > Anura > Ranidae > Pelophylax > Pelophylax lessonae. The sequence continues at coordinate 648,729,871 of NC_138770.1, read as the reverse complement.
GGGTAAAAATACCCCAACAGCCAAGGACCCAAACAAGGGACCCTAAGGCACTGCCGCACTAAGAACTTTACGGCCAAAGGAAGCATCTGCCGATGCCTGAACATCCACCTTGTAAAATTTGGAGAAGGTGTGAACGGACGACCAAGTCGCCGCCTTACACACCTGGGCCACAGAAGCCTGATGACGATAGGCCCAAGATGTACTCAGAGACCTGGTAGAGTACGCCTTTACAGGAAAAGGAGGAACCTTCCCCTTCAAAGCATAGGCTTGCACAATGGTCTGTCTGATCCATTTGGCGATGGTCGCAGCCGACGCTGCCATGCCCTTCCGAGGACCCTCTGGAAGGACAAATAGAGAATCTGACTTGCGAAAGGATTTCATCGATGACAGGTAAACCCTGATCGCCCGAACAACATCCAAGGAATGCAAAGCCACCTCCTTTGGATGCTTAGGTTTCACGCAAAGCGAAGGCAAGACAATGTCCTCATTGAGGTGAAATTCCGAGATCCTCTTCAGAAGAAAAGAAGGGTTAGGTCGTAAGACCACCTTATCCAAGTGAAGCACCAAGTAGGGAGAGCTGCAGGACAAGGCCGCCAGCTCCGACACCCTGCGAGCCGAAGTGATCGCTACCAAAAAGGCAACCTTCTTGGACAACAGAGACAACGAGATCTCCCTGATCTTCTCAAAGGGAGCATGCTGTAACACGGACAGAACAAGGTTCAAGTCTCATGGAGGTAAAGGATCCCTCCGAGGAGGGGCCAAGTGTCGCACCCCTTGAACAAAGGTGCTAACCAAAGAATTAGACGCCACAGGGCGTTGAAAGAGAACGGCCAGCGCAGAAATCTGACCCTTAATCGTGGCCAATGCCAAACGCTGGTCCACGCCCGTTTGAAGCCAACACTCTCGATACCGAGTATGAGCGAGGGGAATAACCCCTGGACTCACACCAGGCAAAATACGCCTTCCAAGTACGGTAGTAAATCTTCCCCGAAGAGGCCTTCCTAGCCTTGATCAAAGTGGGAATGACCTCAGGGGAGAGACCCCTATCCTTCAGGACCTGGCTTTCAACAGCCAGGCCGTTAAAGCCAGCGACTGTAAAGCAGGATGGAATATCGGTCCTTGAGACAGGAGATCTTCTCGAAAAGGTAGACGCCACGGAGCGTCGACCGCCAGATTCACGAGGTCTGCGTACCAAGACCGGCGAGGCCAGTCTGGCGCCACCAGAATCACCGTGTGCGGTTCCGAGGCCAACCTGCGAAGGAGCCTGGACAGCAGCTGAATCGGTGGAAAGGCATACATCAGACGATACTGATGCCAGGGCGCCACTAACGCGTCTGAGGCATCTGCCCGAGGATCGCGCGTCCTTGCTACAAACCTTTCCACCTTGTTGTTTAGACGAGACTCGAACAGGTCCACATCTGGGGAACCCCACTTTGCGCACAGCATCTGAAAGACATCCGGGTGAAGGGACCATTCTCCCTGGTCCAGGGTCTGGCGACTCAGATAGTCCGCCTGCCAGTTCTCCACCCCCGGAATGTGAACTGCAGATATCGCCAGGACGTGCGTCTCGGCCCAAGACAGAATGTCGGCTACTTCCCGAGCCGCTCGGGCACTCCTGGTGCCCCCTTGGTGGTTGATGTAGGCCACCGCTGTGGCATTGTCCGTCTGCACCCGAACCGGACGGCCCTGAAGCCTGTTCGTCCAACGCAGAAGGCAGAGATTTATTGCTCGCAATTCCAGAATGTTGATCGGAAGGGAGGATTCCTCCTCCGACCAAGTTCCCTGGGCGGACAGAACGCCCAGAACACCACCCCAGCCCGACCGGCTGGCATCCGTGGTGATCACCGTCCACGACAAAGGATGAAAAAAATTGCCCCCCGACACCGCCGGGGACTGGAGCCACCACAAAAGACCCCTTCGGGTGAGACGGCTCAATGAAATCCGCAGATCCAGAGATTGCGGACGCCCGTCCCACTTGGCCAGGATCTCCGCCTGAAGATCCCGTGTGTGAAACTGGGTGAAGGGAATCGCCTCGAAAGCCGAGACCATCAAACCCAGACACCTCATACATGTCCGGAGGGACGAGCACTGAGTGTCCCTGAGGGACCTGACTTCGTCCTGAAGTGTCCGGAGCTTGTCTTCCGGCAGGAAGACCTTCGCTTGAACAGAGTCCAGGATCATCCCCAGGTAGGGAAGACAAACCGACGGACACAGCGTCGACTTTGGAAAATTTACCGTCCAACCGAACTCCTGTAGAGTCTGCATCGTGACGGACAGGTCGTTCACCAGGCCCTGACTGGTCGCAGACCGAATCAAGATATCGTCTAGATACCCCAAGACAGAGATGACCTGGGCTCTCAACAAAGCCAGGACCGGCGCAAGCACCTTGGTGAAAACCCGCGGAGCCGAAGCGAGACCGAAGGGTAACGCCACGAATTGGTAATGATCCTCCGCAATGGCGAATCGAAGGTACCTCTGGTGACCCTCGAAAATGGGGATGTGAAGGTACGCATCCTTCAAGTCGATGGAGGCCACGAATTCCCCCGGAACCAGGGCAGCCACCACCGAGCGCAGGGATTCCATGCGGAACTTGCGAACCCGCACAAAGCGGTTCAGAGCTTTCAAGACCAGAATCGGGCGTACCTTGCCCTCCTTTCTGGGCACAGTGAACAGATTGGAGTAGAACCCCCGAAATCTGTCCCGATGAGGCACCGGAACCACCACTCCCTGGGCCCGCAGGTCCCGCACCGCCAGGTGCAGATCCTGCAAACGCCCCGGAGACAGCTAAAGATTTGAGGGAAAAAATCTGCCCGCAGGCCGAGAGAGAAACTCGATCTTGTATCCAGATCGAACGATTTCCTGAACCCACCTGTCCCGAATGCGGGCCAGCCAGGGTTGAAGAAAACCGAGCAAACGTCCCCCCACCCCAGAGCCGGGTGAGGGCGCCCCTTCAGGCCGAATTGGCATGGGCAGCGGACCCGGACTGGCCGGACTTCTGCTTACCTGCCCGCGGCTTCTTCTGGGAGCCTTGGCCCTTGAAGAGCTTGCCCTTGTATTGCGACCGAAAGGCACGAAAGGACCCCTGAGAGGGCCTAAACGAGGTATTCTTCTTACCGCGAACAAACTTATTCTTGTGAGATTGGGGTAAGAGAGAGCTCTTACCCCCGGAGATTCCCTTTATCAGCGTATCCAAAGACTCGCCAAAAAGGCGAGATCCTGCATAGGGCAAATTAGCTAAAGTCTTTCGAGATGATTGGTCAACCGACCAGCATTTCAGCCAGATCAGGCGACGGTGCAATACCGCCACACTAGAGAGGCGTGCAGCCAAAGGGACTAAATCCAAGTCTGCATCACACAAATACATGACACCCTGATGAATTTGATCCACCATAGCCAATGTTGTCGGTGGAGCAGAGTCAGCCACCAGGGTGCGCCTGAGCACCTGCGTCCAATCCGCAATAGCCTGGGCTGCCAAAATGGAAGCAAAAATAGGCTTCAGCATAGAACCGGCAACTTTATAAGCATGACGGGCAAGAGACTCCAATCTCCTGTCCGTAGGGTCCCGGAACACCGGGGTATCCTCAGCAGGAATCGCAGTAGATTTATTCAAAATCACCACTGCATGATCCACCTGAGGCGGCACACACCAACACTCATCAGTGGTGGGCGTAAATGGATAACGCAGCTTGAACTTACTTGGCACAGTAAATGGCTTCTTTTAATTGCGCCATTGCTCATCAACAGCGCGCTGAAATTCCGCAGGGCAGGGAAAAACCTGCGTTGTTTTGCGCTTCCTTTGTGTCCCATAAGAGGACAGCAAAGCAGGAGGACATGGTTCATCCTGCAAATGCAGTGTTTCTTTGATAGAAGCAACCAACTCATCCATGAGTGCAAGCTCTTCAGGCGAGCCAGGGGGAGAATTATCAACCCCTTCTACCTCAGCCTCCCCCTCAGACCCCCCAAGGTCCAGAGATGAACGAGACCCTGAGAAGGGCACTCCAGCCATAGCAGCCCCATCGCCCTCTGAATCAGAGGAAATAGACAATCTGGGCCGTTTTGCGGATCGATCAGCCATTAGCATTTGCACCTGAGAAGCCAAGTTCGCCACAATAGCAGCCAGATCAGCCCCCTCGGGGGATGCAGCAGCCCCTTGGCCCCCCACCAAGGTGGGAGGAAACTTGCAATCCTGAGAATCCATGCCCCAGCAATAATTGGAAAAAGGAGTACTGTCCCTTTAAGACCGCGGCGAGCGTAGCCCACCGCACACTACTGCATGGATTGACCTCCACAGGGATAAGAACACTGAGCAGGGAAATACAGGATAAGGAGAAGTAAAAACCTAGAGAGGCCACACAGGCTGTTGCCACCGATCGCTGTCCCAGAGCAAAAGGAAATGATGTAATGACTGACCGCCCTATAAAGCCTATGTAGGCTACACAAACATGGTCGCTCGGCTGAGGCATTTTTTGGGCAATGACAAAATGGCGCCGACATGTGGTTGTACATCGATCGCCATCAAAATGGCGGCGTTTGGCGCCAAAACACCGCGCCCTACTCACTCAGGGTCGGACACCACAAGTTTGCCTCAAAAAAATGGCGGACCGCAATAGCGGCCGCCACACAGCATGTCTAACCCCAGTCTGCCCACACAGCACACATAGCAGATCGGGAGAGCCCCCCCCCCCCCCCGCAGCCCACAGAAAAGGCAGCTATTCCACACAGGAATCTGACAGGGAGCTCAGCATTTACACAGACATGCAGGGTCACACAGTCACCGACTGACACCCAAACAGACAGGTCCCCACATAGAAATGTACTTACCAGTCTGGATGGCGTGGGGAGCCTTCTCTAGCGACCAAACCGCTGTACTGAGGACAGGGAGTGTCGCAGCGTCCAGTGAGGTAGAACAGGGATGGGTCGTTCAATATGCCAGGGAAACCTGACTGAACGCTCGATGGCAGGCTGGGGAACCCCTGGTCCTGAGCCCTGGGAACCAGGGTGGCCAGTCCGAGACCCAGCTCCGCATGATCATCTTCATCCGAAGAACTAAACTAATGCTGAGAAAAATAACAGCTAGCAAAAGAAAGAGAAAAATACTAAAATAAAATCAAAAAAGAGGATAGAAAGCTGAGACTGATAGCCCCAGCACAGTATCAGCTAGCTACTCCTAAGCTAGGCATTAGAAACTGAGTTGAGAATGCAGGAAGCAGGGAGGTATTGACTGAGGGGACCGCCCCCTAGGGGTGTGATATGCTAAAAGCTTTTATATTAACAAATCTTGTTGCCTAGCTACTCCTGCGGAGCAAAGGACAATACCCCATTAGTGAAGATTATGAAGTGGCGGCGACTGTCGGAGGACGTAAGAGAAAAACTGATTTTACTGTTGTGGGTTTAGTAACACTTTAAGGTTATTCCATATATTATTGTATGATATTGTACAACATTTTCTTTATTTCAATTAAGGATTATTTCTTATATTATTATATAGTATTGGATATTTTTTTTTTCAAAATTCAATTTAGGGCTATTTTAAATATTCTTGTATATTTAATTTGGGAGTAGTACCCAAATCTTTGCATTGTTTGCTGTGTGCTGCGCTCTTTGAATTTTTGGACACAGGGTTGATCTCTACCCCTCTTTTTTTTACTTCTTTCAGGGCTTTTCCTGGAAAAAACTTTCCCCATCCCCAAAAAAAAAAAAAAAAAGATTTATTTTCAAAGACCTTATTTCACTGTAAAACATGCAAATACTATATTAGGAAACAACTTGGAATTTGGACCTTTTCAGTAATGTGCCTCTGAATGTCCACACCCAGACCACCAGCATAGTCCAGCAGACTTTTGTTCTAGAGCCGCAGCTGCTGCTTGTGAAATAAATACATTTTAAAAAAACAGATTGGCTGAATACAAGGAAACCATTTAGAGGTAACATGAGACTCTTTACAACAATTTTGTGCTGCGTTTACCTGATAAAAATTAAGATTAGAGGCCTGACAACAATAAGTATTGTCCTGAGTGATCTGAGCCAGAGAGAAATGATTCTGGTGGTGCAGCCAGGGCCATCTTTAATATTAATTGGACCCTTGGCAAACATTTTCTTGGGCCCCCCCAACTCTAAGACATACATGAAATAGCAGCTAGACTCAAAATCTGTTTACTGCAGCAGATCAGGCAGCGATTGCGATTGGTTGCAAGAGGTTGCATCATATTATTGCCGCTCACTGTCTGGTTGCCAGAAGTTACAGGACATTATATCTGCTTGTTGATTGGTTGCTAGAGGTTACTGCACATCCTTATCGCTCACTGATTGGTTGCTAGAGGTTACTGCACCTCATTGCCACTCACTGATTGGCAGATAGAGGTTACTGCACATCATTACTGCTAACTGATTGGTTGCTAGAGGTTACAGCAGATAATTACTGTTCACTGATTGGTTGCTAGAGGTTACTGAACATCATTACCTATGCATCAAATTGTGGGTGTGGCTAAACTGCACAGTGTGGCATTGGTATGTACCAGGATTTCAGGAGTGCTCTACATACAGACTGCAGGGTTCTGGAGTGCAATACATAGAGTACAGGGTTGAAGAGTGTGCTATGTACAGAGTGCAGGGTTGAGGGGTGAGCTACATACAGAGTGCACAGTTGAGGGGTGAGCTACATGCAGAATGCAGGGTTGAGGAGTGAACTACGTATAGAGTGCGGGGTTGGGGGGTGCACTATGTCAGGAGTGCAGGGTTGAGGGGTGCACTACGTACAGAGTGCAGGGTTGAGAGGTGCACTATGTAAAGAGTTCAGGGTTGAGGGGTGTGCTACATACAGAGTACAGGGTCGAGGGGTTTGCTACGTAAAGAGGGCAGGTTTGAGGGTTGCACTATGTAAAGAGTGCAGGGTTGAGGGGTGTGCAACATTTGGAATGCAGGGTGAGGGGTGTTTTATAAGGAATGCAGGGCTGAGTGGTGCCCTACCTGCAGACTGCAGGGTTGAGGGGTGCGTTATGTACGGAATGCAGAGTTGAGGGGTGTGCTATGTATGGAATGGAGGGTTGATTGGTGAGTTACTTACAGAATGCAGGGTTTAGAGATGCGTTACGTATGGATTGCAGGGTTGAGGGGTGTGCTACATATGGAAAGCAGGGTTGAGGGGTACATTACATATGACAGCAGGGCTGAGTGGTGCATTATGTATGGAATGCAGGGTTGAGGGGTGGGCTACGTTTGGAATACAGGGTTGAGGGGTGTGCTACGTATGTAAAGCAGGGTTGAGGGGTGCCCTATGTATGTATGGACGTGCCTACCACGTGGAGAGGCGGCTGGCTATATCTTTAATGACCGGGTTCACGTCTCTGGCAATAGGATTTTGGCTTCCAATAAGCACTCCTTCCTTAAGTGGGGGATGTAACGCTATTGATTCCCTATGGAACATTCAAGACATTGAGCATTAATTAATTTGTGCCGCGCAGCCAACAAGGGCCAAACCCGTAGAAGTCGCATGTGATACGTCTCCATCTGGACCAGATACTTCTTTCTGGCTTAAAGATTTTGCTTATTTAAGCATGTCTTCCCATTAGACAAGGGTAAAAGGAATCGTCTGAGGAAGCGACATGAGCGAAACGCGTCGCCATTCCAGATTGTCCACTGATGTATCCCATCTCACTTTGTATTAGTATCATGAGTTCATCATGACTCATTAGATATCTTTCAACAATTGCCTTTGTTCTCAGAGGCTGGTTGGGATCCAGTGGTTTACCTGTATTGTCTTTTGTACATGCATTATTTGCCATATGAATTGATACTACTTTGATATTTATAAGAGTTTTTATGCCTATAATAATAAATGTTATCTTTTTTATATATCAATGGTGTACTCATTTTCATCAGGATCTAGACCCATTCCTAGCCTCAAAAGTCCCATTCTCATGTGAGAGACTGTAGAGACCCCAGCTAGCTGTGGGATCCTCTCATCCCTCTCTCTCTTTTTTTCTTTATGCACAGGGTTGAGGGGTACATTACATATGACAGCAGGGTTGAGTGGTGCATTATGTATGGAATGCAGGGTTGAGGGGTGGGCAACGTTTGGAATACAGGGTTGAGGGGTGTGCTACGTATGTAAAGCAGGGTTGAGGGGTGCCCTACGTATGTAATGCAGGGGTAAGGGGTGCGCTAAGTATGGAATGCAGGGTTGAGGGGTGCACTACGTATGTAATGCAGGGTTGAGGGTTGCGCTACGTACAGAATGCCGGGTTGAGGGGTGCGCTACATATGGAATGCAGGGTTGAGGGGTGTGCTATGTACGGAATGCAGGGTTGAGGAGTGTGTTTCGTACAAAAAGGAGGGCTGAGGGGTGCGCTACGTACGGAATGCAGGGTGGAAGGATGCATTATGTCCTGAATGCAGGGTTGAGGGGTGCGCTACATACGGAATGCAGGGTTGAGGGGTCCGCTACGTATGGAATGCAGGGTTGAGGGGTGCACTAGGTATGTAATGCAGGGTTGAGGGTTGAGCTACATATGGAATGCAGGGTTGAGGGGTGCACTATGTATTGAATGCAGGGTTTAGGGGTGTGCTATGTATGGAATGCAGGGTTGAGAAGTGAGTTACATACAAAAAGGAGGGTTAAGGGGTTCGCTGCGTACGGAATGCAGGGTGGAAGGATGCATTATGTACTGAATTCAGGGTTGAGGGGTGCGCTATGTAAGGAATGCAGGGTTGAATGAATGCAGGTGTGTTGCATACGGAATTGGGGGTGAGGTGTGCGCTGCGTACGGAATGCAGGGTTAGGGGTGTGTTATGTACTGAAAGAGGTTGTACACCCCTGAGTCCTGTTTGTACCTATAGGTAACCTTTAACAAAGAGACTGTAGAGACCCCAGCTAGCTGTGGGATCCTCTCATCCCTCTCTCTCTTTTTTTCTTTATGCACAGGGTTGAGGGGTACATTACATATGACAGCAGGGTTGAGTGGTGCATTATGTATGGAATGCAGGGTTGAGGGGTGGGCAACGTTTGGAATACAGGGTTGAGGGGTGTGCTACGTATGTAAAGCAGGGTTGAGGGGTGCCCTACGTATGTAATGCAGGGGTAAGGGGTGCGCTAAGTATGGAATGCAGGGTTGAGGGGTGCACTACGTATGTAATGCAGGGTTGAGGGTTGCGCTACGTACAGAATGCCGGGTTGAGGGGTGCGCTACATATGGAATGCAGGGTTGAGGGGTGTGCTATGTACGGAATGCAGGGTTGAGGAGTGTGTTTCGTACAAAAAGGAGGGCTGAGGGGTGCGCTACGTACGGAATGCAGGGTGGAAGGATGCATTATGTCCTGAATGCAGGGTTGAGGGGTGCGCTACATACGGAATGCAGGGTTGAGGGGTCCGCTACGTATGGAATGCAGGGTTGAGGGGTGCACTAGGTATGTAATGCAGGGTTGAGGGTTGAGCTACATATGGAATGCAGGGTTGAGGGGTGCACTATGTATTGAATGCAGGGTTTAGGGGTGTGCTATGTATGGAATGCAGGGTTGAGAAGTGAGTTACATACAAAAAGGAGGGTTAAGGGGTTCGCTGCGTACGGAATGCAGGGTGGAAGGATGCATTATGTACTGAATTCAGGGTTGAGGGGTGCGCTATGTAAGGAATGCAGGGTTGAATGAATGCAGGTGTGTTGCATACGGAATTGGGGGTGAGGTGTGCGCTGCGTACGGAATGCAGGGTTAGGGGTGTGTTATGTACTGAAAGAGGTTGTACACCCCTGAGTCCTGTTTGTACCTATAGGTAACCTTTAACAAAGGCTTACCTATAGGTACTTTAAATATCTCGTAAACGTGCCCCGTTTAGGAAATATTTACATTGCATGCAGCCAATGATGTCATTGGCGCATGTACTCTGAAGAAATGGCTACCCGTGCCATTTCTTCAGAGCCCTGTGCCGTGACCGGCGGCTCCCGCACGCATGCGTGGGAGTGCCGTCACGCGCCATTGGCCAGTAGTGCGGCCGGACTTCGCAGACCCGGAAGGAAGATGGGTGAAGAATTATGCGGCCTCCAGTGGGGATGATGAAGGCTTCGTTTGCAGGTGAGTGTCACATATTGTGCTAGTATGCATTGCATAATAGCACATTATGCATTTACTTTGCAGGTAACCAAAAATGTTTTTTTTCCCGGCTTTACTTCCTCTTCAATGCAAGGTTGAGTGGTGAGCTATGTATAGAATGTTGGGTTAAGGGGTGCGCTATGTACAGAATGCAAGGTTTAGGAGTGTGTTACATACGGAATGAAGGCTTGAGGGGTGCGATATAAGGAGTGCAGGGTTGAAGGATACACTACGTACAGAATGCAGCGTTGAGGGATGAGCTTTGTATGGAGTGCAGGGTGGAGGACTGTGCATCTCCCAACATCTAGAAAATCTCACAGAGTGCAACTAAACTTACAACATGTCTATGCAAGCTGCTGGCTTCACGAGGTGCTTCTGTCTGTGTAGATTCTCTGCCCCCCCATCCCCTCCTCAGCTCTTCCTCTGTTCTCATATAGAGATGTGCAGAGCAGGGAGGGATGTGAACGGACAACAACAGAGGAGCTCTGTCACTTATAAATATAGAAGCAGCGCTTCTGTATTTACAACTGACAGCAGTGAGCAGCCAGCGGGTTGTGACTGCACTCCAGCGGGCAGCAGTGCGGGTGAAGGGGGCATCTGCTTTGTGCCCCCCAACAATGATAGGGCCCTAGGCAGATGCCCCTTTTGCCCTGTAGTAAAGACAGCCCTTGGTGCAGCATGTTCAATAGCAGTAATGACTGCCAGCGCGTTCATCTGTGTTCTCAAGCTGGGAGTACTGGACAAACAACAGGTGCCAAAACACTGCAATTTTTTTCTAGGGAGATAAAACTTAAGGGGGAAGATAATCCTAAAGGGGAAGTTAATCATATTTCTAGGGAGATAAAACTTAAAGGGGAACTGTAAGGCCTTATGCATGCTGGGCTTAAAATACAGCACTTTTACATGCATTTGGTGTTTTTTTTTTTTTTAGCCTGTATTTTTTTTTTATGTTTTTATGTTATGTTTTTATGTTAGCCTGTGTGCCCATGCATATATAGGCATTTATTGGCATATTAGAAGAGAAGTGTTTACAGATTTGTAAGGTGAAGGCAGGTCAAGATGATAGGGTGGTTGTCACACCCTCCATGTTCCCCTTCTCATTGGGCACCAAGCAAGGGTAACATGGGATGCCTACCCCAGGGTGGGTTCTTCTGAGCTATGCTAGGTACCTGTACCTGTACTTCTTTATTGTAGGCTCAAGCAAAGCAACCAAAGCATATTTTATAGGTTTTAAAAACCAAATCTAAGCAGCGCTAGCATTAGTGAAAAATATACATCATGTGAAATAAATATAATCAATTCATCAGAACAAACTAAAATGTGAAATCAATGAAAAAGTCCTTAATCATGATCCAAATAAAGTGCTCAAGTGCTGAAGATTGTACAAAGTGCTTCAAAGTGATAGGTGACCCCTCTCGGTTCCCCACTCACCAAATTGCCAGAATATTTGAGCCTTGAAATTATATTGCACATAAGCCCTCTTTGCCAGGATCTCAAAGGTATTTTTCCATATAGCCTTGGATAAGGGTAGGTAGGGATCCGCCTCCGTTTCGACCATTAAAAAATAGAAAGACCATGCATAGTGAAGTATGTTTAAACTATTTATTTGCTTCACAAGCCAAAAACATACTTACAAACATAAATTGTATAAGCGCATATACAAAGGTGCCTCGTGTAGGCAGCGCTCGGCGTGCGTTCCACGACCAGGAAGTGCCTGACCGGAAGTGACGTTCCGTCTCGTCCGTAACCGGAAATTATCGGGATTTGGCACTTCATATTAAGTCATATATTATGATGCTTTTGAGAGGGAAAAATTTATTGAAAAATATGTTAACTGTTAGACGGTTGTTACGTCCGGGCATTACTTCCTGTTTACAACTTTATTAAACATACCACAATACATATGGACAAATCATGACTCATTTTAATTTTAAACAAAAATGGAATAAAATCACTACTCTATAACTATATTTTATAGGTAAAAGGAATCCTGTTTTTTTTTTTTTTTTTAACCATGCTCGGTGGACTATGCATTCCACAGCTCGCTTTCTCCTTTGATTGTCAAAAAGTTGGGATGTATGCCTAAGTCACTAGAGGAGGGAGAGGAGCCTTCCGGGGGTAGGCCAGGCACTGATGAAAACAAGAGCAATGGGCCAATATTTTTTGCTTTGTACCTTGATTACTCAAGTTTGGGGCTGATGGACACTGTCTGTAGATATTGGATTGTTGCCCAGTTTAGCAAACAAAGTTGTGTTGGATGAATATCATGTAATGTGCACCTTGAGCTCAGGTTCACTTCAGTCCACCACTCTTTACATATTAGAAAATGAGATTCTACATGTACTGTACACACTGAGCATAGGCAGCCAGGAGGGACTTGGGAAGTGATGCGTGTGTCTACATCTTTATCATAAATTCAAAGAGTCCAGCACACACCATACAGCAGAGATACCCAGTCATAGGAGGGTGTTGTGCTGAAATAGTGGATGGTGCTGTATAAGTCAAATTCAAGATATCATCAGAATACCATATTTAGATAAACAAACAGGACACTTCTTCAGACATGTCACTAAGGCCTCTTCTTCAGGAAGCAGTGACTCTGAGGGAACAACTCCCTAGTGACCTGAGCCTGAGGAAGACCTCTGGTAAGCAGCTGACTGAGCAAGAGACCCCTAGTGAGCTGCTGCCTGGGGAAGACCTCTAGTGACCTGCTGCCTAAGGAAGAGGCCCTTGGTGACCTGAATTTTCCAGCAGTGAGGGGTCTCTAGCATTACTGAGAAGTGGATTATTACAGTAACCAGTATCTAGTAGAACATATGATGCACATCATTAGAGGTACATTATTGCAGTGGGGCTGTTTGCCCCCAAACATTTTTTTTTAAAAATATTTCAGCTTTAAATCTTCTCCCTTTTTTGGGGGAACTTATATGTGTGTGTGTATATATATCTTACTTTCTTGTGCGATGCACAATGAACTAATTTTGGCCAAAGCTTTTTATTACTACTCGTTCTGAACTCCTGTGACCCATTTTCAGCCAACAGTGGGCTAAAGCCCGCTGTCGGCTGACGTCACTCAAATGGTCTAGGGTCTGGAAAGATCCAGACTTTACAGTATAGATCCACTAAGATGCCTGGAACGGCAGCTGGCTTAGCCTCTCAGCAAGCCACTGGGACCCTTAGCCAACCGCTTCCACCCCCTACACAGCCCAGTGTTCCATTGAGTGCTAGAGGGGAAGAGCAGAGAGCTGAAAACTGACAGTTACCAGCTCTCTTTTCACTGAAAACTGAGAACTGAGTGTTCAGCTGTCTTTGATTGCTCAGTTCTAAGTCTTAGAAGCAGCGGAGGACACATGCAGCATCGGACCGATGCAACATCCACCTAGATGAGCATAATTTTTTTTTTAAAAGAACCCCATACTTCTTTTTTAAGTAATTGGGTGGTGTCACCTACCCTATGGGGCATTAAGCATTCTTTAATGTATAACACAAAATGTAGAATCAGAGCACAGTAGGGAAAGGTTCAAACACATTTTAATTTATTTATTGGTCCCTTTGCCTTGTAAGACGCAACTGAAAGTGAGGGGAATTCCCAATTAGACAGTTGTCACGTGAAAAGGCGTTCCAATTGGAAGATTTACCATTAGCTCTTGCTATGAAAATGGCTGTAAAAACTTGGATTTCACATCAATTTTTGTTTGGAAAATTAGGAGATACTAGCCAGTGGAGCACATACAACAATAAAAACCTAATCCTTCCAAACCCAATCTAAAATTAAATAAAAAAAACATTTTGGTTTAACTAGGGGCTCAAAAAAAGTAAATATATTATATTATATATAATAGCCACAAAAATATGAATTCTTATTTTTTTTGCAAACCCAGTTGATGTGCATAGCCTTGCAGAGAGTAGAGATGTGGGGGGACCCAGTAGGCCCACTATCACATACCTGGCAGAAGTCAAGTTCCCCTTCACCTCATGTCCAATAACCCTTGGAGCTGGTAACAAGACGTAGTAGGACAAGGAGGGACACGGTGCCTGTGGTGGGTGCAGACACCATAGATGTTCCAAGGGCAGGCTGGAAACTACTGGGATACTGTGGATGCACAAGTGAGATTTGGTGCAGAATTTAGGGCAAACACGTGTAGCCTGCAAAAATAGGAACCAAGCCGTAGTCAAGAAGGCAGAGTCAGCAATGGCTGGGTAGCAACGGTACCAAATCAGAAGACAGGACCAGGATCAAAAGCCATAGTGGGGTAAATATCAAGCAGGCAATAGAGGTACCAAATCAGCAGGCAGAAGACAAAGTCAGGACGTTAACCAGAGTCAGCAACAGGAGATCAGGATTTAATGGAATCAGGAGTCAGGCTGGAGTCAACCAGCAGAACTCAGGCCAGACCACAGCTCTCAACTGATCACCACTCAACAACCTTAGTGTGTTGTGCTTTAAATGGTGAGATTGGCACCAGTGCCAGATCTTTGGGCATGGTTATACACTCAGTCCTCCTGACACCCACCCACTACAGGCTGCCTGCAGAAAACTACAGGAGTGGTCAGAGACATGACCAGTCACTCTGCATAAAGAGAGAGAGCAGCAGTGAGCGGTCTTTATTACAGGAAGTTGCTGCACAGAGGCAAAGCTTCACACTGGATTACTGCACAGATCCAGAAGAAATTCACAAAGGATACCAAATAAGTATGTACATCCCTCTAGTATTTAGTATGTAGTATGTAGTGTTCATTTATTTGAGGTTTAAAAGAGAAGTACAGTATGGCTAAAGTATTTTTGACTATTCTTTTTTTGTGGATCACATGAGTATAATTATTTGTGTCCTCTTGTTACCCAGAGTTAGCTGAAAGCGGATAGCGGAAAGTGAGGATTACAAAAAGTGATCTAAGACCCTCAGAAAATGTATTGAAAAGGAAGAGAATGAGCAGAAAATTAAGAAACACAAAAAGTTTTTAAGAGATGTGGAAGACTATGGTTCTGGCAAGTTCTTCAAATGGCAGCTCAAGGGGGCCGCGGATGAGGCCCCTAACGGAACCGGGATGATTTTGCCGCAGACCCAAGTTCCGAGGGGAAGTGGTATAAGTGGAGCCCCTTTGGGGAATTCAGTTTATCCTCCAGAACACCTTCCATTGCCACACCGTGCCCCTTGGGAGAACAGAGGAAGAGGGCGGGGCAGAGGTCGAGGAAGAGGTAGAGGGAGAGGTTCCAAATTACCTAACCCTCGGTATGATGCTCATTCATTTTCCACATACAATAGGTTTCAGCCTCTCTCTCCACGTTTTGAGGATACACAATATATTTCCAATTATCCATAATGATTTAGAAAGGGGTGACTATGGTAACATCCCATATCAGAATTATGCCAATAGAACACCTGTTAACTCTGTGAATGTTTTTTTTTCACAGGGAAAGAGGAAACCCAAAAAGGGGAATAGAAAGAAAAGAGGCACCAGAGGGGGGAGGCAGATCTGCTCAAAAAAGAAGGCGGGTTTGAGCAATCAGGGTCTTTTTAACCTGAGCTCAGCCCAGCTTTCTGCAGATGAACAACATGTATTGAGTCGCGGTTCAAAATTCGCCCCTCAACGCCTTCTCAACAAATTTGAGACCTTTATGGACTTGCAGAAGTTCATAAGGAAAATCAATATTAAGCGTTACGTTGCCACTAACGCCTTTCAGACTAATGCTACGGCCTCTACTGAGATTAAGCATACCTCTCTGTCGAACGCTTCGACATTTAACTCTCCTGGGCGTATTGTCCCTGCGGTCACGGTCTTTAGAGATCTTGTGGCCAAAGACATTGAGAATTTGAATATTCAGAGGAGGAGAGAGGATCTCAGTTTTAAAAGAGGTCTTGCTTCTTTGAAAGAAAGGTCAGATATAGTAGTGCACCCTGCTGATAAGGGAGGTGGTGTCGTGATTATGGATAAGGGGGCCTATGAGACCGAGATGCAGTGCCTCCTTTGGGATACCGACACATACACACCCCTTGCCAGCAATCCTACTATCAAATTTAAAAAGGTGCTTACTAATTTGGTAGAAGAAGGTTTTAAGAATAATATTATCACAAAAAAACAGAAGGCATTGCTTGTACCATCAACACCGAGAGTGCCAGTTATTTACTTTTTACCTAAAATCCATAAAGGTCTTACTAATCCCCCTGGCAGGCCAATTGTCAGTGGGATTAATTCCATTACATCTAGGGCAGGAAAATAGATAGATTTTTTTCTTCAGCCTTTGGTAACAAGGACTCCCTCTTATCTGAAAGATTCCACGCAAGTGATAAACATCTTGCGGGAAATACAGTGGGAGGAGGGTTGTCTCCTTGTAACAGCTGATGTTACCTCCCTCTACACTGTAACCTCGCACGAACATGGGCGTGAGGCAGTGTAGTATTTTTTGCTGGGAGGGGCTTCCTTACACCCTAAACACCAATTTGTATTGAGTACTGTATGTCGCATAACCATTTTTGGTTCGACAGATGGTACTATTTGCAAAGCAAGGGTGTAGCCATGGGGGCTAAGTTCGCCCCAAGTATGGCAAACTTATTTATGGCCAAGTAGGAGTAGGACATTGTCTATAGTAACCCCAGACCGAAGTTGCGTCTGTGGAGAAGGTACATAGACAACGTCCTCCTCCTGTGGGCGGGGAGTGTTGAATCCTTGCAGGAGTTTTTTTTAGGGCTCAACGATAAGGTTAGAGGCATTCATCTGCAATATGAGGCCAGTGAGAAAGAGGTACACTACCTAGATTAAAAATGTAAGATTGAGGGGTGTTCTATCCAGACTTCTACCTTTTTTAAGGAGACGGATAGGAACGGATACATAGATACATCCAGCTGCCATCATCCGCCTTGGCTCAGATCTGTGCCGAAAAGTCAGTTTCTCCGATTACGGAGGAACTGTACGCACTATGATGACTTCTTAAGGGAATCCGATGGTTCCAAGAAGAGAGTTATGACCCTAAAGAAGTTGATCGGGCCTTGGTGGATGCAGGTAGCAGGGACCGAGAAGTATTATTGGCCCCCAAGAATAGGGTGATTAATAAGAACTTTGATTTTTTGTTTCTCACTACATATTCAAACCAGCATTTTGCAGTAAAGAAAATATTGCGCAAGCACTGGAAAGAGTTGCGCAATAATGCATCTCCCTGATAACCCTGCATCCACTGACCACGCCCCTGATGACGTAATCTGTTGACAAAACACCGCGTTGGGCGGGTACTGGGACGTGTGACGTCATGGCACCACGGACGCAGCGGCCATCTTTTGGGTTAGAAACCGATAAACATGCACCGTATCTTTTAGCTTTGAGAGTGTTTTTGGTATATTTTACTAATAAATTTGGGATATTGCTTAAAATACTACACTATGAGCATCTTTCTTATTCTTGGGGACGAGTTATAATTATTTCACCCTGAGTACTTGGCTGTCTGGACATACCATCTCACCCTGGTAGTGTTAAGTGGGGGAGGGGAGGCCCGGATGAGCTTTGGTGGAATTCTCTGCATATTGTCAGCCAGATGGTAAGCGGCAGTGTGATTGGGGACACTTTTTGGTGGTGGTGGCACTCCATAGGACCAATCAGCTGGACCTTACTAAAAGGACTGAGTTCGGACTGATTTATTCTTGGTCATAGTGCTGCACTTCCCTTAAATATTTTATATATATATTATCCTACATGTGTGCAACAGCTGATCTTATTTGAATTGTTTTTGTGTGACTTTATACTGTTCTTATTGACCAAAGCGCAGCGTGTTATTTATTAGCGGATTATTGCCCACTATCAGCTTATTTGACAGAGCTGTTCCAGGCTCAGGAAGCATCTTGACAATATTTCCTGATTGACAGCCGACTCTGCCTTCCAGCATGCAGCAGATTGCTGGAGACAGCTGCTCCAACTCCATCCCCAGCCTGGCTGTAGGCAGGTGCAGTCTGTACTCTCCACTGTAGGTGGTGCTAGGCTGAAGAGACAATTCAGTAGTGGAAGGAAGTCATTAGGACCTACGATCACCAGGAGAAAGCTGTCCTAATGGACGCTGGTGTCCCTTGTGACCTCTGCGGCCTTCTTGGGTGAGGACAGAGCTATTTAAACCGATAGAACACCTTTGGGATAAATTCAAGCGGAGACTTCAAGCCCGGCCTTCTCATCCAACATCAGTGCCTGACCTCACAAGTGCGCTTCTTGAAGAATGGTCAAACATTCCCATAGACACACTCCTAAACCTTGTGGACAGCCTTCCCCGAAGAGCTGAAGATGTTATAGCTGCAAAGGATGGGCCAACTCAGTATTAAACCCTACGAACTAAGACTGGGTTAAAATTCATGTGTGTGTAAAGGCAGGCGTCCCAATACTTTTGACAATATAGTACATATACTATAGTACATTACTTTACTATATTACTATACTATAATATACTATAATAGACACACCTTCTCTATTTGTCTTCGAGCTGACGTGGGACAGCTGCAGCATCACACAAATGTTGCAGCATGGAGTTGAGAATGTAGGTTTATTTCGTTTTGAATCCCATACTTCTCCTTTAAAACACTGCTATTGAAGTCAAGAGTTCACTATTTCTATGGAGATGCAAGTAATTCTATGCAAGACTTCCAACTGTTTACGCATGTTATTAAATATTTCTGTGACCAGCCGAAAATAGGTTTTCAGGGACATTGCGAGTTCCTGCTTGATATGTTTTGTCCAAATTCTATACACAATTCTGTAGACTATTATAACTCATTAACCACCCGCCTCATATATATATATATTGCAGCAGGCTGGCTTAGCTGCGCGAATCGCCTTACTTGTAAGGTGGTTCGCGGGAGCGCTCCTGGGGGTGAGCACGCGCCGCCGGCAGCAGGCGCCCACCCCACTAGGCAGCAGGGATGCTGATCCATGGGACCGGTTGCACCGATTGCCGCCGGGCACCCACGATC
This sequence comes from Pelophylax lessonae, assembly GCF_965119305.1. Lineage (NCBI taxonomy): Eukaryota > Metazoa > Chordata > Amphibia > Anura > Ranidae > Pelophylax > Pelophylax lessonae. The sequence goes on along the minus strand of NC_138770.1, from coordinate 648,710,849 downwards.
ACTCCCTGCTGAAAGAGAAGGACAATCTGCTGTTGTAAACACAGCTGACCGTTCTTCTCTCTGAAATGATCACAGAGCGCCTATGATCCTTCTATAAAGGATCACAGGTCTCTGTGTTCATTTCTTTAGTCCCTCCCCCTTACAGTTAGAAAACACTCCCCTAGGCATACACTTAACCCTTTGATCAGTTAATCCCTTCCCTGCCCGTGTCATTATTACAGTAACAGTGCATTTTTTTTAGCACTGATTTCTGTAGTAATGTCACTGCTCCCCCCAAAAATGTCAGTTAGGGGTCTGATCTGTCCGCAGCAATGTCGCAGTCCCGCTAAAAATCGCAGATTGCGGCCATTACTAGTAATAAATAAAAATGACAGAAATCTCTCCCCTCGCTTATTGCGATTTTTTTTACCAAAATTATGTAGCAGAATACAAACTGGTCTAAAAGGATGAAAAAAAAAATAGATTTTAATTTATTTATTTTTTGGGGAGGGGGGGATGTAATATAGCAGAAAGTGAAAAATATTGTTTTTTTTTTTTTTTTTTTTCAGAATTGTCGCTCATTTTTAGTTTATAGTACAAAAACAAAACAAAAAAATCGCACAGGTGATCAAATACCACCAAAAGAAAGCTCTATTTGTGGGAATAAAAGGACATTAATGTTATTTAGGTACAGCGCACGACCACGCAATTGTCTGTTAAAATAACGCAGTGCCGAATCGTAAAAAAATGGCCTGGTCATTAAGGAAAAAAACCCTTCTGGTCCAGAAGTGGGTAAAGAATTGCAAATTTGTCCAGATAGCTAATTGCTGAGAAAAATTGCAAAAATTATGGTTTAAAGTATATCAATGGTGATTTGACTTCACGGCGCAAACTCTTTCTATTAATTCCCATCCAGACACTCTTATCCTTGCAGCACACACGTATCATTATTTATTTTGTCGCGTTCCTTGGTGTCCAACTTAGAAAGAAAATTGTCATCTTCACATAAGATTTCCACTGCCTGACCTCTGATGGATCTTCTGTGTCACCAGGTCTTAAGACCATCCTTCTCCATTCTCCAACTTATTCCGAAATATGTTTTACAATCAGGGCTATTTCATTTGCCATGGGACCATCATACTGTTGATTTATTCCTCCTATTGAAAGAACAAATTTGTTTTATTATGAAAAGATATAACACAGAGGATGGGTTTGTAATAAATCTAATAATACCCTTCAAGTTAGATTTTCTTGAGGGGGGAGAGAAGGGTTAGTGGCCATGTGTGACTGATTGAAGTTGAAGGTTAGGTATGTTCATAAATCAGAAAGCCGTGACTGAGCTTCCATCATTAATACACATTTTATTGTAGGGCTCCGGTAGGAAATATTTGGCTGAATGATGGTCAGTTTTAGGGTCAATTTACTAAAGCAGTATGAGTCTTTATAATTGCGTTCGTTATTTTTTTTTTTTCTATCAATAATTTTCAAATCAAAGGTTTCAATTTGCACACATCTAGCTGTATAGTCATTTTTTTTTTTCTTTCTTTGCATTAAATATTTTTTTCTTTGCATAAAATATGTACTTATCTGTTGTAGGTAGGTTATCATTTTTCAGGGGGGTTTTTTTTGTTTACCCTTAGGTATCATTATTTTATTTCCACCTTGAATAGCTTCATCTAAGCCTGGCATGGCCAAAGTCCGGCTTTAAAACAGCCCCACAGGTAACTTGGAAAAATACATTGGCATCATTCATGACTATTATTGCTGCGATCATTAACCACTTCAGCTCCGGAAGGTTTTACCCCCTTAATGACCAGGCCATTTTTTGCGATTCGGCACTGCGATACTTTAACGAAAAATTGCGCGGTCGTGCGATGATGTACCCAAATACAATTGATGTCCTTTTTTTTCCCTTCTTTTTCCCTTCTTTTGGTGGTATTTGATCACCTCTGCGGTTTTTCGATTTTGCGCTATAAACAAAAAAAGAGCGACAATTTTGAAAAAAACTCAATATTTTTTACATTCTGCTACAAAACATTCCCAATAAAAAAAAATTTAAAAAAATTTAATTTTTTTTATCAGTTTAGGCCGGACCTTGGATCCCAGTGGAGGTTTGGATGTCCCAGACTGCAGGAAGCATTCCACCGCTTGCCACCAATGTAACGGAATCGCGACCTACAATGCGCTTGTGGGCTTCCGTCAGAATACCGCTTCCTTCAGTCTTCAACATAGATATCAGATATTCTAGCTGCCCCCATACAAAACTAGCCGGAAATTAGCTTGTAAAGATCTGGAACAACTTTTATTGAACAGACTCACACACAATACATACCACACAGGAGGACATCCCCCTCCTGATAAAATTACCCCACCAGGTCAGGTGCCTGATTACATTATCATATACAGATGGAATTGTGTACAGAAATATAATTAACATATCTGAGGAACAACCAACACAAACAGTATTCTACTTTCCCTTCAACAACTAAGATGACTGTGATTTAATTAACTCGAGTTAATTAATGAGCAGACTTGCTTATATCAAGCTCACAAAGTACAATACACATTATTATTAGCGTAAACACATCCCCACAGTAGACAATAGGTGAGTAAATCAGCACAATCAACAATGTGTGGAAGACAGGTGGTTGAGCTGATGATATTAGCATCTGTTATGAGTCTGAATGTGCAGAGCCATCCCCTATCGCCAATAGGAAGCTAGGCCTTTAACATGGATCCTAGGCCTAGAGTCCCAGAGTCTTCATATATTCCTTCAGGTATATTGTTGATAAATATTACTGTCCCATTTGAAGTAATCCAAATCATATTCTTAGTGTCCATTAAGTAGCTGCCCATCATTTTCTCGGTCACCCTGTGGCCCTAATAAAGAGGGTGACTTACACATAAGAGGGGCCTAAGGAGCTGAGAGAAGGAATTCTCAACCTCTCGAAGGTAAGCTGGGCTCCACGGGCCCCCCTCAACCAAAGTGACTCCCGTCACACCCGCAGCTATACCAGCTTTACTCTTCTGAGAAGGCTGTCCTCAGGGATTAGGAGTGTGTCTATGGGAATGTTTGACCATTCTTCCAGAAGCGCATTTGGGAGGTCAGGCACTGATGTTGAATGAGAAGGCTTAGCTCGCAGTCTCCGCACCATAGCATCCCAAAGATGTTCTATTTGGTTAAGGTCAGGATTTCGTGCAGGTCAGTCAAGTTGCTCCACCCCAAACTTGCTCATCCATGTTTTTATGGATCCTGCTTTATGCAGTGGTCCAAATCATTTGGTGGAAAGGGGATGATAGTGTGGGGTTGTTGTTCAGGGTTTGGACTAGACCCTTTAGTTCCAGCGAAGGGAACTCCTAAGGCATCAGCATACCAAGACATTTTGGAAAATTTCATGCTCCCAACTTTGTGGGATCAGTTTGAGGATGGCCCCTTCCTGTTCCAACATCACTGTGCATCAGTGTACAAAGCAAGGTCCATAAAGACATGTGTGAGCGAGTTTGGGGTGGAGGAACTTGAATGGCCTGACCTCAACCTGATAGAACACCTTTGGGATGAATTAGAGCACAGACTGCGAGCCAGGTCTTCTCGCTCAACATCAGTGCCTGACCTCACAAATGCGCTTTTGGAAGAATGGTTAAACATTCCCATAGACACACTTCTAAACCTTGTGGACAGCCTTCCTAGAAGAGTTAAAGCTGTTATAGCTGCAAAGGGTGGGCCATCCCAATATTGAACCCCAGTGACGGCTAGTGCATGAAAATTTGGAGGGGTGGCAAAACCAACACCCCCTTCCCCCCGCGGGATGGCCGGCCGGCCGGCCAGCAGTCAAATCTACCACCCCCTCTTGGGACAGACGGCTGGCTGTCCGGAATCCTTACCTCCTCCTTCCCCGAGCGGCTGTGAGTCTCCTCCGGCCGTACATCTCCTCCCTCTTCCTGACCAATGGCCAGTAAAGTCACTTCTCTTTTCAGCCAATCAGGAAAGGGGTCTCACAACCCACTTCCTGATTGGCTGGGAGGAAAATCAGTCTGATAATTGCAAATATTCATTCGCCACTGTCGTACAACTGGATGGGCTCAGGGCGCAGTGCTCTGCGCCCCGATCCCACCCTTTTTTAAGCCTATTAGAGCCTCTGGCTCTAATCACGTGCTTCAAAAAAAAAAAAAAATCCCCTATTGGAATCCATGCGTCTGGCACCCTGCATGTAGATTAGGGGGCCGGACGCATGGATGGGGGGGGGGGGGGCGCCCCTGCGCTCCCAATGGAAGGGCCGCCACTGTTGAACCCTATGGACTAAGACTGGGATGCCATTAAAGTTCGTGTGCGTGTAAAGGCAGGTGTCCCAATACTTTTGACAATACAGTATATCTTTAGAATAAAAAGAGCATATTGAAAAAATATATATTTTTTTTCATAATGTTCATTAAAACGATAAGTGCTGCTGCACTAGAAGTCTACAACCTCTCCTCACCCCAATATAGTGTATGTATTTGATTTTACTATTTAGCGGTTTTCCTGGAGTTCTGCTTTACCTGAGCCAAAAATTATTAGAAGACTCTGCCTTTAAAGACAGGAAAAGAAAACTGCTGCTGACCGAGGAATGTTTCCTTTTCTGTCATGTTCTTCTTTAAAGACTTTGGCACAAAACTGGAACATTCCTGTGAGAAATGTCAAACAATACAGATTGTATAACTTACAAAGGGGGGTGTCATTGGGGAGATGCAGGTGTAAGCTGCACTCTATCAGATGTCCTCTTGCTGAATAGCGCTGAATGTATTACCTTATCCCGGAGTCACATGGCACAGATACAGGGTATTAGGGCTCTTGTAGCTGAGTCTTACTGTCTCACTGTGAAGGGCTCATACATTCACGGGAAGGAAATTGCATTTCTTTCTTCTACTCTTCTGTCGACAAACTATTTACTGCTCTAAGGGCTTTAGAGTGATAGTATCAACGACTTATTTTTTTTTGTTCACATTTCAAGTGTAATTCAGTCTTTGAGTAAAGGTTACCATGTCTAGGGTCCTTTTAATAAAAGGACACAAAAAAAGGGCATTTCAGCTCGCCTGATCAAGAATGGAGGAATCCAAATAGAATAAAAATGCAATATATAAACAATAAAATACATTGAACCAAGAGACCCTACATTTTATAAATAAGGGAATCCCATCACCAAGAATTAGGGCAGGTCCCTACACTCAATAACTAGATTTAAAGGGTAACTCCACTTAGGTGGGGAAAAAAAATAGCAAATAAAGAAAAATAAATATAGCGTATACAATTGCGACACACATCATATTGCAATTGAATGTTATTAACCACTTACCGCAAAGTGACGTAGGGCTACGTCGGCAAACTTTGCGGTGTTATACCGGGGTGATGCCTCTAGCTAGAGGCACCATCCCAGTACTGTGGTTTAGAGCCGATGGTGCGGCTCGGGAAACGCTTGATCGTTACCCGGGTGAGCGGGAGGGGACGCCCCCCCCCCTCCCGCCGCCTTCCGTGACTTTGCTTGGGCCTCCCGTCCCACCGGGAGACCCGAGCCCCCAGTCGGTGCGTCCGCCGGCTGGATGGAGTACCGATCTAAGCCGGAAGCGGCTATGATCGGGTCTCCGATGACGTAACCCGGAGGCGGCGTCCATGACATCACTTCCGAGTTACTCTGCTGCAAAAGGCGGCAAATTTAAAAAACTACTGTATGCAAAAATGCCGATTTCGGCGTTTTGCATACATGGAAGTGTAGTGGAGGGGTCTAGGGTCTTTTAGACCCTCGATCCCTCCATAAAGAGTACCTGTCACTGCATATTGGTGTCACAAGGAATGTTTACATTGCTTGTGACAGCAATAAAAGTGATCATATTTTTTTTTTTAAAACCTGTAATAAAGTTAAAAAAAAGAATAAAATAAATAGGAAAAAAAAAAAATTGCCTCCCCCGTCACCGTTAGTTCGCGCACGAAAGAAAACGTATACGGAAGTCGAGCCGCGAATGAAATCACTGTTCAAACCACACATGTGAGGTATCGCCGCGATCGCGAGCATGAGCAATAATTAAAAAAAAAAGAGCTACACTCTAACTCTAAACTGGTAACCGTTGAAAATTTTAAAGCGTCGCCTATTGACCGTAGTTCGTCGCCATTCCACGGGTGTGTGCAATTTTAAACCGTAATGTGTTGGGTATCTATTTACTCGGCGTGACATCATCTTTCACATCTTTCATCTTTCACAATATACAAAAAAATGGGCTAACTTTACTGTTTACTGTTTAGTATTTTTTAAATGCAGTGAAATGTGATTTTTCGTAATTTTTCCCCAAAAAACTGCATTTTAAAGACCGCTGCGCAAATACCGCGTGACAGTTTATTCTCCAGAGTCTTTTCTAAAAAAATATATATAATGTTTGGGGGTTCTAAGTAGTTTTCTAGGAAAAAAAAACTGATTTTTAACTTGTAAACAAAAAGTGTCCAAAATAGGGCTGGGGCTTAAGTGGTTAAAAAATACCTTTCCTTTCCAATCTGCAGCTGTTGTAATTTTCTGAAAATGCAATGCAATATGGCCACCTCCCAACTTTCTGGAATAGGAACAAGGGACACTTATTAGCAGGGCTTTTTTTCTCATAAAATAGGTGAAGGAACTCAATTATGACCCCCAAAACCCCCCTTTCCCCACCTACAAACACACACACACCCTCCAAACCGCATCAAATAGTGGATGTGGTCATCAAATTTCACTAATAGTGGGGGGATCTTAAAGGGTTATTAAATATCAGGAGTGCATAGTACAGTACATAGTAAGTACAGAGTGCAGAGTTCAGTGGGGGTTACACACAGTGCACTAGTTGCGCTACATGCAGAGTTTGGGGGTGCACTACATATATAGTGCAGAATTCAGGGGTGCATTATACACAGAAAGCAGACTTCAGCCTTCTTCCACAGCTGCTTACCTTTGTATTCCCCCATCCACTTCTAACTTTCACTCTTCTTTTCTAGTACCTCCCTGCACACTGTAGGTGACTCCGCCTCTCTCACTTGCAGGGAGATCATCCCATGGGGGTGTCAGCATCTGCACTACACCCCAGGCACCTGCATCTCCCTTCCTGCACTCAGTGGGAGTCACCTAGGAGATCCAATCAAATCTGTGGGAGCCATTGGAAGATAAGCTGTCACTTGTAAACTATGTTTACAAGTGATAGTGGTGACCAGGGAGAAGAAGGCCTGAGCCAGAAGTGGTGGAACTGAGTTCCACCAAGTTCCAGCTATAAAAAAGCCCTGCTTATTAGCAAAAGTATGTAAGCATAGGACACCCCATGCCACGCCCCCTTAACCACTTCAGGACGGGAGGATTTTCCTGCTTTACGTCCAGGCCACTTTTTGCAACTTGGCACTGTGCGACTTTAACTGACAATTGCGCGGTCATGCAACGCCGAAATTTATATCCTTTTTTTCCCACAAACAGAGATTTCTTTTGGTGGTATTTGATCACCTCTGCGCTTTTCATTTTTTTGCGATATTAATAAAAAAATAGCGACAATTTTGAAAAAATAACAATATTTTTCTACTTTGACAGTTAAAAAAATATCCAATATATTCAATTGTTGTCATATATTTAGGCCAAAATGTATTTAGCTACATGTATTTGACAAAAAAATTCTCAATGAGCGTATTTTTAACCACTTTAAGCCCGGAAGATTTTATCCCATTCCTGACCAGGCCATATTTTGCGATTCGGCACTGCGTTACTTTAATGGACAATTGCGTGGTCGTGCGACGCTGTACCCAAATTTACAAAAAGGAATTCCCCTTGTGGTGGGACTTTTCAGGCACAAGTTGGAATAATTAAGTATAAATAACGAAAAATTGAAAAAATATATAAATTTATTGAAAAGAAATAACAATAAGTTAAAAGATGGCAAGCTGTATACAATACATCAAATCACACGCTGTATCCTGAGGTATATACCCAACGCGCTTCAAAGTCACAAGTATAGCTCCTTCTTCAGGGGTGACCTTAGATAGCGGTCTGTGGGTGATTAATAACAAAAATAAATCATTTTGTAATACATACATTATAATCCTTTTGTACAATATTTATCAAAAGAGAAGGGACGGATGTCCCAAAAAAAATAACAGGGATAATCAAAACATCAAAGCACTTACATAATCTGCTGTGTTGACCTCGGATTGTAAGCTTGCCCATATAGTATTAAAAACAGGTAATCAGATTGCTTTGGCCATTTAACCAGGGAGTGCCGATCACAGATATCAGAAAGGACTCTTTGTTCAGAACAATTCATACGGAGAAAGCTTAATAGTGTGTGCCAAACCCAAAAAGTGGAGGCTCTGCTGAATAAGAACGAAGGAGAAAAAAATCAAAAGACTGTATGTCTAGGTTAACGGATTAAGAACTGCAAGGTATAGAGCCTTGCAATTGTTTGTTTTAATAAATATAATACTGCAATAGCATCAGAATAAAAGGTGTTGTAGATAATAGCATGGAATCATTCTTGATTTCATCTATAGTGTTTTTTCTTTGCATTCTAAGGAGTTAACCGCTTGCCGAGCGCCGCAAGTATGTATACTGCGGCGGTCAGCCCCGTGCAGGCAAAGTGACGTACCGGTACGTCACTAGCCTGTGAGCCAATAGGGGGCGAGCGCGTGCCGCCGGAGGCGCGCTCCCGCCCCCACTCATTCACGGACACCTCCGCCCGATGTCCGCCGGTCACTCACGATCGTCAGTTACAGAGCGAGAAAGGCAGGCGGCTGATGTAAACAAAGCCGCCTGTCATTCTTCCTTGTGTAACAGCAGAGATCATACGGTCCTGCTATGTAGGATTGTTGATCTCTGCTGTTACATGAAAAGCCACATCCCTGCACAGTTAGAAGCATGCCCCTAGGGACACACTTAACCCCCTCCTTCCCCAATAAAGTTAACCCCTTCCCTGCCAGTGTCATTTTTACAGTAACAGTGCATATGTATAGCACTGATTACTGTAGTAATGTCACTGGTACCCCCAAAAGTGTCAAAAATGTCAATCAAGGGTCCGATCTGTTCGCTGCAATGTCGCAGTCCCGCAAAAAAAAAAAATCGCAGATCGCCGCCATTACTCGTTAAAAAAAAAAAAAAACTACAAAATGACAAAAATCTTTCCCTTAGTTAGTAAACGCAATAACTTTTGTGCAAACCAATCAAAATACGCTTATTGCGATTTTTTTTTTACCAAATATATGTAGCAGAAAACAAATTGGCCAAAAATGTTAAAAAAAATTTTGATTTTTAAATTTTTTTGGGGGGGAATTTCATATAAAAAAAATGTGAAAAATATTGTTATTTTTGCAAAATTGTTGCACTTTTTTTGTTTATAGCGCATGATCAAAAAATCGCACAGGTGATCAAATACCACCAAAAGAAAGCTCTGTTTGTGGGAAAAAAAGGACGTCAAATTGGTTTAGGTACAGCGTCGCACGACCGCGCAGTGCCGAATCGCAAAATAGGGCCTGGTCAGGAAGGGGGTAAAATCTTCCGGGGCTTAAGTGGTTAATAAGGCTGATTTTAGTAAGTTAAGGGTTAATAAGGGGTTAAACAGGGGAACAATTTAATAAAAACCAATAAAATATATATATTTTTTTCTTACTTGACAAGGTTGTTGTAAACTGACTTCATTTGCAGACCAAAGTTCATCCTTTGATCTGTAAATGAACAGAAAGATACAATGTTTCTTTTTATCTCTCCTTCAGCTGTTTTTATTTTTTTGACAGCTGTTAGCAGGGAACTGCTCTGCACTTGTTAAATGAACTGTGGAAATGCTGGATTAAGCTCTTCAGCCCCGGAAGGTTTACTCCCTTCATGACCAGGCCATTCCTTGTGATACGGCACTGCGTTACTTTAACGGACAATTGCGTGGTCGTGCAATGCAGTATACAAATAACATTTTTTTACTTTCTGCTATAAAACACATCCAATAAAAAAATGAAAAAAATCTGATTACTTCTTCAATATAGGCCACTATGTATTCTGCTACATGTTTTTGGTAAAAAAAAATACCAATAAGCGTATATTGATTGGTTTGCGCAAAAGTAATAGCGTCTACAAACTATGAGATATTTTTATGGAATTTTATTTTTTATACTAGTAATGGCTTAAAAAAGGAACTGAGACATTGCGACCGACAAATCAGACACTAAGTGGCATTTTTGACACTTTTTTTGGGGACCAGTGGCACTAATACAGTGATCAGGGCTAAATATGATTCACTGTCACTGTACTAATGACACTGGCAGGGAAAGGGTTAACATCAGGGATGATCAAAGGGTTAAATGTGTTCCCCTGGAGTGCTTGTACTGTGGGAAGACAGAGATCCGTGTTCCTGCTTAGCAGAAACACAAGATCTCTGTCTTCTCCTGTCACAGAACGGCGATCTGCCTTGTTTACATAGGCAGACCACTGTTCTGTCTGCCTCGGGAACGATCGATGGGTCCCTGCAGACATCAGGTCATCCGGACCCGCTGATTGGTTCCCGCTGTGTCTAATCACAACGGGAACTTTTTGCTAGCCACAAGTACGTGATTTTGAGCTGAAGGGCCGCCCTGCCACAGTATATATGCATGGGGTGGTTCAGAAGCGGTTAAGATCACATGGGGGGTTGATTCAAGATCACAATCTTTTAACAATTAACCACTTTAAGACCGGAAGGATCTGCCCCCTTAATGACCAGGTCCTATTTTGCGATTCGGCACTGCGTTATTTTAACAGGCAATTGCGTGGTCGTGCGACATTGTACCCAAATACAATTGATGTCCTTTTTTATACCACAAATAGAGCTTTTTTTGGGTGGTATTTGATCACCTGTGCGATTTTTATTTTTTTGCGCTATAAAAAAAAAGAGCGACAATTTTGAAAAAAAAAAACAATATTTTTCACATTCTGCTATATTACATTCTCAAAAAAAAAATTTAAAAAATCAAATTTTTTTTAACATGTTACGCCAATTTGTTTTCTGCTACATATTTTTGGTAAAAAAAATCGCAATAAGCGTATTTTGATTGGTTGGCGCAAAAGTTATCATGTCTACTAACTACAGAAAAGATTTATGTCATTTTTATTGTTTTTTTTTTTATACTAGTAATGCAATTTTTTTGCGGGACTGCGACATTGCAGCAGTCAGATCGGACACCTAACTGACATTTTTTACACTTTTGGGGGTACCAGTGACATTACTACAGTAATCAGTGCTAAAAATATGCACTGTTACTGTAATAATGACACTGGCAGGGAAGAAGTTAACCCTATGGATGATCAATGGGTTAAATGTGAGCCTAGGGGAGTGATTCTAACTGTGGAGGGGGGGCATGGCTTGTGAAATGACCATAGAGACCTGTGATCCTATATAGAAGGATCACATGGGCTCTGTGATCATTCCAGGGAGAAGAACGGTCAGCTGTGTTTACAACAGCCGACCGTCCTTCTCTCTTAGAAGGGAGCGATCGCGGGTCTCAGACGGCAATCAGGACACATGCATTGGCCTCCCCCCTCCCGAGTGGGGACGGGAGCTCGCCCCCTAGCTTTCAGCGCGACCGATGTACGCCTACATCGGTTTGCGCAGGAGAGCCACCCTGCCGCAGTATATATGCGGTAAGTGGTCAGCAAGTGGTTAATTATGTAGCTCTAGAAGAAATATTTATCCATTCAGACATTGACCAAAGTGGGACCCACAGTCAATGGCTGCTAGACATTACAGAGGGAAGCCTTGTAGAATAAACTCCCTTAGAAGCTTTGAGATGTCATGTGACCAAATTCTGAAAGGAAATGGGTGCTAAAAGATGTAAAGATGTGTCCCAATAAATCATGTTCTTTTACCATGCTCACCAGTAAATAAGGCACCATGGCACACTTTTCACCGATATCTCACTATTATAAAAGGGCTAGTTGGGCACGTTTGCCCCCCATGCCCAGTCTTCTGCTGGGTCAGCATGTAGGTTAGCTATTTCTTCTTTTTTTTTTTCATAACCCATTTTCACATACTGCTCAATAGATTTTCCTTAACACTTCCCTTTCTCCTTTCTCATACTTGAATCATTTTCTCATCTTCTTGTGTTAAACTCCATATTTCAGATCCATATGTTACGGGTTGTCTAATTATAACTTTATACAGCGAAGATGACACTTACAGCTATAAGAATTAAAGAAAAAAATTAAAACAAGCACAAAACTCAAAGAGAAATTACAGTGAACGGTGAACTAAGGACGATGTCCAATAATCCATAAAGTTTTGGTGTGAAAAAAAAAATCCATCAGACAATTTATAATTAACCACTACCAGGCCTATTTTGGCACTCCTCTCCTACATGTAAAAATAATCTTTTTTTTTTTTTGCTAGAAAATTACTCAGAACCCCCAAACATTATATATGATTTTTTTAGCAGAGACCCAAGGGAATACAATGGTGGTCATTGCAACTTTTTATGCCACAAATTATTTGCACTGCAATTTTTTGAATGCGTTTTTTTTCTCTGATGAGAAAGATAAGATGAGAAATTCACCCATTGCTGTCGCAATGAGACCCATGCTACTCCAAACCTGGAAGTACCACATAATCTTTCCCAGCATTTCGGTTTGATAATACCTCTTCAGTGTGTACCTTGGCTCAACTATGGACATCAACCGCTTAAATCCAGAGTCAGACACTATTGTAAATGGCTGGTTATCAGTGACAATCATCTCTGTGATTACTCTGTCCAACAGTTGGGATATTCCATCTGAATTTATCCACCTGTTTTTTTTCTGAAACATATCTCTTATTGCTGCCTGGGATAGTGGAGGAGGTATTTCACATTGTGATTGTGATTCATTTTGTTTCATTAGTGTCAACCTATTGTGGGTGGCTGGCTTGGTGTCACCCTGTTGTGGGTGGCTGGCTTGGTTTCACCATGTTGTGGGTGGCTGTCTTGCTGGCACCCTGTTGTGGAGTGGCTGGCTTGCTGGCATCCTGTTGGGTGGGTGGCTGGCACCCTGCTGTGGCTGTTGGCTGGCTGGCACCCTGCGGTGGCTGCTGGCTTGGTGTCAATCTGTTGTAGGTGGCTGGCTTGGTGTCACCCGGTTGTGGGTGACTGGCTAGCTGGAACCCTGTTGTGGGGTGGGTGGGTGGCTGGTTTGGTGTCACCCTGTTGTGGGTGGCTGGTTTGGTGTCACCCTGTTGTGGGTGGCTGGCTTGCTGGAACCCTGTTGTGGAGTGGGTGAGTAGCTGGCTTGGTGTCACCCTGTTGTGGGTGGCTGGCTTGCTGAAACCCTGTTGTGGGGTGGGTGGGTGTCTGGTTTGGTGTCACCCTATTGTGTGTGGCTGGCTTGGTGTCACCCTGTTGTGGGTGGCTGGCTTGCTGGAACCCTGTTGTGGGGTGGGTGGGTGGGTGTCTGGCTTGGTGTCACCCTGTTGTGGGTGGCTGGCTTTCTGGCAACCTGTTGTGGGGTGGGTGGCTGACTGGCACCCTGCTGTGGCTGCTAGCTGGCTGGCATCCTGCGGTGGCTGCTTGCTTTATGTCACCCTGTTGTGGGTGGCTGGCTTGCTGGAACCCTGTTGTGGGGTGGGTGGCTGGTTTGGTGTCACTCTGTTGTGGGTGGCAGGCTTGCTGGGACCCTGTTGTGGGGTGGGTGGCTGGCTTGGTGTCACCCTATTGTGTGTGGCTGGCTTGGTGTCACCCTGTTGTGGGTGGCTGGCTTGCTGGAACCCTGTTGTGGGATGGGTGGCTCTCTTAGGGTCACCCTCTTGTGGGTGGCTGGCTTTCTGGCATCCTGTTGTGGGTTGGGTGGCTGGCTGGCTGCACCCTGCTGTGGCTGCTAGCTGGCTGGCATCCTGCGGTGGCTGCTGGCTTGGTGTCACCCTGTTTTGGGTGGCTGGTTTGGTGTCACCCTGTTGTGGGTGGCTGGCTTGGTGGCACCTTGTTGTGGCTGGCTGGCTGGAACCCTGTTGTGGGGCGGGTGGGTGGCTGGCTGGCTGCTGGCACCCTGTTGTGGGGTTGGTGGCTGGCTGGCACCCTGCTGTGGCTGCTGGCTGGCTGGCACCCTGCGGTGGCTGCTGGCTTGGTGTCACCCTGTTGTGGGTGGCTGGCTTGCTGGAACCCTGTTGTGGGGTGGGTGGGGTGGCTAGCTTGGTGTCACCCTGTTGTGGGTGGTTGGCTTGCTGGAACCCTGTTGTTACCTGGCTTTGTGTCACCCTGTTGTGGGTGGCTGGCTTGCTGGCACCCTGTTGTGGAGCGGTTGGCTGGCTGGCACCCTGCTGTGGCTGCTGGCTGGCTGGCAACCCGCGATGGCTGCTGGCTTTGTGTCACCCTGTTGTGGGTGACTGTGTTGCTGGAACCCTGTTGTGGGGTTGGTGGGTGGCTGGCTTGGTGTCACCCTGTTGTGGGTGGCTGGCTTGCTGGGACCCTGTTGTGGGGTGGGTGGCTAGCTTGGTGTCACCCTATTGTGGGTGGCTGGCTTGGTGTCATCCTGTTTTGGGTGGCTGGCTTGGTGTCACCCTGTTGTGGGTGGCTGGCTTTGTGTCACCCTATTGTGGGTGGCTGGCTTTGTGCCACCCTGATGTGGGTGGCTGGCTTGGTGTCACCCTGTTGTAGATGGATGGCTTGGTGTCATCCTGTTGTGGGTGGCTGGCTTTGTGTCACCCTGTTGTGGGGTGGGTGGCTGGCTGTCACCCTGCTGTGGCTGCTGGCTGGCTGGCACCCTGATCTGCTTTGGCTGCTGGCTGGCTGGTACCCTGTTTTGGGTGGCTGGTTTGGTGTCACCCTGTTGTGGGGTGGGTGGGTGGCTGGCTGCTGGCACCCTGTTGTGGGTCGGTGACTGGTGGCTGGCACCCTGCTGTGGCTGGCTGGCTGGGACCTTGTGGTGGGTGGGTGGGTGGCTGGCTGGCACAGGGGCTGTGGGTGGCTGGGGCCAGGGCTTGCAGGTGGCTGGCTGGCACAGGGCTGCTTTGGGTGCCTGGGTGGGTGTCTGAATGGCTGCTTGCTTGCTGCCAGGTCGTGGACGCTGTGTGAGGTGAGGAAGGCGGCCTAAGAAGGCAGAACGTGTGTAATAGGCCCAGCACACGGAGACACGTCGAGCAACACACGCAATGACGTCACTTGTGCTCTGCGCACAATATCTGTAATATCGGCAAGTTCTGGGGCCGATACCGATATATCGCGAAAAGTGCATATCGATCCCTAGTGCTTAGGGTGTGCAGTGGCAATGACATTTCTCATAGTTTGATTTTTATTTTTATTTTTTAAAAAGGTGAATGTTTTTTTAAAAGGCTGTTAATCTCTCAAAATGCTCTAAAAATTACTCAAAGTCCAGTTTTTAACATTTCAATAAAATAACAATGTTTGAAAGTTAATTTTACACTTGATAGTTAAATTGTTATCCTTTTTAAAACTTTTAAATGTGTCAGTAGTAGAGAAAAAAAAAAAAATAAAAAATCAGCATCTCATACTTTTGCAACTAGTAGAAGATAGGAAACAAAGCTTTTTGCACTCGGTGTGAATGGGCCCTGATAGTTTTGCAAGTATTACATCTTTCCAACACTTTATATATTCTATTTTTCACAGGTTATATTAGAGTGCTCTCATCTCTTCTATAACACTTGAAAAGATACTAATGGGGTCACAGAGCGTCTCATTTATACTCCATTCCATGTTTTTCCTTTCTTGAATTATTGTATAAAATGTGATATTTGTAACATATGCTCATCTGTAGATATAAAAATGATCAAAGAAGGCTACATTGAAACATTTCCATTCCTCATATCCCCTAATTTACATTATTTCTCTTAACGTTGGCTGTGTTTGCCTCATACCCCCCTACTCAGGTGGTCCACACATGGTCATGTTCATCTTTGAACAGTTCTTCAGCCTTAGCTGATGGGTCCATTTGCATGGAATGCTGAGTGTTTATAAACTGGCAGAAATTCGCTCAGATTAAAGCATCATTAAACCTTATCTGAGAACGGCAAACTAAAAACGCCATTTAATTATCTTTATTCACTTGCCAACCAGCCGCCAAAGTTTTACGGCAGCAAGTCGGCTTTGTCCCACGAAACGACGTACCTGTACGTCACTTTGCAGGACCGCTAGTGGGGGTGCACATGTGTCTCCGGTGTAACATCATTTTTTACATTATAAAAAAAAAATTGGGCTGTTTAGTTTTTGTTTTAATTCAAAAAATTTATTTTTTTCTCCAAAAAATTGCGTTTGAAAAACTGCTGAGCAAATACAGTGAGACATAAAATATTGCAACAACCGCCATTTTATTCTCTAGGGTCTCTGCTAAAAAAAAAAAAAAAATATATATATATATATATATATATATATATATATATATATATATATATATATACAGGGAGTGCAGAATTATTAGGCAAATTAGTATTTTGACCACATCATCCTCTTTATGCATGTTGTCTTACTCCAAGCTGTATAGGCTCGAAAGCCTACTACCAATTAAGCATATTAGGTGATGTGCATCTCTGTAATGAGAAGGGGTTGGGTCTAATGACATCAACACCCTATATCAGGTGTGCATAATTATTAGGCAACTTCCTTTCCTTGGGCAAAATGGGTCAAAAGAAGGACTTGACAGGCTCAGAAAAGTCAAAAATAGTGAGATATCTTGCAGAGGGATGCAGCACTCTTAAAATTGCAAAGCTTCTGAAGCGTGATCATCGAACAATCAAGCATTTCATTCAAAATAGTCAACAGGGTCGCAAGAAGCGTGTGGAAAAACCAAGGCGCAAAATAACAGCCCATGAACTGAGAAAAGTCAAGCGTGCAGCTGCCAAGATGCCACTTGTCACCAGTTTGGCCATATTTCAGAGCTGCAACATCACTGGAGTGCCCAAAAGCACAAGGTGTGCAATACTCAGAGACATGGCCAAGGTAAGAAAGGCTGAAAGACGACCACCACTGAACAAGACACACAAGCTGAAACGTCAAGACTGGGCCAAGAAATATCTCAAGACTGATTTTTCAAAGGTTTTATGGACTGAAATGAAATGAGAGTGAGTCTTGATGGACCAGATGGATGGGCCCGTGGCTGGATTGGTAAAGGGCAGAGATCTCCAGTCTGACTCAGACGCCAGCAAGGTGGAGGTGGAGTACTGGTTTGGGCTGGTATCATCATAGATGAGCTTGTGGGGCCTTTTCGGGTTGAGGATGGAGTCAAGCTCAACTCCCAGTCCTACTGCCAGTTTCTGGAAGACACCTTCTTCAAGCAGTGGTACAGGAAGAAGTCTGCATCCTTCAAGAAAAACATGATTTTCATGCAGGACAATGCTCCATCACACGCGTCCAAGTACCCCACAGCGTGGCTGGCAAGAAAGGGTATAAAAGAAGAAAAGCTAATGACATGGCCTCCTTGTTCACCTGATCTGAACCCCATGAGAACCTGTGGTCCATCATCAAATGTGAGATTTACAAGGAGGGAAAACAGTACACCTCTCTGAACAGTGTCTGGGAGGCTGTGGTTGCTGCTGCACGCAATGTTGATGGTGAACAGATCAAAACACTGACAGAATCCATGGATGGCAGGCTTTTGAGTGTCCTTGCAAAGAAAGGTGGCTATATTGGTCACTGATTTGTTTTTGTTTTGTTTTTGAATGTCAGAAATGTATATTTGTGAATGTTGAGATGTTATATTGGTTTCACTGGTAAAAATAAATAATTGAAATGGGTATACTGTATATTTGATTTTTGTTAAGTTGCCTAATAATTATGCACAGTAATAGTCACCTGCACACACAGATATCCCCCTAAAATAGCTAAAACTAAAAACAAACTAAAAACTACTTCCAAAAATAGTCAGCTTTGATATTAATGAGTTTTTTGGGTTCATTGAGAACATGGTTGTTGTTCAATAATAAAATTAATCCTCAAAAATACTCATTTGCCTAATAATTCTGCACTCCCTGTATATACATATATATATATATATATATATATATATATATATATAGATATAATGTTTGGGGGTTCTAGGTAATTTTCTAGAAAAAAAATACTGTATTTAACTTGTAGGCATCAAGTGTCTGAAAAAGTTTAGTCTTTAACCACTTTAAGACCGGAAGGATTTTACCCCTGAATGACCAGGCCCTATTTTGCGATTCGGCACTGCGTTACTTTAACGGACAATTGCGCGGTCGTACAAAGCTGTACTCCAAATAAAATTGATGTCCTTTTTTTCCCCACAAATAGTTTTCGTTCAATGGTATTTGATCACCTGTGCAAATTTTTATTTTTTGCGCTATAAAACAAAAAAGAACGAAATTTTGAAAAAAAAAAAAAAACATATTTTTCAGATTCTATATAACATTCCCCAAAAAAATTAAAAATCAAAAAGTTTTAACATTTTAGGCTAATTTGTTTTCTGCTATATATTTTTGGTAAAAATATCCCAATAAGCGTATTTTGATTGGTTTGCGCAAAAGTTATTGCGTTTACTAACTAAGGGGAAAATGTATGTCATTTTTATTGTTTTTTTTTATTTTTTTTACTAGTAATGGCAGCAAACTGTGATTTTTAGCAGGACTGCGACATTGAGATCGGACCCCTAACTGACATTTTTTTGACACTTTTATGGGTACCAGTGACATTACTACAGTAATCCGTGCTAAAATATGCACTGTTACTGTAATAATGACACTGGCAGGGAAGGGGTTAACAGTATAGGTGATGAAGGGGTTAAATATGACCCTAGGGGAGTGATTCTAACTGTGGGGGGGGGTGGCTTCTGAAATGACCATAGAGACATGTTATCCTATATAGAAGGATCACAGGGGCTCTATGGTCATTTCAGGGAGAAGAACGGTCAGCTGTGTTTACAACACCCGAACATCATTCTCTCTCAGCAGGGAGCGATCGTGGGTGTCAGGCGGCAATCGAAGCTGCCTGACCCATGCATCGGCTTCCCCGCTGCCGAGTGGGGGCACGCCGCTGGTGGCGTGTGCTTGCCTGCTAGCTTTCCGCGCGCGACCGATGTACACCTACGTCGGTTTGCACAGTAGAGCCACCCTGCCGCAGTAAAAAGGCAGCAGGTGGTCAGGAAGTGGTTAAGTGGTTAAACTGACCTCATTTACAGACCGAAGTTCATCCCTTTCATCTGTAAATAACTAAAAGATACAATGTTTCTTTTTATCTCTCTTTTAGGCTCCATTCACACCTGGGCGTTTTCAGCTCCAAAAACGCTCAAAAGAAACGCTTTCAAAACGCCCAACAAGTAAAACCCCATTCATTTAAATGGCCCCTGTTCACATCTGAGCGTTTTGCAAAACCCCTGTAGCTGAAAAAAGTACATGAGCTTCTTTTTGGGCTGATTACCAGCGTTTTTGATAGAGGTCAATGAAAAACGCCTGAAAAAATCGCGGTAAAAATCGCGGTAAAAATCGTGGTAAAATCGCGGTAAAAACGCTACGCTCAAGTGTGAATGCAGCCTTAGGCTCGGTTCACATTGGTGTGATGCGGGAACCCTGCTAATCCACTGCAGGTTCCCGCATTGCACCCGAATAGCAGGCAGTTCACACTGCCATATGCAAGCCACTGGGAGTGTTAATACAAAGTTAATGACACCCCCAGATCAGTTTGCATATCGCAGTGTGAACTGTCAATTCGGACTGGAATCGGATCACATAGGTGTGAACACCCATCGGATCCAATTCTGGTGCGGCCCAAAAAAAAAAGGGTCCTGCACGAGTTTAGGCTGAATGCAATACAAATTCAGCCATACAATCAGTATGGCTGAATTTGGCTTGCACAGACATCGCATGTGATTGGCACAGCAGTGCGGTACCAATCACATGCGATGTATGACATCGCTACAGTGTGAACCCAGCCCTCAGCACTGATAAACATTGCCGGCTGCTTTTTTTTTTTGACAGCTGTTAGCAGGGAACTGCTCTGCATTTGTTACATGATTTGTGGAAATGCTGGATTAAGACCGTGAGGGGGAAAGAATCAAGATTGGGATTTTATATTTTTTTTGTTGAAAAAGCTTTATTAAAAAGTGAGCATAGGAAAAATACATTTTACAACAATGAAACCAGTCCGATCAACATTCTCAGTGGTTCAAGAACAAAGAGAAAAAGGGTTGTTTACAACATTCCCAAAAAAAAAAAAAAAATAAAAAATCTAAATTTTTTAACATTTTAGGCCAATTTGTTTTCTGCTACATATTTTTGGTGAAAAAAAATCGCAATAAGCGTATTTTGATTGGTTTGCGCAAAAGTTATCGCGTCTACTAACTACGGGAAAGATTTATGTCATTTTTATTGGTTTTTTTTTTTTTACCAGTAACGGTGGCGATCAGCGATTTTTTGCGGGACTGCGACATTGCGGCGGACAGATCGGACCCCTAACTGACATTTTTGACACTTTTGGAGGTACCAGTGACATTACTACAGTAATCAGTGCTATAAATATGCACTGTTACTGTAATAATGACACGGGCAGGGAAGGGGTTAACAGTGTGGGTGATCAAGGGGTTAAATGTGTACCTAGGGGCGTGATTCTAACTGTGGGGGGAGCGTGGCTTCTGAAATGACCATAGAGACCTGTGATCCTCTATAAAATGATCACAGGCGCTCTGTGAACATTTCAGGGAGAAGAACGGTCAGCTGTGTTTACAACAACTGACCGTTCTTCTCTCTCAGCGGGGAACGATCGCGGGTGTCAGGCGGCAATCGGAGCCACCTTCCCATTGCATCGGCTTCTCCACTCTCGCCCCCTAGCTGCCACCAAGTGACCAACATAGACCTACGTCGGTTTGCCTGGGAGAGACACGCTGCCACCCACAGTAAATATGCGGTAAGCGGTCAGCAAGTGGTTAAAACCTCGCCTATGGATAGTAAAATTTAAGGTTATTGTTGTTGCACGGGCCTGCACAAATTTAAAAGTGTGACATCTTTGGTATCTGTTTACTCGGCATAACATTATCTTTTATATTTTATCAAAGAAATGGGTTATGCAATGTGTTTGTTTGCATTATAATTCAAAAAAGTATATTGACAAAAAAAAAATACTGTGTGACATAAAAAATTGCTAAACCCACCAATTTGTTTTCTAGGGCCTCTGCTTTAAAATATATAATGTTTTGGGGGTTCTATGTAATTTTCTAGCAAAAAAATACTGATTGTTATGTAAACAAAAAGTGTCAGAAAAGGCCTGGTCTTAGGGCCAGTTCACACCACAAAAACTCACTCCTGATCCGTTTTGGATGTGTTTCTGCATGTGCATGTTTAGTGCATTTTTGATGTTTTTTGGTGCGTTTTTATGCATTTTTGATGGATACTTTCTAGATGCTTTTCTTTCTGTTTTCCTGTTTTTTTTTTTTTTTTACTGTATTAGGGGCGGGTGCATTTTGATGTTTATTATGCGTTTTGGAACATTTTTGATGCATTTTATTCCAGTACAGTCCAGTTCAGAAAAAATGCAGTGTGTTCTTTTTTTTTTTCTAGAACTGGAATGTCCTGGTGCTGACTGCATGTGAGCTATGTCATTGGAAACCGTATAACCATATACTTTCTGTGTGTTTTTGATGTAGAAAAAAACGCACTGGACTACATGTGTTGTGAACTGGCCCTAAAAAGTGGTTAAACAGAAAAAACTTTTATTTCCATTCTATCGATCCTGATTATTTTTTCAATTAATGATTAAAATAAATAAAAAAACATATTTCATCTTTCAAGAGGGAAAAAGAAGACTTTTTTTTCACTTATTCACATTTACATTTTTTTTTCTAAAGACTTCTGCTGGAAAAACTGCAAAATTAGTAATTTTTAATTTTATTTTTACTCATTTGATCAGCCCATCTGGAACATCAGAGGACGATTACAAAAGCTAATGAGCAAGCATGTGTGCGCTGGGCTCCTAGTAAGTCCTCATATCACCTCGCCGAGGTGTCTGATATTTGTGAACAAGGCCCTGTATGCATGTTCTCAATTTCTCCTATCACTGATCCTCTCACCTCTGAAGATCCTAGAATATATATATATATATATATATATATATATATATATATATATATATATATATATATATATATATACATATATAATATATATATATATATATATATATATGTATATATATATATATATATATATGTATATATATATATATATATATATATATATATATATATATATACAGTATACATACCCATATATACAGTATATATATATATATATATATATATATATATATATATATATATACAGTATACATACCCATATATACAGTATATATATATATATATATATATATATATATACAGTATACATACCCATATATACAGTATATATATATATATATATATATTTTTTTTATGTATTTATTTATTTATTTTTCTTAACCACTTCAGCTCTGGAAGATTTTCCTGAACAGGCCATGCGGCACTGCGTTACTTTAACTGGCAAATACGTGGTCGTGCGACGCTGTACCCAAATAAAATATATATCATTTTCTTCCCACAAATAGAGCTTTCCTTTGGTGGTATTTGATCACTGCATTTTTACTTTTTTTGCGCTATAAACAAAAAAACGACCAACAGTTTTGAACAAAAAACAATATTTTTTACTTTCTGCTATAAAACTTATTCCATAAAAAATGTAAAAAAATCGAATTTCTTCATCAATTTAGGCCAATATGTATTCTGCTATATAGTTTTGGTAAAAAAAATAAATAAATAAATCCCAGTAAGCGTATATTGATTGGTTTGCGCAAAAGTTAAAGCATCTATTAACTATGGGACATATTTATGGATTTTTTCTTTTTGACTAGTAATGGCAGCAATCAGCGGGACTGCGATATTGTGACGGACAAATTGGACACTAACTGACACTTTTGCCATTTTTTGGGGACCAGTGACACTAAGGCCCTGTTCACACCTGAGCATTTTTCAGCTCGTAAAACGCTCATCTCTGAAGTCTCAAAACGCCCAACAAGCAAAGCCCCATTTATTTCAATGGCCCCTGTTCACATCAGACACATTGGTCGCCTGAAGCAAAACACCTGAAGCTCAAAAAAGTACATGAGCTTCTTTTATGGCAGATCACAAGCGTTTATGTTAGATATCAATGCCTGCCTCTAAACACCTGCAAAAAACGCCTGAAAAAACACCTAAAAAAAAGTCCCAAAAAACACCTGAAAACAATACGCTCAGGTGTGAATGCTTAATACAGTAATCATTGCTAAAAATATACACTGTCACTATGCTAATGACACTGGCTGGGAAAGGGTTAACATCAGGGGTGATCAAAGGGTTAACTATGTGCCTAGCTAGTGTTTTACTGTAGTGGGGGAGGTGCTTTTACTAGGGGAAGGCATAGATCTGTGTCTCTGCTTTGCAGGAACACAGGATCCATGGCTCCCCTCCTGACAGAACAGCAATCTGCCTGGTTTACAGATCACCATTCTGCCTGTGTCCTGAACAACCAGCGGGTGTCAGCTGGAGCCGCTGATCAGTTCCTGCTATGTAGAATCACAGCGAGAGCGAGCCTCCAGCGGCGTGTACTTGCTCCCGATACCCGGTACATAAAGGCAAACAGACTGTGCAGTTTGCAAATGCAGTTGCATTCTTCAAATTGCAGTTTCTCCAGATCTTAGTAAATGAGCAGAAGCTCTGCTGACTTCCATCATCCAATCACGTGCAAGCAAAAATGCAAATTCGTTTTTTTTTTTTTGTCTTGCATGTGATTGTGTAATCTTTGGAAAGTGAAGCTTCACCTCATTTACTAAGCTTGGGAGCAAAGTGTGCAGTCTATTTGCCTTTAGTCAATGCACCCCACAATGTGATTCTCAACCCTAAACTATCAGAGCTTACAAAATGGTAGAGGTGGGGGATTCGAGTCACATGACTTGACTTAAGTCACCAGTTTGAGGACTTGAGACTTGCTTGACTAAAATTAATAAAAGACTTGACTTTGACTTGAGACATATGACTCGAAATGACTTTACTTTTTTAAGTTATTAAATATTTGCATTTTCTCAAGATGTGTTTAAAGCAAAATGAATGTGCCTGTTATGTTTCTGACACCACAGTCACCTAAAACACCTCAGTGTGTTCTGATTTTTAGGACACTGGCTGTTTAACAATGGAAATACTTAACATGTTTTTAGTGACTGTGATGTTGAAACATGACCGGACGAAGGATTTTGAGGTGTTTGGGCATTCAAAGTGTTTCTTTAATATGCTAAGAAAAAAGCACTAAGCAGTTTTGTTAATGTTGAAAATAAAACAAAACCTTTCCTGACCACCGACTTTTAACTGATTTAAAGGTGAAAATTGGGGTAGATCAGTATTTTGACTTGATTTGTGACTTGACCAAAATAAATGACTTGACTTGACTTGCTTGACTTCTAGCCGGGACTCGACTTGACTTGCTTGCTTTTCACCACAGTAACTTGGGACTTGCTTGAGACTTAAAGGCTAAGACTTGAGACTTGCTTGTGATTTGCACATGTGTGACTAATGCCCCGTACGCACGTGCAGATTATCTGAAGACTTTTGTCTGTAGATTTACCAAAACCATATAATATGAGGTCAAACCTAAACACTTTCAATTTGTATGCAATCCGGCAGGCCCTTGCACTACATAGAAAAGGTAAATCTGAAGACAAAAGTCTTCAGATAATCTGCACGTGTGTACGGGGCATTGCTCCCATGTCTGCAAAATGGAACATAAATGTGGCAATCCACAAACTGAGAGCAGGCAAGCCTCAGTGGTAGCGCCATGCTCCCTAAGGCTCCATGTACACGGGACGTTAGAAAAAACGTCCTGCAAAGCTATTTCTGACGCCGGGAAAAAGCAGCTGTTAAACGTGTTTTCAGTAGCTTTTTCCATTTGCGTTATTGCACGTTTGGCCACGTTGCTTTTAGCAGCGTTTTTCTGCCTCCATTCAAAATCAATGGTTCCCTATGGGAGTCTATTGATTTGAATGGAAGTCGCACCGCAAGTCGGATCCGACTTGCGGCGCGACCTGCACTGTGAGAATCTTGAGGGGAACTTCACGCCAAAAATGGGAAAAAAACTGCGTGGGGGTCCTCCCCAGGTTCCAAACCAGGCCCTTCGGGTCCGGTATGGAATTTGAGGGTAGCCCCATGCCGAAAAAACGGCGTGGGGTCCCCCCCAAAATCCATACCAGACCCTTATCCGAGCATGCAGCCCAGCAGGCCAGGAAAGGGGAGGGGACGAGCAAGCGGCCCCACCCCCCCCCGGACCACACCAGGCCACATGCCCTCAACATGGGGGGATGTTGGTGCTTTGGGGCAGGGGGAGCTCTGCACCCCCCACCTCAAAGCACCTTGCCCCCATGTTGATGAGGACAAGGGCCTCATCCCCACAACCCTGGCCGTTGGTTATGGGGGTCTGCGGGCAGGGGGCTCATCGGAATCTGGAAGCCCCCTTTAACAAGGGGGCCCCCCAGATCCCGGACCCCCTCCCTATGTGAATGGGTATGGGGTACACTGTACCCCTACTCATTCACCACATAAAAGGCAGTGTATGGAAATAACGACAGGAGACGTTTTAGAAAGTTTATTAAAAATCTTCATCTGGCTCTTCTTGTCTTCTCCTCTCCGGGGGTCTTCTGCTCTTTTGCTGTCCGCTCCTCTCCGGGGTCTTCTGCTCTTTTGCTGTCCACCCTTCTGCTGTCCTCTCTTCTTTTCTTCTCCTCTCCGGTCTTCTGCTCTTTTGCTGTCGGCTCTTCTTCTTCCTCCGGTCCTCCTCC
This sequence comes from Pelophylax lessonae, assembly GCF_965119305.1. Taxonomy (NCBI): domain Eukaryota; kingdom Metazoa; phylum Chordata; class Amphibia; order Anura; family Ranidae; genus Pelophylax; species Pelophylax lessonae. Next base: position 648,685,129 of record NC_138770.1, on the reverse strand, counting down.
GACCACGTCTCCGGTGATTATGCTGGTCTCCGGTCTCTGCAGCTTATTATATAGCCATTAGGGGCGTGGCACCCGATGACGTCATCGGGTGGCCCCGCCCCCTCATGTCACAGATGGACCCCCGGAGAGGAGAAGACAAGAAGAGCCGAATGAAGATTTTTAATAAACTTTCCAAAACGTCTCCTGTCGTTCTTTCCATACACTGCCTTTTATGTGGTGAATGAGTAGGGGTACAGTGTACCCTATACCCATTCACATAGGGAGGGGGTCCGGGATCTGGGGGGTCCCCTTGTTAAAGGGGGCTTCCAGATTCCAATGAGCCCCCTGCCCGCAGACCCCCACAACCACCGGCCAGGGTTGTGGGGATGAGGCCCTTGTCCTCATCAACATGGGGGCAAGGTGCTTTGAGGTGGGGGGTGCAGAGCTCCCCCTGCCCCAAAGCACCAACACCCCCCCATGTTGAGGGCATGTGGCCTGGTGTGGTACAGGGGGGGTGGGGCCGCTCGCTCGTCCCCTCCCCTTTCCTAGCCTGCTGGGCTGCATGCTCGGATAAGGGTCTGGTATGGATTTTGGGGGGACCCCACGCCGTTTTTTCGGCGTGGGGCTACCCTCAAATTCCATACCGGACCCGAAGGGCCTGGTTTGGAACCTGGGGGGTACCCCCCACGCAGTTTTTTTTCCCATTTTTGGCGTGGAGTTCCCCCTCAAGATTCTCACAGTGCAGGTCTCGCCGCAAGTCGGATCCGACTTGCGGTGCGACTTCCATTCAAATCAATAGGCTCCCATAGGGAACCATTGATTTTGAATGGAAGAAAAAAAACGTATAACATGGCTGAACGTAGGTTCATCATGTTCAGTCACGTTTAGTCACGTTCGGCCGCGTTTCTGCGTTTGAAACGCCGGGAAACACACGTTCGAACGCAAATAATTGCGTTCTAAAAAAAAGTCCCTGAACGCAACTGCCTGCAAATGACTGTAAACGGCCATGTGTACATGGACAGATAAGATAACATGGAGCTGCGTTCAGGGGCTTCTTAAAAAAACGCCCAACTGCTCCTAAACGGCCATTTCCAGCGTCCCGTGTACATGGAGCCTAAAGCTAAACTCCATATTTGATTATTTTTATAACATATTATCCAGCAGTAGTTTACATAAAAAAAGCATCTTTCACTGCAACACCTCATCAACTGTAGTGTCGCCTACAGACAACCCTTCTGGTCACTGCTCCTCTTTTTGGTTGAATGGTGGTCAGCGTCATCCATCCCACTACCTATGAACTCTGGCTGCTATGGACTCACCTGTACAAACAAATAGACACTGCCCTCACCTATAACTGGCCTTTGCAGCAAGGAGAACATGGAAGGACAACTCATGTCAAACAAAACCAAAGAAATTCCCAGTTCAACTTACCGACCAGCCTGCTAACCAACCAAATTGTCCTGTCTAACAGTATGCGTTAAAAACAAGGGTTTAGTTTGCACACATTTAGGAATTAAATAAGGGCATTCTCCTCAAGGTGGCATTTTGTCGGCAGACAATACAAATTATGTAGAAAATGTATGATAAAATTGTTGTTTTTATTAAATAACATAAATTGAACAAGTATTACATTGTTGACATACGATAAAATATATTGACAAGCATTAGAGAGCATAACATGCATGGACCCGGGGAGAGTCCTTGGGGTAATAAACCCCCACAGTTGAAAATGAGAAAAGTCCTACTCCAACGCGTTTCAAACTTTCGGAACAGACAGTTCCGTTCTTCCTCAGGGAAATGAACTTAAAACTCTAAGAAAAGAAGAGAAAAGAGACAAGGTATAATGATGTGACATAACTGCATGTATTGGGTAAGGCATGTTTAAATAGTTAGAAAGAGAAAGAAAAGCCCCCTCCTTTTTTTTTTTTTTTTTTGAAGCAAAATAGGGCAACATTGATAGAAACAATGATTATAAGCAAATTAATCAATATATTGGTGAAAAGAGATGAGGGTGAAATCTGAGGACCCTCTATGTCCAAGTATGGCATATAAAGATGGTCCCACCTATCCCCACGAGGGGGGGGACCCCAAAACCATATCTATCGGACAAATTTTCTTAAAAACATTGGTAATATATCAATAGCCCAATTGCAAAAAAGGAAATATATTTACTTCTTTCAGAGGCCAGAAAAAATTCCAGCGAAAGGAGCCAAAAAGGGAAGGGGAGGGGGAAAAAAGATTCCCCAATAAAAATCTGCTTCAAGAAAAAACTTTCAAATTGCTCGAAAGGGGGACTTCTCAAAAGAGAAAGTCTCCAAACACAAAATCTCCTTATTGATATGGTTTTGGGGTCCCCCCCCTCGTGGGGATAGGTGGGACCATCTTTATATGCCATACTTGGACATAGAGGGTCCTCAGATTTCACCCTCATCTCTTTTCACCAATAAATTGATTAATTTGCTTATAATCATTGTTTATATCAATGTTGCCCTATTTTGCTTCAAAAAAAAAAAAAAGGAGGGAGCTTTTCTTTCTCTTTCTAACTACTTAGACATATTTTGTTTTTTATCTACACATAAAGTCTTTTGCCGGTCTTTTTTGGTAACTATTTTTCCTTTTTCTACTGCGGTCCTACAGGATAGAGGCATGGATTATGACCCTTCTTATAAGGAGGATGTGAGACACACACTGGAGAGATATACAAGCCTTGGAAATGCACTTATGGATATACAGTAGAATTTTTGGATGGAAAAGGGATCTGCTGGGATGGTCCTCTCCCACATATTTCCTCCCCCTCTTCTCACATGGTCAGTTTAACAACTCTAACAATCTTGGCGCCAGGGGTGGACTGACAACTCATGGGGCCCCCGGGCAATCAGAGATCATGGGGCCCCCTGTGAACACACTCAAGCCACACAAAGCCCCACCTACAAATTGCAGCTCAGCCACATAGAGTGGGCATTTAAATATCTACCACAGCATAGCCTGCATGGAAGTTCCTGGCTTCTTTCTGTAGTGTGTAGCCTCTCATGGGGCCCCCTACTGACCCTGGGCCCTCGGGCAGTGCCCTAATCCCCGAATGGTCAGTCCGCCCCTGCTTGGCGCATATCCATACATATTTTGGCACCTACAGAGGGATATGCCTTACCCAATACATGCAGTTATGTCACATCATTATACCTTATCTCTTTTCTCTTCTTTTCTTAGAGTTTTAAGTCAATTTCCCTGAGGAAGAACGGAACTGTCTGTTCCGAAAGTTTGAAACGCGTTGGAGTAGGACTTTTCTCATTTTCAACTGTGGGGGTTTATTACCCCAAGGACTCTCCCCGGGTCCATGCATGTTATGCTCTCTAATGCTTGTCAATATATTTTATCGTATGTCAACAATGTAATACTTGTTCAATTTATGTTATTTAATAAAAACAATCAATTTTATCATACATTTTCTACATAATTTGTATTGTCTGCCGACAAAATCCCACCTTGAGGAGAATGCCCTTATTTAATTCCTATATGTAACTCGGGATGGTGGCAGACCTTTACCAACCTCAATCTGTACAGTTTTTCTAGTTTGCACACATTTGCAAATACATGCATGAGCTGCAGAGCCTTATCAAGGCACCCCAGTATCTGTAGTCCTAACTCGAAATTTTGAGAGCCTCCACAGTGGCAGTGACCTATAACGGATAGAGAGGGGGCAGGTGAGCCTGGAGGGAGCCAACACTTCCTTAAAGGCACAGGGACGCATTGGACACCCAGCATATAGCACAATGGCAGCGAATGTGTCCAATGTGCCCCCTCACCTTGCAGCTCCATGCTGTTAAGGCCAGTTATAGGTGAGGGCAGTGGACATTTGTTTAGCCTTTGCTGCTATAGTGCTAAATGCTGGGTGTCCAGTGCACCCCTGGGCCTTTAAAGAGGGGTGGGCTCCCTCCAGGCTCCCTCCAGGCTCCCTCCAGGCTCACCTGCCCTCTGCCTATCTATTATAATGTATATTCTTCCACTGTGGAGGCTCTCAAAATTTAGGGTTTGGACTGCAGATACTGGGGTGCCTTGACAGGGCTCTGAAACCTAAGCATGTATTTGCAAATATGTGCAAACTAAACCCCTGTTTTTAACGCATAGTTAGACTGGACCATTCGGTTGGTTATCAGACTGGTTGGTAAGTTGAGCTGGGAATTTCTTTGTTTTGTTTTGCATGATATGGACACACCATTTAGGGCTCACAGTACTTCTGGCTCAGTGGAGCTCGTGGGTTATTCTTCAGGGAGAAGTAGCACCCGACCTCACCATAAGGGAAGGAGGGGAATGACCCGTGACAACAATGGACTGGTCTAAAGATTGCAAGAAAAAAGGGTGTGTATAAAAAAATGTTTTTTACTTTGGGGGTATTAGGGTAGCTGAACTTCTACCTTAAGTGATTGTAAGGGAGATTTTTTTTAAATACCAAACATGTCATAGTTACCTGCTCTGTGCAGTGGTTTTACACAGAGCAGCCCTGATCCTCCTCTTCTCTTTCCGCTGCTGGCAATCCTGGCTCCTCTCCCTGTGGAGTGTCCCCAAAACAAGGCACTTGCAATGGGGGCACTCGTGTGGGCTTGATCCCAAGCCGTACTCTGTGTGACCATTGACACACACAGTGCAGCTTGGCCCTGCCCCTTCCTTACTGGCTGTGATTGACAACAACAGGAGCCAATGGCTCCCGCAGCTGTCTCTAAAGCCAGTGAAGAGAGAGAGAGCAGTGGTGATGCTGCTCTCTAGCACAGCGCTGTGTCAATATTAGGCTCAGGAAAGGTTAGGGGGGCCAGGGAAGAGCTACACACAGAAGGTTTTTTACCTTAATGTATACAATGCATTAGGAAACAACAAAAGCTTCTGACTTTAGAACCACTTTAAGGGTACTGCAACACACAAAAAGCCCAGACCGCACAGGGAGGCTGAAGACTTCAAGTGCGTCTGTACAAAATCCAACAAAGTAAATATAGCAGCTGTTCAGAATAATTCAGATCAGTAATAAATAGCAAAAGCAAAGGAGCATATGGTCAGGGCAATCCACAGAACAATGCTAATTTGTGACAATGGCCTAATATAGCTATGTGGCCATATTAGGTCAATGATTTTGTGAGCATTTCCACCCCTTTGTGTACATGTAGCTGCAGGGTGGGGAGAGTCCCTGCCACAGCTCATTGGCCCAGGAAAGACCGCTTACATCCAGTTTCGGCCAAACCCAAGTTCAAACTGAGTACAAGTTCTTCACTATTGATTGCCCCTTTAAAAGCATGCAATGTCAAGCTGCAGCTACCAAAGCTGGCAGAATATTAGCATGCATAAAAAGGGGATTTACTCCAGAGATAAAACTATAATGCTACCAGTGATGGCTGGTGCTCCATGGGCTAGGGGGGGGGGGGGGTTGGCAGACGGACCGCACCATAACCCCCCCCCCCCCCCAGGACCACACTAGGAGCACAGCAGGACCACACCAGGACCCCAGGTCACTCACCCTGCCTGGACATATGCAGCAGCAGCAAACGGTGGCGGCTTCGTCTTCTTCCCCCTCAGTCTTCTGCGTCTCCTCCCTCCTCCCCCATGCCCAATGGCGTTGCTTCTCCTTTTGGCCAATTAGGACTCAGGACCTGCTTCCTGATTGGCCAGGAGGAGGATCCGTGTGACAATAGCGAATATTAATTCGCTATTGTCATACAACTGAGTGGGCTCGGGGCGCAGTGCTCTGCACCCCAAGCCCACCCTTTTTTTATCCTATTAGAGCCTCTGACTCTAATCACATGGTTAAAAAAAAAAAGCCTCATTGAACTCCATGCATCTGGTGTCCTGCATGTAGATTAGGGGACCGGACATATGGATAGGGGGTGCTGCCCCTGCCCCCCCCCCCCAATGTACCAGCCGCCACTAAATCCTACCACTCTATAAAACTCTGGTTCGGCCACATCTGGAATATTTTGTCCAGTTCTGGTCACCAGTCCTCAGAAGGGATGTGCTGTTGCTGGAGAGAGTCCAAAGAAGGGCAAGGAAATTAATATGGGGGGACCTCAGTTACGAGGAACAACTACAAGCACTAAATGTATTCTCACTGGAGAAGAGACGCTTAAGAGGGGACATGATAGTGATTTAGAAAAACCTCAATGGTGATCCCAGCATAGGAAAAAAACTATTCAGTCTCAGGGAGTGTAAGAGGACACAGGGCCACACAAAGAGATTGGAGAAGAAGCGGTTTAAACTTCAGCTGCACAGGGGATTTTTCACTGTCAGGGCGATAAGGATGTGGAACTCTTTTCCAAAATTGGTGGTGGCAGTGGGGAGTATTGATATTTTTAAAAGACTCTTGGATGTGCATCTTAGTGAACACAATTATCAGGGATATGGGAAATGATTATTGACACTGACACTGACACTTGTACACCCACACAAATTGAACTTGATGGACTATTGTCTTTATTCAACCTTACCTACTATGGGATTTATTTACTAAAGCTAGAGAGGGCAAAATGAGTCACAATTCTGCAGAAAAACCAATCAGCCTACAGGTTTTATTGCTAAAGTTTAATTAAACAAGCTGACAGCGGCAGCTGGTGCATTGGGGGCGCAGGGGCACCACCCCCCCTATCCATGCGTCCGGCCCCCTAGTCTACATACAGGGCGCCAAACGCATGGAGTTCAATGGGGCTTTTTTGTTTTTAACCTTGTGATTAAAGCCAGAGGCTCTAATAGGCTAAAAAAAATGAAAATTGAAAATTCGATATTGTCACACGGATCCTCCTCCTGGCCAATCAGGAAGCCGGTCCTGAGACCTGTTTCCTGATTAGCCGAAAGGAGAAGCCATGCCATTGGGCATGGAGGAGGAGGGAGGAGACGCAGAAGACTGAGGGGGAAGAAGCCGAAGCCGCTGCCGCCGCCGTCGTTTGCTGCTGCACATATCCAGATGTCCAGGCATCCAGGCAGGGTGAGTGAGCCAGGGGGTCCTGCTGTGGTCCTGGTGGGGAGGGATATGGTGCGCGGCCTGGTGTGGTTCGGGGGGTGTATGGTGCAGTCGGTCTTCCGCCCCCACCCCATGGAGCACCAGCCGCCACTGCAAGCTGAGGTTAGAAGCTGATTGGTTTCTCTGCAGAATTGTGACCAATTTTGCCCTCTATAGCTTTAGTAAATAACCCCCTATGTAACTATGTGAAAACAAAGGACAAAAAGCCTTAAAAAAAAAAAAAAAGAACTAGTAGGCTGCAATTTTTTAAATTGTTTTGCTCTTTGAATAAAAAACACTTCAACATCGTCACTGGAAACATGCCAACTTACACTATTCCTTTTTTTATTTTATAAGTTTCCTATTTCTTTATAAATATGTGAAATGTTTTAGCATCTTTTCTTTTTATTTTCTGCCCTTTCTTACCACTCCAAATTATTCCAGGTTAATATACAAATATAGTTTTCCTCAAACGATGGCAAAAAGTCAAGTACATATGAGAAAAGGAAATAGCCCCAGCCAGATATACGCTTGTACTAAAAATGATAGAAAAGGGAGATAAAACCAGAAGTAATATATGGCATGTAATAACAGCCATAGTTGTGTTCCGTTCACTAGAGATGCTAAGATAAAGAGCTTAAATGGAAAATTGATTAAAAACAAGCATTAGTAAGCACGTCCTTGCTTGAATGATAAAAGTGATGAATTGGCTATTTATTATATAGGTTTGCTAGAACAAAGACACTTTTCTAATTCAAGATTCAATTAGCTGTCTTCTTAGGTGTAGAGCGGCCGACATTTGTAATGGCACCACTGTAACATTCCTTTACTTCGAATAAAAGGTCACCATTTTAAAGGTTTCTTCCTATCTTGCAATCATGGATGGTAGATTTGATTAAAGCCTGAAACTCGGGCTCAATAAAAACATATTATTTGCAATGATGGTTTCACAGTAAACATGGAATGGTTAGTGTTATCTGCATAAACACGTGTTGAGAAAACACACATCTACACAAATAGTGATAATTTTTGCTCCAGCCAGGAGACCACTTTTCATATTAATCGCTTGCTGACCGCCCTATAGCAGATTTACTGCTACAGGTTGGCTGTTCTATTTATCTATGTGATTCTGCACCTCCCGCTAGGGGATGCGAGGGCTGCCGGTGCGCCACTTCTGCTGTGAATAGTCGATCAGCGAGTGACAGCCAATGGATATCCACCACCACCCACTGATCATCGAGGAGAGAGTCCGGACGGAGCAGCAAAGATGTGTCCAGTCCATCTAGTTCAACCAATAAAAAAAAAACAAAAAAAAAAAACAATCCCATATACACAATCCTATACCCGCAGTTGATCCAGAGGAAGACGAAAAAAAAACCCAGCAAAGCATGATCCAATTTACTACAGCAGGGGAAAATAATTCCTTCCTGATCCCCCGAGAGGCAATCGGATATTCCCTGGATCAACTTTATATAAAAATGTTAGTACCAAGTTATATTATGTACATTTAGGAAGGAATCCAGGCCTTTTTTTAAAGCAATCTACTGAGCTGGCCAGAACCAGCTCTGAAGGGATCTATTCCACATTTCCACAGCTCTTACTGTGAAGAAACCTTTCTATATTTGGAGATTAAATCTCTTTTCCTCTAGACGTAAAGAGTGCCCCCTTGTCCTCTGTGATGACCTTAAAGTGAATAACTCAACATCAAGTTCACTATATCAGTGGTCCTCAAAACCGGTCCTCAGGGCCCACTAAAAGGCCAGATTTTAAGTATTACCTTGGGGAGATGCAGACTAGAGTACTGCAATCACTGAGCAGCAAATTATATCACCTGGGATGTATTTCAGTTACATGTTAATGTTACATGTTAAGTTACAATAAATGATGATAAATAGAATCCACCTGTGTGTAATCAAGTCTCCATATAAATGCACCTGCACTGTGATAGTCTCAGAGGTCAGTTTAAAGTGCAGAGAGCATCATGAAGAACATGGAACACACCAGGCAGGTCCGAGATACTGTTGTGGAGAAGTTTAAAGCTGGATTTGGATACAAAAAGATTTCCCAAGCTTTAAACATCCCAAGGAGCACTGTGCAAGCGATAATATTGAAATGAAAGCAGTATCAGACCACTGCAAATCTACAAAGACCTGGCCGTCCCTCTAAACTTTCAGCTCATACAAGGAGAAGACTGATCAGAGATGCAGCCAAGAGGCCCATGATCACTCTGGATGAACTGCAGAGATCTACAGCTGAGGTGGGAGACTCTGTCCATAGGACAACAATCAGTCGTATACTGCACAAATCTGGCCTTTATGGAAGAGTGGCAAGAAGAAAGCCATTTCTTAAAGATATCCATAAAAAGTGTCGTTTAAAGTTTGCCACAAGCCACCTGGGAGACACCAAACATATGGAAGAAGGTGCTCTGGTCAGATGAAACCAAAATCAAACTTTTTGGCAACAATGCAAAACGTTATGTTTGGTGTAAAAGCAACACAGCTCATCACCCTGAACACACCATCCCCACTGTCAAACATGGTGGTGGCAGCATCATGGTTTGGGGCTGCTTTTCTTCAGCAGGGACAGGGAAGATGGTTAAAATTGATGGGAAGATGGATGGAGCCAAATACAGGACCATTCTGGAAGAAAACCTGATGGAGTCCGCAAAAGATCTGAGACTGGGACGGAGATTTGTCTTCCAACAAGACAATGATCCAAAACATAAAGCAAAATCTACAATGGAATGGTTCACAAATAAACATATCCAGGTGTTAGAATGGCCAAGTCAAAGTCCAGACCTGAATCCAATCGAGAATCTGTGGAAAGAACTGAAAACTGCTATTCACAAACGCTCTCCATCCAACCTCACTGGGCTTGAGCTGTTTTGCAAGGAGGAATAGGCAAAAATTTCAGTCTCTCGATGTGCAAAACTGATAGAGACATACCCCAAGCGACTTACAGCTGTAATCGCAGCAAAAGGTGGCGCTACAAAGTATTAACTTAAGGGGGCTGAATAATTTTGCACGCCCAATTTTTCAGTTTTTTATTTGTTAAAAAAGTTTGAAATAGCCAATAAATTTCGTTCCACTTCATGATTGTGTCCCACTTGTTGTTGATTCTTCACAAAAAATTACAGTTTTATATCTTAATGTTTGAAGCCTGAAATGTGGCAAAAGGTTGAAAAGTTCAAGGGGGACGAATACTTTCGCAAGGCACTGTATATGTGTATATTTATTTTGGTTTTGTTTAAGTTAACATAATCATTTCTGGTACATTTTGCATATGGTACCATATATTATTTACCATTTGTTACATATTATTATTTAATAAAAAAATGTTTGTAGAGCATTTAGCTCAGGTCTGTCAGCTGGACTCATCTCTGGATTTTCCTCAGCCTTCCTTCTGGATTTTTTGTCCTGCTCTCAGCCCAGAATTGAAATTCTACTCCATGACTTAACCACTTAAGCCCCGGAGGATTTGGCTGCTAAAGGACCAGGGGTTTTTTTGCGATTTTTTACTGCGTGACTTTAACGGACAATTGCGCGGTCGTGCGACGCTGTACCTAAACGAATTTGACGTCCTTTTTTTCCCACAAACAGAGCTTTCTTTTGGTGGTATTTGATCACCTGTGCGATTTTTTGATCACGCGCTATAAACAAAAAAAGAGCGTAAATTTTGCAAAAATAACAATATTTTTCACATTTTTTTATATGAAATTCCCCAAAAAAAAAAGTAAAAATCAAAATTTTTTAACATTTTTCGGCCAATTTGTTTTATGCTACCTATGTTTGGTAAAAAAAATCGCAAAAAGCGTATTTTGATTGGTTTGCGCAAAAGTTATCGCGTTTACTAACAAAGAGAAAGATTTTTGTCATTTTTGGTGTTTTTTTTTTTAACGCATAATGGCGGTGATCTGCGATTTTTTTTTCGGTACTGCGACATTGCGGCGGACAGATCGGACCCTTGACTGACATTTTTGACACTTTTGGGGTTACCAGTGACATTACTGCAGTAATCAGTGCTATACATATGCACTGTTACTGCAAAAATGACACTGGCAGGGAAGGGGTTAACTTTATTGGACAGGGAGGGGTTAAGTGTGTCCTAGGGGCGTGCTTTCTACTGTGTAGGGACATGGCTATTGGTGTAAAAGCAAAGATCAACCGTTCTACATAGTAGAACGGTCAGATCTTCACTTTTACACAGGGAGAACTGACAGGCAGCTTGTTTACACAAGCTGCTCTGTCTTTCTCCCTTCACAGGAGCGATCGTAGTGTGGCCGGCGGACATCGAGTCCGCCGGTCACACGCACTGACTTGCCTGTGAACGAGCCGCGGCGGGCGCGCGCCTCGGCGGGCGCGCGCCCGCCCGCGATAGGCTCGCAAGTCAGTGACAGGCGAGTGACGTACCGATACGTCACTCTGCCTGGCCGGGGCTGACCGCCGCAGTATATAGTCGTGCGGCGGTCGGCAACCGGTTAATGAACTACTTTTTTTTTTTTTTTACTCCCCTCCCCTTAGTTTTTACTGGTGACAGCTATATCATCACTAACATCTGTGGGCCCTCTGTCTGTATTAAGCCTCTCATTCCTGAAGTGCCAGGGCTACCCTGTATACTGATGGTAATAGGTTACCCGATGTCAGCCAAGGAAATTTTCATCCACCTGTAAGCAGACCAGGATCTGAGGCAGGACCATAGGAGCATCACATCACCACTGGAACCGGATGGCCATTGGGACTTGGCAAGGACCAGAAGAGGAGGACTGCTGACTGTAAGTGTCAGCGCACAGGCTTACGGGGCAGGAGCTACCATTAAAAAAAAAAAAAATACTTAGGACGAGGATGTCTTACTCTTCTTCGGACACCCAAAGCGCCACTGTTCTTGCCACCGTGAGCCAGATGACAAGCTGCCTGCTGTTGCTAGGAAGATTTACCTCAGCTGCTGAGCACTGGATTGGTGACAAATCTAGTTGCGGGAAACATCTAGCCAATGAGTGTAACCTTTTAAGCCCCGTACACACGCATCGAAAATTGGCAGGGAATTTTCGTCCAACGTCCGATCTGCCGATTTTCAGCTTGTGAGTATGATGCTTCCCGACAACCGACTCCGACTTTTCGGCCGAAAAAAATCTGGTGTGCAGACTATAAAATTTTTGTTGGCCGTCAAACATGGCCGATTTTCGTGCAGTCAGTACAGATTTCGACAGGGAAAGATCTAATGAGCAAGTCTGGGCATGCTCAGAGAAGAAAGAGCACAAAGAAAGCAAACCAACACATGACATCACTTCTGAAGTAGAATTTTGTTGGGCGAGAAAATTCGTGTGCAGTCTAGGCACATTCCAACCAACAAAACACCACTCTGGACAAAAGACGGACGATCGGTCGGCCGATAATCGTTGCGTGTGTACGGGGCTTCACTTATATCCTCTCCTGTCACTGGGGGGAGTAAGCATTTTCCTCAGGTCTGTCAGCTGGACTCACCTCTGGATTCTCCTCAGCTTTCCTTCTGGATCTGGGTGGACAGTGGTTGGTATTTGAAAATCTGAAGTCTGCCCTGCCATAAAGTAAGAAGATCGTCACTCTGGAAACTGATGGTGTCAAGTCTGTATTGGAACTATCATTTTCTAAGTTGGGATTGCTGAACACTGAGCTGTTTTTACGGGTCAGCGAGGACAATTTGACATGAACAAAAGAAACTATCTTACTCTAGAATTTTTACTGAAATGTGAACTAGTCTTTTGAAATATGTCTATAACCCGTAATAAGTTTGTATCCATTTAACCACTTAAGCCCCGGAAGATTTTACCCCCTTCCTGACCAGGGGGTATTTTGCGATTCGGCACTTCGTGACTTTAACGGACAATTGCGCGGTCGTGCGACGCTGTACCTAAAATAATTTGACGTCCTATTTTTCCCACAAACAGAGCTTTCTTTTGCTGGTATTTGATCACCTGTGCGATTTTTTGATCATGCGCTATAAACAAAATAGACCGTCAATTTTGCAAAAATAACAATATTTTTCACATTTTTTTTATATGAAATTCCCAAAAAAAAATGTAAAAATCAAAATGTTTTAACATTTTCAGCCAATTTGTTTTATGCTATATATGTTTGGTAAAAAAAATCGCAAAAAGCGTATTTTGATTGGTTTGCGCAAAAGTTATTGCGTTTACTAACAAAGGGAAAGATTTTTGTCATTTTTGTTGTTGTTTTTTTTAACGCGTAATGGTGGCGATCTGCGATTTTTTTTTTGCGGTACTGCGACATTGGGGCGGACAGATCGGACCCTTGACTGACTTTTTTGACACTTTTGGGGTTACCAGTGACATTACTACAGTAATCAGTGCTATACATATGCACTGTTACTGTAAAATTACACTGGTAGTGAAGGGGTTAACTTTATTTGAGAGGGAGGGGTTGTGTGTGTCCCTAGGGGCGTCATTCTAACTGTGATTGGCTGTGGCTTGAGGTGTAGGAACAATGATCAACGGTCCTACATAGTAGAACCGTATGATCACTGTTTCTACACAGGGGAGAATGACAGGCGGCTTGTTTACACTAGCCGCCTGCCTTTCTCCCGCTGTCACAGACGATCGTGAGTGAGCGGCGGACATCGGGTCCACCGCTCACACGCGCGGGGGGGTCCGTGACCACGTGGGAGCGGGAGTGCGCCTCTGGCGGCGCGCGCTCGCTCCCCAGAGCCTCACAGGCTAGCGACGTACCGGTACGTCACTTTGCCTGTGAGGGGCTGCCCGCCGCAGTATATGTACTTGCGGCAGTCGGCAAGTGGTTAAAAGATTATTTTAATTATGCAATTGCTTTCTCATATCTCACTTTATACAAGCTTCTTGTAATTCCTTGGATGGCACAACTCAGAATAAGAAGGAAGCATTGTCAGACAATTGAGATCTACAGTATAGGCAGTGAGCTCAGCCCAAAACTTTAAACATGCCTAAACCCAGTTGTTACCCTAGTTTTAAATTGTTTCAATAAAGTAGGGATGCATAAAAAAAAAAAAAAAAATTTGTAAAAAAATATAAATGAATAAAAATTGGTAATATGTCTTTGCATATACTGTATATAGTATATGTTAGTTTATTACTGGACAGGTGTTATGGTGGGATACTTTCACATTACAAGCAAAGCAACCTTAAAGCAAAATGTTATTATTTGCTTAGCATCCCCCATAGGGTTGTTCTTTTTTAGTATTGAGGGAGTCTATAACATGGATACCAGATCATCGGGAAATTGGCAATGCCTTACTGAACTCCAGCTGGATTGGTGGAGAAGGCAGTGGGAGCTTCAGAATTCCTCTGGACAGCTGGGTTTAGCATCACATATTTGTTAAAAATAGCTGACTATGTCCAGTAACTTTTGCACACTTAAGATAAACAGAGAGCAGATTTAAAGGCATTTCATTGGCTTCGCAAGGGCCCAGGTTGGGCAGCCAAGCTGATAATCACTTTGCTCCATGCACCTTTCATATCAACTATAGATGAAAATATTAAACAAAGCAAACACCAAAACTTTGTACAATCAGTAGTCTTTCGTGTATGTTTTTCTCTGGACTTTGTGGGAGGAATTGTTACATGTATTAATCTCCCTACGCACACATCTGCTATAAAGAATTACAGGAGCCTCTCAGATAAGCTTTACAAACTGATACAAAAATAGAATACATCTGAAATAAGATGGCTTCACAAATCTAGGGAAGCCTGCATGGTGAACCTTTGAATCTGTTGAAAACATTGGCCTTAAGTTCTATTGAGAGGGCCCACTCACATGATTGCCCTGCGTTAGCTCATGCGTGTTTAACCACTTGCCGTCTGCTCACTAGAGCTCGACTGCGGCAAAGTGGTTCGTTATCGTCTGGCGACGTAGACCTACGTCGCCAGACACTCCCTTTTCTCGGCGGCGCGCGCGTGCCGCCGGAGTCTCGCTCCCGCTGTTTTCAGTCAAAGCGGGAGTCGGGCCAGGGGAGGAGCAGCGCCGCTGCTCTTCCCCGATCGTCGGGGAATCGAGTGTGGAGATCCGCCCGCTTGTGTAAACAGAGCGGGCGGATCTCCTAAGTGACAGGCAGGGTCAGATTACAGGGTTCAGCATAGCTGAACATGCGATCTGTCCCTGTGTAACTCAGTCACCTCCCCCCACACACGTTATTAAGCACCAGGCATACATTAACCCCTGCAATGGGAGGAAACAAGGAGCGGCACAACTGGGTGGAGATGCAAATCATAAAAGTCCAAATTTTATTGAGATCCAAAGATAAAAACACATCCAATGTGTGACCACAGCAGTCGGAGACATGGAAAAAGCACGGCGGTTGACGCGTTTCACGGAATCTACCGCTTAGTCGTAACCATGCTTAAACAATACAAAACAATGCTTTAAATAGAAAAATTTTCATCTCATGTGCACCTCCCAGATCTCACTTGATTAGGCACACACAGCTGTAGATAGTAATCCCCAATTAAGGGCACACAGACCAGCAGAAATTGTTTGTATGTTTTAAACAGAAAAAGAAAAAGAAAGACTGCACTAGATGCATGAACAGAAAAAAATATATACATTAAATAAAATAAAATAAAGTAGAGACATATATAATGAGTGAAATGAATATATAAAAAACATATATATACATCTGGTGTAGAGATGAGACCCGAGACAGGGGAAATAGAATAGACCAAGAAAATGTAAAAATGAAATGAAGGTAATGAAAGAAGTGGGCAGTGAGTAAAGCCTAAAACAATGTAATGAATTATACCCACATATATACCAAAAAAAAAAAAATTATATATATATATATGTGTGAAAACGTATATCAATATCCATTAGCCCCATACATTGAGGGACATGGCCACAGCTGTATGTACAGGCAAAAGTTGATCCGAAAGGAGCCATACATCTTTAATCCGACACTAAAAAGGTGTATATACATAGAATTCTCAATGAAACAGATGCATAAATATGGAATATATTGTCCACGTGTAGAAGAATTATATATTGAAAAATATGCAAAGAAATATATATATATAGCAAAAAAAAAAAAAAAAAAGGGGGGTATTCACGCAGCTGTATAAATATATGAATAAAGACATGTACATACATACATACATGCGTGTATGTGCGGGACATCGCTTATAAATTCATATTGTCGCCTGATAATGATCAAACGAATAATGAATGTATATATATAGAATATTAATACGGACAGCACGCATATCCAAACACATATGGATCGAAAAGTGTGCCTAGAACATGCCATATGTAGGTCTATATATATCTAAACAAAAAAAAAAAAACCTAAAAGAAATGGCAAATATAAAAAGTCTTTGAGCCCGTAAGATTGTCCCATAATTACAAGCTATTTATATCATCAATTTAAGCTATAATAGAAAGCACAAATATATATGCACACGTGGACAAATACATTCCATTACCAATAGTACATCACATATATATGTATTAACGTATCTGTAAAACATCTGTAGATGATAAAAGGAATATCCTCGATATTGTAAAACATACATATAACTATAAACAAGGACCAACTGAATGGTCCATTACATGTGTTGTCTATAAATAAAGGATATCTTAGCTGGGCTAGATAGACTAAATCCCAAAGAAATGGAGTAGACAATGCGCACAAGAAAAAAGAATGAAAGTGAGAGGGATGAAAACAGGGGAAGAAAAAGAAAAAAGGGAAGAAAGTAGAAATTAGAAAGAGTGAGAAGACACAAAATGACCGATCAATAGTAGAAAAGAAAAAGAGATGCATGCATGCCAATAATGGAATGCATGCACCCCAAAATCTAAATCATTCTTGTGTATAAAAATGGGTGACATCCCATTCAAAGTTTAAACCCCCAGGTAAGCGGGTCTGGAGTCTGTGAATCCAGAAAACTTCCCTCTTACACAGAAGGCGGAACACATCCCCCCCTCTTGTAGGGGCTATGACACGTTCAATTATTTGTACCGATATTAAAGATAGGTCACCATCATGTTCCAAATTAAAATGTCGAGCCACATTTGTGGATTTGCGCAATCTGACATCACTTAGGTGTTCTCTGAACCTATCTTTAAGTTTGCGTGTCGTGAGACCTACATACTGGACAAAACATTCCCTACAGGTGATGAGATAAATTAAAAATGAGGTGTTACAATTGAAAAACTTATCGATTTTATATATTTTATTTTCAATGGAGGATTTGAAAGTATCTCCACCCAAAATATGGGGGCAAGTAATGCAGTCCCTAGCACCACATTTAAAGTTGCCCTTTAAGTGTAACCACGTTTCAGACGTCTTTTTGTTGGTGCTAGTAAAGAGACTAGGGGAAAGATGATTTCCTAGTGTTTTAGCCCTTTTGGCTACAATATTCACTCCCCCCCTCTAGGATTTTGGCACAATCCTTATCACCATACAGGAAAGGAATATGTTTGTTGATGATGTGTTTAATCCTATTAAATTCTAAACTGTATGGGATAGTAAGATTGATAGGATCACTCTTGCCATCGGTTTTAAACGCTTTAGATTCTTTGAATTTTTTGGATTTTTTAGGGGATTTCTTAGGTGAAAGCAAACTTTTTCTATCTCTATTGAGGGCAATGAAATATTCCCTGTCTAGAGTCCATCTAGGGTACCCCCTGGCCAAAAAACGTTTGTACAATTGTACCGACTCCTTATTGAAAACAGCCAAGTCACTGCATATCCTCCTAATGCGGAGGAATTGGCCTACTGGAATGCCTTTGCGGGTGTGGAAAGGGTGGCTGGAGTCGGCATGTAACAGGCTGTTGCCAGCTGTGGGCTTCCTATAGAGGCTGGTAACTATCTGACCCTGTCGATGTTCCAAAGTGACATCCAGAAAGTCAATTCTGTCGGCACTGAATCGACCCGTGAATGTCAGATTGTGTTCATTGTTGTTAAGATAGTTCAAAAATGAATCAAACGGGAGACCTTGTCTGCAGATGAAAATCAGGTCATCTATATACCGAAAAAACATGATGCTATGGTTCCTATAGGGGTTTCCATCTCCAAAGATGTGGGTCCTCTCCCACCAACCCATGTAGAGGTTGGCTAGGGAGGGTGAAAAAATAGCCCCCATGGCTGCCCCACACCTCTGGAGATAGAAAACCCCATCAAACATGAAATAGTTGTGTTTCAGAAGATACTCCAAAACCTCCAAGATGTACAATTTAATCGTTCCAGTTAAATTGGTGTATTGGGTCAATGAAAAGTGAACCGCTGTTAGGGCCAAACTATGAGGGATTGAGGAGTAGAGGCTCGCCACATCACAGGTTAACCACTGATAGTCTGGCTCCCAATGAATCTCGTCTGTTACACGTAATAAATGCATAGTGTCTTTGAGATAGCTGGGCAAATTTTGTACAACGGGTTGAAGTTGACCATCCAGCCATTCACCCATACGTTCATTGAGAGACCCAATGCCGGAGACAATGGGTCTCCCCTGAACTGGGCGGACCCCCTTGTGCACCTTGGGGAGGTGGTGGAAAATCGGGGTAATGGGAAATTCCGGCATTAATTTACCCGATTCCTTGGGAGTCAGAATGCCCAGAGAGGCTCCCTTATCAACAAGTGTCTGGAGAGTACATCTAAACTTCTTCAAAGGATCACAGCTTAATCTTGTATATGTACGTGTATCCGACAACTGTCTGAGTGCCTTCACTTTATAATCACTCTTATCCAATATCACCACTGCTCCTCCTTTATCTGCATTTTTAATTATAATGGAATCATCATCCATAAGGGAAGCCAGGGGCGTAACTACAGGGGTTGCAGGGGTTGCAATCGCTACCGGGCCCCATGCTCCAGGGGGCCCGGTAGCAAACCAGTGGGTGAACTTCTAGGATCTCAAAGGTCACACTTGCGACCGGGCCCTGGCATTTCACCACTGTGGGGAGGCCCCAAGATTGCAGGAAGGGGGCCCACTGCAGAACTTGTGAAAGGATCCTGATGCGGGACCGTAATAAAAGGCCATGCAATGAGAGTAAAGAGCCCCAGGATTAGTGGGAAGAGCCCCGGGCTTGAAGGGAAGGGCCCCGGCCAGGGGTCTGGGGGGCCCTTCATGGTTTCTTGCATCGGGGCCCTGAAGGTTCTAGTTACGCCTCTGAGGGAAGCTAAAGCATTTCTTTCTTGAACACTTAAATTATCATTTTTCACCTGTACCTTATTGGGAATCAATCGTTTGAGCTCAAAAATGTCCTCTTCAATCTGTTTCTGGAAGGTGTCCATCTGTGGGACTCGTGAGTGCACAGGATAAAAATAGGAGGGTACCTTGAAAGAAACTTTGTTGGCACAATCTTCTCTTTCATGTGCACGACCCTCACTTTCTTCCATTAGATCCTCCAGGGCGATGACGGCACAATGTTCTCTAAAGGATCTGGGAGACTCTGGTTCAGTGTCCCTAAGTTCATACATAGATTGATCCGATCCTGCATCCGTCTCCTGCGTTGTATGTGCGATCGTGCCGTCACCCAGAAAATGTTTCCGTAGTGTCAGATTGCGAATAAATTTATTGATATCCAAAACCATAGAAAAAGGATCGAAGTGTGTATGAGGGCAAAAATTCAGGCCTTTCGATAAAAGGCTCAATTCTCCTACAGAAAATACTCTTTGTGACAGGTTGATGACGTTATCGATTCTGTGATCTTCGTGTTTTAATTCCTCTGAGCACGTAGAGAATAGTGATGATCTCGGGGGCCCCCGATGCTTTTTTCCTCCCCTCCTTGTTTTCTTTGTGATTTTGTTTTTTTCTTGGGTTTTTTCTCCTTTCTTTGACCGTTTTTTGAAAACGGGGTGCTATAGAATGCACCTCCCGGTCTGGAAGATTGGGAATGATCAATAGAAATTTCTGAGCCTAAAGTTCCATTGGAACTCTCCATAACACTGGTCTCTGGATCAAAAAAGCTCACCCTTTTTTTATAATGGTGACGATTCCATCGCTGCGACTTCTTCCATGTATAGACATTGTCCATTTCATAGTCGATTTTATCGCGTTGGAGCTTTTCTTTTTTGCCATTTATAACTTCTTTCTCAAATTTGTCGGTTCTAATACTCAAATTTCGATCAAACTCTGAAAAAGAAGGCAGATCCTTGAAGGTAGATAATTCTTGTTGTAACATAGTTATGTCTTCTTGTAACTTTTTGAGTTCCAGTGTTCTAGATGTAATAATGATTTTCATAAGCTCGATGGAGCAAATGGAGAGGGTATCTGTCCATAATTTCTTGAGATCCTGGTTAAATAGGTCAAATGTGGGGAATTTTTTAATTCTTAAACCGTGGGGAATGCGTTGAACCTCCACATACTCCATAAGCGTTACCTTTTCCCAATAAGCTTTAATTTCTTTAGTCATTAATTTCTCAAGTTTCCTGAAAGAAGCGTCCATGGGAGCAGAGGGGTTTTCCACATCTTGTCTCAAAAGAGCTTGCGCTTCTGTCCTGAGGGGATTGGCGTCATGTTTCCTTAGTGATCGGCCATTCATAGTCTCATTCATGTCTCCGGCTGCGTGGTATGGTAGAATTAGATATAAAGTCTAATGCAGCATATACATAAAACGGGACTCACCGAGCAGGTATCCAAAAGCGGAGACAACAGCAAACGTGTAGGGAGAAGGCGAACCGCTTCGGTGAGGGGGTAATCCCAAGCACATCCAGCACAGGTGCAAGCAAGGATCCGCAATCCAGGACAGCAGCAATGGGAGGAAACAAGGAGCCACACAACTGGGTGGAGATGCAAATCATAAAAGTCCAAATTTTATTGAGATCCAAAGATAAAAACACATCCAATGTGTGACCACAGCAGTCGGAGACATGGAAAAAGCACGGCGGTTGACGCGTTTCACGGAATCTACCGCTTAGTCGTAACCATGCTTAAACAAGACAAAACAATGCTTTAAATAGAAAAATTTTCATCTCATGTGCACCTCCCAGATCTCATTAACCCCTCCCTCTCCAATAAAGTTAGCCCCTTCCCTGCCAGTGTCATTTTTACAGTAACAGTGCATATGTATAGCACTGATTACTGCAGTAATGTCACTGGTACCCCCAAAAGTGTCAAAAATGTCAGTCAAGGGTCTGATCTGTCTGCCGCAATGTCACAGTCCCGCAAAAAAAATCACAGATCGCCGCCATTACGCGTTAAAAAAAAAAACACCAAAAATGACAGAAATCTTTCCCTTAGTTAGTAAACGCAATAACTTTTGCGCAAACCAATCAAAATACGCTTATTGTGATTTTTTTTTTACCAAATATAGGTAGCATAAAACAAATTCGCCAAAAATTTAAAAAAATTTTGATTTTTACATTTTTTTGTGGGGGAATTTCATATAAAAAAATTTGAAAAATATTGTTATTTTTTCAAAATTTACGCTCTTTTTTTGTTTATAGCGCAAAAAGTAAAAATGGCATAGGTGATCAAATAGCACCTAAAGAAAGCTCTGTTTGTGGGAAAAAAAGGACGTAAATTTCGTTTGGGTACGGCATCGCACGACCGCGCAATTGTCAGTTAAAGTCGCACAGTGCCGAATCGCAAAAAGTGGCCCAGACGCAAGACAGCAAAATCCTCCGGTGGTAAAGTGGTTAACAAGTGTTATGCTCAGAATGAATGGCACTGAATTGCACCAATATGTAACATGTCACTGTACCTTGCAGTAATGGGGGTGATACCACAGCCTTTAGTGTGGATGAGCCCAAAGAATAGAGACACCTGGTAGAGTATAAGTGACTTATTGTCCTGTAAATATTTCTTTGTTAGGATAATTTTATATTTTGCAGTAAAAATGTGATGGCCATATATAGAGTTATACAAAGTTGATGGATGGTTATATTATTATTATTATGTTTTTATTATCATCTGCAGCCTCTGCCAGTAACGTATCAACCATGTTAAAAGCACCAATCATTTGGTTACCATATGCATGAGGGAACACATGACCACAGAGCTCATTAGGAGCAGAAAAAGTCCCGTACTCCTTCTAATTTCTCGCTTTCTGCACTCCCTCCTCCATAACCTTTTCCTGATGCATCCACTGCAAAATCTGCTGCCTCTAGTGATAAGGAGGAAAGTCTCACCAGCAGTGCTGGGACAAGGCCATCCAGCACCCAGGGCAAAGATGCCAAACTGCACCCCTCCTCCTTCCACTGGGTTAGGGTCAGAGCGCCCACATCCCTGCAATAAACTATTGCGCACAGGGCAGCCGCCCCCTCCTGCCCACCCCTTGTCCCGGCCCTGCTCACCAGTCTCTCAGAGGCTTGAGATTTGCCACATCAAGCCCAGAAGAGGGTCAAGGGCCATGTTGAGGAGGGTAAAGTGGTGCTTGAACCTCTACAGAATTTCCCTGCACCCATCCTGCCGTCTCCAGCAGCAACTTTCCTAAGACAAATGTCTCTTCCGCAGTTATGGCAGTCTCTTAAAGTCTTACTAAACCCATAACAGTAAAATCAGTCTGAATATGAAGTAAAGCATGCTTGTTATACTCACTGTGGAATCTAAGGGGTCAATTCTCTGCATTGTGCAAAAAGGCTGTTTGATCCTCCTCTTCTTTTCCTGTCCCCAATCCATCTCCTGATGGTACAGAGCCTTAATGGCTTTCTGCATGTGCTCAGTTTGGTGTGTATTGCTAAAGAGCTTTTTTTTTTTTGGGGGGGAGGGTGCAGGTGATCAGCACAGGGCCAATCAGCACTGCCCAGAAAGAGGGTCAGGGGTCGTGCAGTCTCATAGGACAATCAGAGGAGAATGAAAAGTCCTCCTACAAACTCAGCCCAGACACTGATTGAAGTCACAAGACTGCTATTTAGCAGTTTATATTTACTAAAATAATTGCACTTCCCTGTTCTGTGTACTGTGAGAGACCAGATATAGTGAATGCAATGTCCTGAGTTTAGTAACACTTTAATGCAGATTTACTTTAAAGCCAATATCTTTTGACCTACTTGCATTCATTCAGCAATAGATTTTCTATTGTATTCTAACTCTCAGACTACCAACTATTTGCATTTCACAAGGATGTTAACCACTTAAGCCCCGGAAGATTTTACCCCCTTCCTGACCAGGGCCTATTTTGTGATTCGGCACTGCGTAACTTTAACGGACAATTGCGGAATCGTGCGACGCTGTACCTAAACGAATTTGATGTCCTTTTTTTCCCACAAACAGAGCTTTCTTTTGGTGGTATTTGATCACCTGTACAATTTTTTGATCATGCGCTATAAACAAAAAAGCACGTCAATTTTGCAAAAATAACAATATTTTTCACATTTAAATGAAATTCCCCCCAAAAAAAAAGGAAAAATCTACATTTTTTAACATTCTAGGCCAATTTGTTTTCTGCTACCTATGTTTGTTAAAAAAAAAATCGCAAAAAGCGTATTTTGATTGGTTTGCGCAAAAGTTATTGCGTTTACTAACTAAGGTAAAGATTTTTGTCATTTTTGTTGTTTTTTTTTTAACGAGTAATGGCGGCGATCTGAGATTTTTTTTGCGGGACTGCGACATTGCGGAGGACAGATCGGACCCTTGACTGACATTTTTTACACTTTTGGGGTTACCAGTGACATTACTGCAGTAATCGGTGCTATACATATGCACTGTTACTGTAAAAATGACACTGGCAGTGAAGGAGTTAACTTTATTGGAGAGGGAGGGGAAGTGTGTCCCTAGGGGCGTGTTTCTAACTGTGATTGGCTGTGGCTACTAGTGTAAGAATAGAGATCAATGGTCCTACATAGTAGAACCGTGTGATCTCCATTCTTACACAAGGGAGAATGACAGGCGGCTTTGTTTACACTAGCCGCCTGCCTTTCTCCCGGTGTAACGGACGATCGCGAGTGCCCGGCGCACATCGGGTCCGCCGGGCACACACGCGGGGGGGGGGGGGCCCGTGACCGAGCAGGAGCGCGCCTCTGGCGCCGCGCGCTCGCTCCCTAGAGCCTCACAGGCTAGCGACGTAGCCCTACATTGCTTTGCCTGTGAGGGGCTGACTGCCGACGTAAATAGTCGTGCGCCAGTGGGCAAGCGGTTAAGAAATATACATTTGCTAAGCTGTCCTTTTAGGACTTATTCAGACAAGCATCTAAAAGGCCACATTTGGAATTGTGCAGCATCAAATTTTGTATGCATCTAAACATAACACTCTAGGAATCAATGTGCCTACAAAAGAAAATGTGCACTGCGTTTAGCATATGTAAAAGAAGGAAACAGTTGCATGCGGGGTAGTACATATCTGAACATTTTAAATGTATACACTCATACACCATACACACATAAAGTTATTAGGAGAATTGTATGCATCTAAATGCCAATAAACGTGAGTATTTAGGTGTGCTTTTGTTTGCAGGATCTCCTGCTCTACCAGCAAGAGCCTACGTTCTGTGCAGAGAATACCCATATGTCCATGTGAAAAAAGCCTTAAAGGGATTGTAAAGGCAGAAGTTTTTTTTAATCTTAATGCATTCTATGCATTAACCGGTTCCGGACCGCCCACCGCATATATACTGCGACAGGCAGGCCCTCCTGGGTAGGGCTACGTCGGTCGCACGCCGGCGCGCTCTCACCCCCACTCGGCAGCGGGGACATCCGATGCACTGGGAAGGTGGCTCTGATTGCCGCCTGACACCCGCGATCAATCCCCGCTGAGAGAGAAGAACGGTCAGCTGTTGTAAACACAGCTGACCGTTCTTCTCTCTGGAATGATCACAGAGCTCCTGTGATCCTTCTATATAAGATCACATGTCTCTATGGTCATTTTACAAGTCCACCCCCCCACAGTTAGAATCACTCCCCTAGGCTCACATTTAACCCCTTGATCACCCGCTGTGTTAACCCCTTCCCTGCCAGTGTCATTATTACAGTAACAGTGCATATTTTTAACACTGATTACTGTAGTAATGTCACTGGCCCCCCCAAAAGTGTCAAAAATGTCAGTTAGGGGTCCAATCTGTCCGCCGCAATGTCGCAGTCCACTAAAAATTGCAGATCGCCGCCATTACTAGTAAAAAAAAAAAATAATAATAAAAATTACATAAATCTTTCCCGTAGTTCGTAGACGTGATAACTTTTGCGCAAACCAATCAAAATACGCTTATTGTGATTTTTTTTTTTATACCAGAAATATGTAGCAGAAAACAAATTGGCCTGGAATGTTAAAAAATTTTGATTTTTACATAGACGTAAGTGAAAAATATTGTTTTTTTTTTCAGAATTGTCGCTCTTTTTTTGTTTATAGAGTAAAAAATAAAAATCGCACAGGTGATCAAATACCACCAAAAGAAAGCTCTATTTGTGGGAAAAAAAGGACATCAATGTTATTTGGGTACAGTGTTGCACGATCGTGCAATTGTCCGTTAAAGTAACGCAGTGCCGTATCGCAAAATATGGCCTGGTAATTTAAGGGGGAAAATCTTCCGGTTCAGAAGTGGTTAAGATAAAAAAATCCTTCTGTGTGCAGCAGCCCCCCTCAGCCCCCCTAATACTTACCTAAGCCCATCTTTATCCAGCGATGTTGCAGGAGTTTCTCAACTGCCCAGGACTCCCCTCCTCATTGGTCTGAAACAGCAGTGCGACACGATTGGCTTCCGCTGCTGTCAATAAAAGTCAGCCAGCCAATCAGGAGAGAGAGGGGGCAGGGCCAGATCGTCTCTGAATGGACACAGGGAGCTGTGACTCGGCTCGTGTTCAAGCAGCTTGCTGTGGGGGCACTCAATAGGAGGGAGGGGCCAGGAACACAGAAGGGGGACCCGAAAAGAGGAGGATGGGGGCTGCTCTGTGCAAATCCACTGCAACAGAGCAAGGTAAGTATAACATGTTTTGTTAATTTTTTAAAAAACTAGACTTTACAATCACTTTCTTAAAAAAAAAAAATGTTTTCTTTTTTTACCACTGATTTAATTTGTCTTCCTTTCTTTCATTTTTGTTTCTTACAGAAGAATCGTCTACACAAAAATTATAGTTATCCCAAATGGTGTCTTCTCTGGATTTGAAGAACTTACAAATATGTATGTATTTAAAGCTAACTATTTTGATAGATAGCAAAAATAAACAGATTTTAAAGTTTGAGACTACAGGACAGGCTATTTCTAGAAATCAGAAAGTCCTCTATAGATAGATAGATTCTATCATTTAAAATGAAAAAGTATAATTCAATACATTGAAGGACAGAACATTCTTTTTTGATGGTAAAGGATCATATATTGACCACACTGCACATTTTGTTTAATTAATGTCTACCAAAATCCGTTGGCCAAAAATTATTTTTATTAGACAATTTTATTACATAATCCTTAACACTTAACATAATCCTTCATTATCCTTAATAATAATAATCCTTAACCACTTCCCGCCCGCCCTATTACAAAATGACGGCGGGAATGTGGTTGAGTTATCCTGACCGGACGTCATATGACGGCGGCAGGATAACACAGCTCTGGGCGCCCCCCAGGGGCGCGCAGAGCGGCGATCGGTGATGCGAGGTGTCAGTCTGACACCCTGCATCTCCGATCTCGGTAAAGAGCCTCTGACGGAGGCTCTTTACCATGTGATCAGCCGTGTCCAATCACGGCTGGTCACATAGTAAAACAGGAACAGCCGTTGATCGGCTTTCCTTAGTTCGTGCCTGACAGGCACGAGTAAAGGAGCGCCGATCGGCGGCTCCCCTGACAGGGGGGGGGGTCGGCACTGGTAATCAGATCATTGATTACCAGTGCAGACCCTCGGGGGGGGATGCCACTAGATCCACCAGGGATGCCCACTATGACCCCAGGGATGCCCACTATGACCCCAGGGATGCCCACTATGGCCACCAGGGATGGCAATAAGGGCTCAGGGAGCCCCCCATTGCCCTCCCCATCAGTGATGCCCACCAGTGTCCTCCCTATCAGTGCTGCCCACAAGTGCCCATCATTGCCATCCTTTAGTGTCGCCCACCAGTGCCCATTATTGCCCACCAGTGCCGCCTATCAGTGCCCATTAGTGCCCATCAGTGCTGCCCATCAGTGCCCACCAGTGCTGCCTATCAGTGCCCATTAGTGCCCGTCAGTGCCGCCTATCAGTGCCCATCAATGGCGCCTATCAGTGCCCAGCAGTGCCGCCTATCAGTGCCCACCAATGCTGCATATCAGTGCTACCTATCAGTGCAACATATCAGTGCCTATCAGTGTCGCCTATCAGTGCCGCCTATCAGTGCCACCCCATCAGTGCCACCCCATCAGTGCCACCCCATCATTGCCTCCTCATCAGTGCCTGTCAGTGCAGTCTCATCAGTGCTCATCAGTGCAGGAAAAAACTTATTTATTTACAAAATTGTATAACATAAACAAAAAAACTTTTTTTTTTTTTCAAACTTTTCTGTCTTTTTTTATTTGTTTAGCAAAAAGTAAAAATCGCATAGGTGATCAAATACGACCAAAAGAAAGCTCTATTTGTGGGGGGAAAATGATATAAATTTGGTGTAAGTACAGTGTTGCATGACCGCGCAATTGTCATTCAAAATGCAACAGCGCTAAAAGGGGAAAATTGGCCTGGGCGGGAAGGGAGGGAAGTGCCCTGTATTAAAGTGGTTAATTATCCATTATCCTTAATCCTTATCATAATCCTTAACACCCTTACACTTATCTTAAAACACAAAACCCCATTACCTGCCCATTCTGTTGGGCGTAGGGTCAGTGCAACCTCCTTTCTCAGCAACGTATAATCACCCATCTGTTCTTCTTTGCTCCAATGGAGGGGGGTACTGGATATAGCGGAGCATGTGGCCTCCTCCATGTGACAGTGCTTGGCCCCCAAGCAGCCAACTTCTACATCTGAACACTGTCATGGGGGGTGGGGGTAACAGTAACAAAATGCAACCATGTAGACTCCAACGCCATATATAACTGGAGCTTATTTAGGGTGCATGATGTCACTTCTTCCCTCCATGAAAATGTTCAGTCCTGGTGATTGGCATTTCAGGACAAGTCTGATCATTGGAGAAGAGCAGGCTCAGTTCCCAGCACAGCTAGAGAACTGACCACGGTGTGTTGTGTTTAAAGTGGTCAGTTTTAATTTGAAAAGCAGAGAGACTGGCAGGAACAGCAGGGATTTCACACAAAGGAAACAATACAAAGAGAACAGGTGACTTTCTCATGCAAGTGGTAGAGCAGGCACGTATTTGGAATTGTTGGGGTAACACCGCTTTTAGCAGAATGTGTGAAATTGAGAATTGAGAGCAATGGTTTATTTCCACAGTACTAGATACAAGATTTGGAATGTAGTATCACGATAGCCTTAGAAAAGAAAGATAGCAATGCTTTTGGTCCTAATTAAGGATGGCCCCAACTTATCTGGGTTCAGTACAGGGGGGCATTCTCTAAACAGCTCACAATTTATTAATCCAAATCCCCCCCCTGAAATCAAGGGGAGTTGAATCTTTAAATTCAATTCTGACCATTTTAAAGACTAATACGCAAGATATTGTCAAACAAATGGCACGGGGGCTGAGCAAAGCTGGGCAGTGCGGGGAGTGGGGCATGGACCTAAGCAAAAATATAATTTTTGCATTACAATTGAATGGATTGGATACTTTCTCATAGATGTACATGGTACAGCTGCCACATATCAAGAATATGAAATGTTGGGGTAACAAATACCAGAGGTGGGGGACTTGAGTCACAAGACTTGATTAAGTCACCAGTTTGAGGACTTGAGACTTGCTTGAATAAAATTAATAAAAGACTCAACTTGACTTTGACTTGGTATTCATTACTTGAGACTTGACTTTGACTTGAGACATATGACTTGAAGTGACTTAACTTTTTTAAGTTATTAAATATTTGCATTTTCTCAAGATGTGTTAAAGCAAAATGAATGTGCCTGTTATGTTTCTGTCACCACAGTCACTTAAAACACCTCAGTGTGTTCTGATTTTTAGGACACTGGCTGTTTAACAATGGAAATACTTAACATGTTTTTAGTGACTGTGGTGTTGAAACATGACCGGACGAAGGATTTTGAGCTGTTTGGGCACTCAAAGTGTTTCTTTAATATGCCAAGAAGAAAGCACAAAGCAGTTTTGTTAATGTTGAAAATTAAACAAAACCTTTCCTGACCACTGATTTTTAACTGATTTAAAGGTGAAAATTGGGGTAGATCAGTATTTTGACTTGATTTGTGACTTGACCAAAATAAATGACTTGACTTGACTTGCTTGACTTCTAGCAGGGACTCGACTTGACTTGCTTGCTTTTCGCCACAGTAACTTGGGACTTGCTTGAGACTTGAAGGTTAAGACTTGAGACTTGCTTGTGACTTGCACATGTGTGACTTACTCCCATGTCTGACAAACACTTTAACCGGTTGCCGACCGCCGCACGACTATGTACTGCGGCGGTCAGCCCCGGCCAGGCAGAGTGACGTATCGATACGTCACTCGCCTGTCACTGACTTGCGAGCCTATTGCGGGCGGGCGCAAGACAAGTCAGTGCGTGTGTCCGGCGGACTCGATGTCCGCCGGTCACACTACGATCGCTCCTGTGAAGGGAGAAAGGTGGAGCGGCTTATGTAAACAAGCCGCCCGTCATTCTCCCTGGTGTAAAAATGAAGATCAGACAGTTCTACTATGTAGAACTGTTGATCTTTGTTTTTACACCAATAGCAATGTCCCTGCACAGTTAGAAACACGCCCCTAGGACACACTTAACCCCTACCTGTCCAATAAAGTTAACCCCTTCCCTGCCAGTGTCATTTTTGCAGTAACAGTGCATATGTATAGCACTGATTACTGCAGTAATGTCACTGGTACCCCCAAAAGTGTCAAAAATGTCAGTCAAGGGTCCGATCTGTCCGACGCAATGTCGCAGTACCGCAAAAAAAATCGCAGATCGCCGCCATTACTCGTTAAAAAAAAAACACCAAAAATGACAAAAATCTTTCCCTTTGTTAGTAAACGCGATAACTTTTGCGCAAACCAATCAAAATACGCTTTTTGCGATTTTTTTTACCAAACATATGTAGCGTAAAACAATTTGGCCGAAAATGTTAAAAAATTTTGATTTTTACATTTTTTTGGGGGGAATTTCATATAAAAAAATGTGAAAAATATTGTTATTTTTGCAAAAATTACGCTCTTTTTTTGTTTATAGCGCATGATCAAAAAATCGCATAGGTGATCAAATACCACCAAAAGAAAGCTCTGTTTGTGGGAAAAAAAGGACGTGAAATTCGTTTAGGTACAGCGTCGCACGACCGCGCAATTGTCCGTCAAAGTCACGCAGTAAAAAATCGCAAAAAAAACCCTGGTCTTTTAGCAGCCAAATCCTCCGGGGCTTAAGTGGTTAAAGGTCCTTTTTCTTTATAGACGGTAAGTAGGTTTCAGAGTCTGCATTCTGTTCTTTTGGGTATCCTGCGCCCTAATCCCTCTCCCCCTGGGTTTGCAAATTTCAATGAGCTTTGTTAACCTTGCAAAAGTGACTGTTGCCCAATTTTCCACACCCCACAAAAAGTTAAAGTGGTATTAAACCCAAAACCAGAAAATGGAATATAATATGGCTTTAACCTAATCCTTAAATCCTTAGATGTGGTGGTTGCATTCAATTTTTTTTAGGCTTTTTTAGCCTTTCTTCTGTTTTCACCTGGTGATCTCTGGCCAGTAACACACCTCCTGTATTAGAGTGCATTCACTCTGGATGAAGGAGCACAGGGGGGGGGGGGGGGGCAGCATTGTCAGTCTGTTGCTTACTGTTTAATGGTTCGGCCCGAGTTGAAATGTTAGCCCACTAAGCCACTTGGAGGTCCCTAACTGCTTTTCACGGGTGAGGTGGTGCTACAAAAAGAACGCAATTTTATTCCACTCCATTATAGGTCCAACCCAAGCTTTGAGTAGATAGATTTTTATTTTTTTTTTGTCATGATTGTGGTTTGATTTAGGCCAATGACTTAACCAAATTTTTCACCAAGGCTGTCATATATAAAAAAATCTTATCCCTTTTTTTTTTAAAACCGCTTAAGGACCACCCACCGCAGTTTTACTGCAGCAGGCAGCCTCTTCTGCGCGAACAGGTGTAGTACTGCGTCGGTCGCGTGCCTGGTGCTAGGGGGCGAGCGCGTGCCACCGGTGGCGTGCTCCTGCCCACACTCGGCAGCGGGGACTCCAATGCACAGGGCCGGCAGCTTTGACTGTCGCCGGCCACCCGCGATTGCTCCCCGCTGAGAGAGAAGAACGGTCAGCTGTTGTAAACACAGCTGACCGTTCTCTCTGGAATGATCACAGACAGCCTGTGATCTTTCTTTATAGGATCACAGGTCTCCATGATCATTTCAAAAGCCCACCCTCCCCACAGTTAGAAACACCCCCTAGACTCACAATTCACCCTTTGATCACCCACTAGGTTAACCCCTTCCCTGCCAATGTCATTATTACAGTAACAGTGCATATTTTTTTTAGCACTGATTACTGTAGTAATGTCACTGGTCCTCCCAAAAGTGTCAAAAATGTCAGTTAGGGGTCCGATCTGTCCTGCGCAATGTCGCAGTCCCGATTAGAAATCGCAGATCGCCACCATTACCAGTAAAAAAAAAAAAAAAATTATAAAAACGACATAAATCTTTCTCCTAGCTTGTAGACATGATAACTTTTGCGCAAACCAAACGAAATACGCTTATTGCGATTTTTTATTTATTTATTTATTTTTTACCAAAAATATGTAGCAGAATACAAATTGGCCTAAAATGATGAAAAAATTAGATTTTGATTTTTTTTTTTGATAATGTTATATAGCAGAATGTGAAAAATATTATTATTTATTTTTTTTTTTAGAACTGTCATTCTTTTTTTGTTTATAGCGGTAAAAATAAAAAATTGCACAGGCGATCAAATACCACCAAAAGAAAGCTCTACTTGTGGGGAAAAAGGTCTCAATTTTATTTGGGTACAGCGTCGCACGGCCGCGCAATTGTCAGTTAAAATAACGCAGTGCCGAATTACAAAAAATGGCCTGGTCATTACGGGGGCAAATCCTTCCAGTCCAGAAGTGGTTAATCAAACTATACTGCTCTGTTTCTCCCATTTTCCCTTTCCTTTGTTCTGGCCTAAAATATGTCCTTATTAAGCTTCTAATGTGATGCTGACCTTCTTACTTATCTAGTTACTTCTATATTGTTTTTCTTGCCTTACAAATGTGCTAATATTGTTCGCGGAGAGCTTTGCCAACTTTCTGGACATTGTTGTTATTAGTGAGTGATGACATACGGTGTACAAAAGGTTATACAAACCAGTGAGCCCTTCACCTTCACATTAACTAGGCAAACGCAGTGTGCAGAGTATCAATGTTCAGTTCTACCAATAAAGAAGACCCATCATGAAACACAGAGGTTGCCAGAAGATGCTGAAGATGCTAGCTGCTTGGCTGCCATGCAGGTCCTTTTTTAAGGTGCTATGAGCAACTGACCCAGAACAAAAGTTCAGATAAGGACTTTGAATCTGTATACTAGTTTCAGCCGAATGGGTCAGCATGACAGCTTAGCAATTCAGATTTTTAGGTGATGATCAATGCCACGTATTCTTTTTTTTTTTTGGTGGCCTGTATGGGGAACGAACCCGCGAGCCACATATTCTTTTATGCTATCAAACCAACTGCTGACAAAACCTGTGCTTGTAATCACTCTGGAAGAAATACCATTAAAGGTCCAGTTCACTTTGAGCTGATTCACATTCCTGTTAGTAAAGCCCTGATGAAGGAGGGTGTTTTTTACACCCCAGAAACATGTTGGATACTCTTTGGCTGATCCCCCTGACTTTTATTGGAATAAAATAAAAAATAGACCAAACAGGTCCACCCTGCGCATATGTGAAAAAAGTGTAATAAATTAAAAATAAATTAAAAATAAAATGTTAAAGCTGCTGTTCATCAACAAGTGAAAAATATTAAGTGAATATATAAACACAGCGCTATAACAGTGAAAATATATTGAATTATCTTAAATAACTAGTGATATAAAGTGTCCAAAAATTATTACTGTATTTTCTGGCGTATAAGACTACTTTTGAACCTCAAAAAAATCCCCCAAAAATGGGAGGGTCGTCTTATACGCCGAGTATAATATCTCCAAGGTAACCTAAGTATAAGTATTACCAGTAGATGTAATATCAAGACGCTGGCTGTGCGGGAATCCTGTACCGGTATACCGTATGTACCGTAGCTTCGGCTACATACAGTGTACCGCGCTGAGCCAATCAGGGAGAGCGATGTATTCTTTTATTGAATGCAAAGCCTGCTCGGATTGGCGGAGTAACATCAGCCCACCTCTCTGACTCTGCCAATCCGAGCAGGCTTTACATACTATACTGTATGTAGCCGAAGCTACGGCACATACGGTATACTGGTACAGGATTCCCGCACAGCCAGCGTCTTGAGATTACATCTACTGGTAATACTTAGGGTACCTTGGAGATATTATGAGAGATTACATGTATTACAGTACTAGGGTACCTTGGAGATCTATGAGAAATCTGATGTTTTTCAATGGTGTTGCCTTGCTTCGGAAAGGGGGTAGTCTTATACGGCGAGTATAGCCCAAAACCTATGTTTTAACTTGAAAATTAGGGGGGGGTCATCTTATATGCCCAGTCGTCTTATACGCCGGAAAATACGGTATATATATCACACAATCTTAAACAATCAAATCAGTGAATAAAAAAAAAAAAAAAAGAAGATATCCAAATCAAAGTGTCAAAATAAAGTGTCCAAATATAATTCCGTGCTGACAGAACCCCAAAAAAAAGTCCACTTTGAAAACTTGAAACAGAAGTGTGTTCCCTAATGCTCAACAAATGAAATCCACACGTACCCTTGTACCCCACGCGTGAATCCACTTACCGGATGTTGTGGACCCCTATAGGCCTTATGGTCTAGGGGTCTAGTAAGCTTAAGGGTGAGTGGATGAGCTGGGTGCCTTCAGATTAAACTCCAATAGACATGTGCAAAAAAGCATAAAAAGCCAATAGTGCAGTACGTTCCAAATATGTTATAAATTAATTTATTGCACAATATAGGAATTACACTCACATATTATAGGTAAAATACAAGCCTTATTGCATAAATCCCCGGCGTCATGTGGAAGGTGTTCATACCGTCCTCCTAGGAGTGGAAAAAGCAGCGTGCGTTCCAGCACTACTTCCGCCTGCATTCCACTGTCACGGAAATTACGTATTATGTAGGCTGTGAGAACCGGACATACGTCGACACGTTTCGCCCCTCCCTCAGGGCGTTATCAAAGGACATATTGGAATAAAGTTGTATCTGGATGTCTTGAAGTGATGTGGCTCTTAAATTTACATTGTTGTTACATTAAAAGCCAAGGAAATCATAGAGATCCCCCCAGGTGGGGGTAGAAGCTGCCCACATGGGAACCAGATTACGCACATCAATACTGTAACCCCTTAATGACCGAGGGTAAAGCAAATCTTAAAGTAGTCCACCGTAACACTAAAATCCCTGCATCTACAGACAGCCACATTCCAGTGGCGGCCTGTGCATAGGGGGCGCCAGGGCGCTGCCCCCCCCCCCCCTAAAAAAAGAAAAGAAAAAAAAATTAAAAAAAAAAAAAAAAATTACAAAAAAATCGATAAAGTTTTCAAAAAAAAAAAAATTGTGTTCGCCGGCCTATGTGGAGGCTGTGGGGGGGGTGGGGTTTACGACCCAGAAGAGGCGCCGATTGGCTGCCTTCTGGGGCGTAACCTGGGCGCAGGGTACAGCGCTAGGAAACCCCCACTTTCGGAATGTCCTGGCTGTGATTGGTCCAGTCTCCAGCCTGGACCAATCATCATCCAGGACATCCGATGCTGACCCGTGACCCCGCTGACGTCGCGTACGTCAGTCACGAGTCAGTGCGGTGGACGGACGGGCACAGCAGAGCGGAGCGGACTCAGCGGAGACTCGGAGAGCAGACCGGAATCGGCTTCAGAGAGACGGACGACCCGACCAGGCAGTCACCTCACCAGGCCGCAGCCGCGCAGCGTCTCCAGAGGAGTGGAGGTCATCTGGACTGGAAAAGAAGACTCGATCACCACCGGTAAGTGAGCTGTGGCGCTCTGCAATCATTGGGGTACAATGCTGGCACTCTGCAATCATTGGGGTACAATGCTGGCACTCTGCAATCATTGGGGTACAATGCTGGCACTCTGCAATCATTGGGGGACAATGCTGGCACTCTGCAATCATTGGGGGACAATGCTGGCACTCTGCAATCATTGGGGGACAAAGCTGTGGCACTCTGCAATAATTGGGGTACAATGCTGGCACTCTGCAATCATTGGGGGACAAAGCTGTGGCGCTCTGCAATCATTGGGGGACAATGCTGGCACTCTGAAATCATTGGGGGACAAAGCTGTGGCACTCTGCAATAATTGGGGTACAATGCTGTGGCGCTCTGCAATCATTGGGGGACAATGCTGGCACTCTGCAATCATTGGGGGACAATGCTGTGGCGCTCTGCAATCATTGGGGGACAATGCTGTGGCGCTCTGCAATCATTGGGGGACAAAGCTGTGGCGCTCTGCAACCATTGGGGGACAATGCTGTGGCGCTCTGCAATTATTGGGGGACAATGCTGTGGCACTCTGCAATCATTGGGGGACAATGCTGTGGCGCTCTGCAATCATTGGGGGACAATGCTGTGGCACTCTGCAATCATTGGGGGACAATGCTGTGGCGCTCTGCAACCATTGGGGGACAATGCTGTGGCGCTCTGCAATCATTGGGGGACAATGCTGTGGCACTCTGCAGTGATTGGGGTACAATGCTGTGGCGCACTCTGCAATCATTGGGGACAATGCTGTGGCGCTCTGCAGTGATTGGGGACAATGCTGTGGCGCTCTGCATTGATGGGGGCACGGAACAGTTGCTTGAAGGGCGCACGCACGCTGAACTCTGCATTGTGGGGGCACAGAACAGTGTTTATTGCATTGAAGGGGGCACAGCACATTGTTCATTGCATTGAAGGGGGCACAGCACATTGGTCATTGCATTGTGGGGGCACAGCACAGTTGCATTGAAGGGGGCACAGCACAGTTGCATTGAAGGGGGCATGCACGCTGAATTCTGCATTGTGCGGGCACAGCACAGTGTTTATTGCATTGAAGGGGGCACAGCACAGTGTTCATTGCATTGAAGGGGGCACAGCACAGTGTTTATTGCATTAAAGGGGGCACAGCACAGTGTTTATTGCATTGAAGGGGGCACAGCACAGTTGCATTGAAGGGGGCATGCACGCTGAACTCTGCATTGTGGGGGCACAGCACAGTGTTTATTGCATTGAAGGGGGCACAGCACAGTGTTTATTGCATTGAAGGGGGCATAGCACAGTGTTTATTGCATTGTGGGGGCACAGCACAGTGTTCATTGCATTGAAGGGGGCACAGCACAGTGTTTATTGCATTGAAGGGGGCACAGCACAGTGTTTATTGCATTGAAGGGGGCATAGCACAGTGTTCATTGCATTGAAGGGGGCACAGCACAGTGTTTATTGCATTGAAGGGGGCACAGCACAGTGTTTATTGCATTGAAGGGGGCACAGCACAGTGTTTATTGCATTGAAGGGGGCACAGCACAGTGTTAATTGCATTGAAGGGGGCACAGAACAGTGTTTATTGCATTGAAGGGGGCACAGCACAGTGTTTATTGCATTGAAGGGGGCACAGCACAGTGTTTATTGCATTGAAGGGGGCACAGCACAGTTGCATTGAAGGGGGCATGCACGCTAACTCTGCATTGTGGGGGCACAGCACAGTGTTCATTGCATTGAAGGGGGCACAGCACATTGTTCATTGCATTGAAGGGGGCACAGCACAGTTGCATTGAAGGGGGCACAGCACAGTGTTTATTGCATTGAAGGGGGCATAGCACAGTGTTCATTGCATTGAAGGGGGCACAGCACAATGTTCATTGCATTGAAGGGGGCACGCACGCTGAACTCTGCATTGAAGGGGGCATGTACACTGGTCTCTGCATTGAAAGGGGGCATGTACGCTGGTCACTGCATTGAAAGGGGGCATATACCATCTCCTGTACCATGACCCGTGACATGCCTATACCATATCTGTGCCATGCCTATACCATCTCCTGTACCATCACTTGTGCCATGCCTGTACCATCACCTGTGCCATGCCTATACCATGACTTCAAAGTCACGCAATTTTTTACTGCGTTTTTTGACGCGAAGCAATACCTATTACATTTTTCTTTTTGCGCCCCCCCAAAAATTTTGAGCACCAGCCACCACTGCCACATTCTAAGACTAACCTATCTAGCCCTGTAAAGAAGAAATCAGTATACTTACCTTTTTTTTAAGCTAATCTGACCCGATCCCACGCTGAGCTGTCAGCGGCGGCTTCGCTGTGGTGGCGGGTGCAGAGGACACATCCGACAACGAAAGCCCCATAGAAAGTCTATGGGTGACGTCACTCCCCATTCATTTCCCTGCAGTTGTCGGCTGTGTCCTCTGCAGAGCTTCCACCGCTGGAGGCCAGATCGGATCGGCTTCAAAAAAGGTATGTACAGTAAAACCTTGGTTTACGAGTAACGTGGTTTACGAGCGTTTGAAAGACGAGCTAAGTTTTTGTTTTTTAAATTGCTTTGTTTTTTATGGCAGATAGCTGCCATAACCCCGGTATTTTTGAAAACGGTGGGCGGTCCCAGCGGAGGATTCGCTGCGGGATCAACCTTATGGTGCAGCGGAAGAGCTCCCCCCCTCCCGCGGCACCCCGGCCGTTTTCTCTGCTTACCGGACCAGCGGGGAAAACGATCCGGTCCTCTCTTCACACAGACAGGAAGTCGAGTGAGGGCAAGATGGCCCTCACTCGACTCTATGGTCTTGGAGGACCAAAGCGACATCAAACGCCGTTGCCTAGCAACCGGCTTAACCACTTTAGCCCCAAGCCTATTTTCTATTTTTGACACTTTTTGTTAACAAGTTAAAATCAGTATTTTTTGCTAGAAAACTACTTAAAATCCCCAAACATTATATATATATTTAGCAAAGACTCTGGAGAATAAAATGGCGGTCATTGCAATATTTTTTGTCACGCGGTATTTGCACAGCAGTCTTTAAAATGCCTTTCGTATATTGTGAAAAATGATGTCACGCCGAGTAAATAGATACCCAACATGTTACGGTTTAAAATTACGCACACACGCGGAATGGCGACAAACTACGGGCAATAAAAATCTCCATAGGCGACATTTTAACATTTTTTAACGGTTACCAGTTTAGAGTTAGAGTGTAGCTCGTTTTTTTAAATATTGCTCATGCTCTGTTGATCGCGGCGATACCTCACATGTGTGGTTTGAACAGCGATTTCTTATTTGCGGCGCGACTTCCATATATGTTTTCTTTCGTGCGCGAGCTAACAAAAAAAAAAAAAAGAATGATTTTCAACTAATCCGAATCTCCAAATAAGCAAACATCTGTCAGATCTTATATTCAGGCCGAAACAAATTGTACGTCTACCTTTTTCTCTGGCTGTCAATTAGTATCAGAAAATAGACACAAGACTGTTTATTGGTAAATTAACTTAATGTTTTGATACGGGTTAGAATAAATGATAGTTTGAGAATAAATGAGCACACAGAATGTAGATTCAGACACAATCTGCTATACAGTATAATCACTATGGCAAAGTAACTTAGAACAGAGTTCTGTACCACTAGACTGGAATCAGCACATAAATCAGCAAAGTCTGTGATAAATGGTGCATATAAGCATCAACTTCAAAGTGAATAATAATACAATAACTAGTAAAGAGTGCACTCTAAGAAATTCATCAGAATATAGTGCAGTGTCCCCTGAGAGGTACTTTTTAGCACAAGAAATAGGTGAAGGTTTTTATGCAGCAGCTGTAAAGGGATAGTCTTTAGTCCGACTCCTAACTCTTCAGCTGGCTAGCACTGGGGCCCAGGTGCACATG
Source organism: Pelophylax lessonae (assembly GCF_965119305.1). NCBI lineage: Eukaryota > Metazoa > Chordata > Amphibia > Anura > Ranidae > Pelophylax > Pelophylax lessonae. Next base: position 648,646,231 of record NC_138770.1, on the reverse strand, counting down.
AGAATAGTCCTAGTTAAGCCTGCAGGCAAAGAAAAAGGCTACTAGATGGATGTATGGTTAGTTTCTAAAAGGATCAGTCTCTCCAGCAACAGATAGTAAAGCTCCACAGTAGCAGCTCACCAGTCCCAGTTATATTGCAGCTCACCATCTGGTCGCACACATAAACCAGTCCATTCTATGTCCTGCCCCCAGAGGACTTTGGACGTGTCCCTCACAAACTCGGTGCTTTTAAACCTGCTCAGGTCACCAATATGCAGCAGTGATGGTGAGCACTGGACAGTGATGTGCACTCTTCAGCTCCCTCAAGCCAAGAGGAAGCTGGGTTTTGTACAGCCTGAGAAAATGCAACTCTTTTCCCTCCTCCTGGCAATCTTCCTCTGGGCAATGCAGTATAAAAGCCATTGATTACAGTAGAGTATCTCTCCTTTTGACTACGTTTACTTGCTGAAAAAGCTGTCAACCAGTTCAGCACCGCAGGGCAGCAGCTACAAAGGGAAGCTGCAGCCAGTGTTTCTCTCACTCGCCATTCTTAGCCAAGCTTCTGGCTATAAGTATAAACCCCCAGTGCTGCTGGGATAAACCATAAGGTCCTCTTTAACCACTTTAGGTCCACCCTATAGCAGGGTGGACCTAAAGTGCTTTTACTGCTATAGGCCAGCACCTGTACACCAGATTACGGATATATATGGGTAGGGGGTGCATCAGAGGAATCTGATCGGCAGGTGCATGGTGCTCTATGTCCTCCAGCACCCGTCGATCATTAGGCAGAGAGACAGAACTGCAATCTGCCTATGTAAACAAGGCAGTTCCATCTCTTCCCCTAGTCAAAGCAGCATACACAGTATAGTTAAACACTGGCTAGGCACAAAGTTAACCCTTTGATCGCCCCTGATGTTAACCCCTTCCCAGCCAGTGTCATTAGTACAGTGACAGTGCATTTTAGCACTGATCCCTATAATAGTTTCACTGGTCCGCAAAAAGTGTCAGTTAGTGTTGAAATGTTCACCGAAATATCACAGTCCTGCTATAAGTCGCTAATTGCTTCCATTACTAGTAAAAAAAAATAAAAAAAATAAATAACAATAAACAAAAATATCCCATAGTTTATAGGCGCAATAACTTTTGTGCAAACCAATCAATATACGCTCATTGGGATGTTTTTTTTTTTTACCAAAAACATGAAGCAGAACATATTGACCTAAATTTATGAAGCCATTTGATTTTTTTTTTTTTTTTTTTTTATTGAATATGTTTTATAACATAAAGCAAAAAAATATTGTTTTTCTTTGCAAAATTGTCAGTCTTTTTTTATATATAGCACAAAAATTTAAAAACACAGAGGTGATCAATCACCACCAAAAGAAAGCTCTATTTGTGGGGGGAAAAAAGTACATAAACTTTATTCGGGTACAGCATCACATGATTGTGCAATTGTCAATTAAAGAAACACAGTACTGTATCGCAAGAAATAGCCTGGTCGTGAAAGGGGGTAAATCTTCCGGAGGTCAAGTGATTAAGGATTGATAAACTGCAATATATGACATTTTTGTTCTTTCATTTAGATTACACTCTTAGCCTAAGCTTCTATGTAGTTTCAGATTCAGCAGGGCAGTGTAGGGAGAGGTATGAACAAGACCGGAAGTACAGGGAAATCATAGATTGGGCTCCATTCACTTCCTAATTTAGTAAATGAGACCATCAGAGTAGACAGTAACAAAGATGTAAAGTAAAAGGAAGCACAATCATTGTCTAATATAATTATTGCATCGCTCATAATGTACATCTTTATGAGATTTACACCTAATGATGTTGATGCCGCTGTGAATGAAAACCTCCTTCTATCTTTGATACATCAGAAAACATAAACCGCATTAAATCAGATTAGCAGCCAAGTGGCTGAATTAAAACCCTCAATTTGTTTCCAGGGTATAAGCTGAATCTGTGTCCTCGTCAATTGTCATCAACCACAAATGTGTCTAAGGAACCTCTACAAACACATTTACAAAAGATTTCTAGGCTTTGGCAAAACAATTTATTTTTATTAGAGCTAGTTAGGGTTGAATGAACAGGAGATATATGATTATACAGGGCTTTTTTTCGGCAGGAATAAGGGTGGGCTTTATGTTCGAGTTGAACGTACGTTCGACTCAAAAATCGGTTGTTCGTGTGTTTGCTGAACACACGAAAACCCGGGGTGCTCGGAGGGAAGTTCGCCTGCCAAGAAACACCCCATAATGCACTGCGTGAAGTGCTTGTGATTGGCCAAAGCATGCACCTGACCTGTGTCCTTTGGCCACGCACAGCACAATGTCTTGTCAGAGCCATGGTTGGCCAAAGGCCACGCCTCACGCTATATAAGGCTGCTGCTTACATGGCAGCCGTGTATAGTGTGTGACAATAGAGGTAAGGCAGGTAGTTAGTGGATAGTGAGTTGAGTTAGTTTAGTGCAGTTAGTGTAGTGTACAGGCATACCCCACGTTTAAAATGTATGGATATGTTGTAGTCCTGGATCCCCAAGTTTGATGTCCCTGTCACTTATGGTTTGTGAGCAGTGCTATGTCAAAATTGCCAATATTTCTCTTAGACGGCAAGGTTAAAGACCGGGAGCAGTGCCATGCCAAGATGACCAAAGTTTCCCATAGATGCCAATGTTAGAGACTGGGAGCAGTGCCAGGCCAAACTCATCAATAATTCCCATAGATGCCAATGTTAAAGACCGGGAGCAGTGCCATGCCAAAATGACCAAAGTTTCCCATAGATGCCAATGTTAGAGACTGGGAGCAGTGCCATGCCAAACTCACCAATATTTCCCATAGATGGCAATTTTAGGACCGAGAGCAGTGCCATGCCAAGCTGACCAATATTTCCCATAGATGCCAATTTTAAACACTGGAGCTGTGCCATGTCAAGCTAACTAATATTTCCCCACAGATGGCAATGTTAAAAGACCAGGAACAGTGCCATGTCAAGCTAACCAATATTTCCCATATACGTCAATGTTAAAGACGGGGAGCAGTGCCATGTCAAGCTGACCAATATTTCCCATAGATGCCAATCAGCACTGAAAGCTGAAAATTGGTCTGGGCAGGAAGGGGATGAAAGTGCCCTGTATGTAAGTGGAAGAGAAACCCTTTGACACCTTTGGGTCTGGTATAGCTTTTAAGGGAAGCTCCATGCCAAAATTACAAAAAAAATGGCGTGGGGTCCCCCCCAAAATCCATACCAGGTCCTCTGGATCTGGTTTCGATTTTAAGGGAAACGCCATACCAAAATAAACTAGACTGGAAGTGATGTCATGTCGTTTCTCTGGTCCTCCTAGATCATAGAGGTGATCAGAGGCAATCTAATCTCTGTTCACCTCTATGACCAGCGGCTCTAACCGTCGGATCGTTTCCTGGGCTCACCGGTAAAAAGGGTAAGCCTGAGAAAAAACAGTAGTGGGATGGGGTGTCCTATCCCCCTGTTTCTAAAAGTGATCTAGAGGTTAATCAGCTGCTCAGGTCACTTTTATGAGAAACAGAATTGCCGGCTAAAAAAAAAAAAATACTGGGGTTATGGCTGATAGCTTCAGCCATAGCCCCGATAAAACCACTTAAAAGCCACAACTTATATTTATGTATTGCGGTCCGCAAGTGGTGCATATCTAAAAACAAAATAATACTACTGTGTATTGCAGCTTAGGTCATGACGTCGTTCCGGTCCTCAAAGGCCATAGAGGCGATCAAAGAGTACAGTATCTGACAAAAGTATGCGGTTTGATGGTGGATGTTCCCAATATCTATGATCATGGTGAAAACCTTGGAGGTGTAGTGGAGTTTTCATTCCTGGATTGCCATTGATGTCCTGAGATTCTGAGTGATACCCCCCCCCCCTTTTTTAGCTTGCATTCATTTATTTCTGGTAAGCAGTTTGTACCACTGGTGGCGGTCACTGCACAATTGGTGAATTTTGGTGAATATCCGAATCTGCATTCACTATCCTTTGGGATCCTTGAATAAGAGACTTTATGAACTTTATTTCACTTGATTCAATTATTTTTCACTATATATTTTTTTGCACATCCATTATTTAGGATTGGGTGATATCATCTCATACAATTTGACATATTATTTATTCTATTATATGATTACTCTTTTTGGTGTTAAATCATTTGCACAATTTAATATACATTTTTATTTTAATTTATATAAACTTTTTTATTTTTATTTATTGCTATCACTCATGATTGGGTGATATCATTTCACATAATTAGCGCAGCTTGTTTTATTTGTATTACGTTTTGGGTGTTGTCACACTTGAAGCTGCAGCTTCCCCTTTTTTACTTAACGCGGTTACCCAGGGCCATCTTTTCGAATGGGCACGCTGGGCAATTTCCCCCAATCTTATCCCCCCCCAGTTTAATTTACCTGGCGGCCGGGCCCCCAAACCTGTTTGTTCCTCCACCCGCCGCTTTAGAAAGACAGAAAGGGTAAGTACTAACTTTTTTTTTTTATGTGCAGAAATTTATATTGTCTTTGTATGTTCAGAAAGCCAAAAGATCTGCATGCCACTTTCATTTTGTATACAATTGATGCCCAAATTAATAAGGATATCAGTGCATTTTATTTTTTTCGTTTTTTAAAAAATATTTATACATTTTTTTTTAGCCTTTTTTTAAATTATTTATTCATTTATTACATTTTTTATAGCCTTTTTTAAAAAAATGATTTATTATTTATTAATTTAATGTTTAAACGCTGATTTTGTCTGAGGTACCAATAAATATAGCCTTAGCGATAATTTGCATTTTTATTCTCGTGGGTGATTGTGTAGGCGGGGCCCCAGTGCACTGCATTGCCCGGGGGCCTATAATGCTCTTAAGATGGCACTGCAGTTACCCTCTTATTTTATACCTCACTGGGTATATGTAGGGGTTTACAACCACTTTAACGGATTCAGGATACATTTTTGTTAGGTAAAAAATGAGCTGCAAGTTGGACTGCGAGATGATGTTAAAATGAAGGTCCTAACTCAACGGCAGTGGCATTTACTAATTCATTGCAATCAACCATCAGCTTTTATCAGCCTAAATGAATGCTGATTGGTTGCTAAGGTTTACTGCTCTTCAGCTTATGGACCTTTAAAAAAATCATAAGTGTTGCTTATGTCAAATAATTATCTTCTCCATTTCCTTTTTTCATGTCATGCTATAAAATGCAAAGGCAAGCACAAGCAGTTTATTTCAGAATATTATATATAATTTAAAGCCCATGTGATGAAATGTAAAAGTATAATGATTGCCATTTTCTACCTAGAATCGATCCGGCAAATCCTTGCAATTCATGAGAGTGACTTTCTATACCTATCATACATATTTATCATGTAACTTCACACTAAGAACATACAACCTCTCCTTTGGCTGTGTAACGGATCTTTGTACCCCAGCTGGGCACATCCGCCGAATCTGTGTCTCCTGTCCTCCAAACGCACCCACAGCCTGCAGAGAAGCCATATCCAGCCCTTAACCCCTCAATCACGAGACAATCCACACAGGTGTTGAGGGTTAAACATGCAGAGCTTAAACTGTTTATTACATTCCAAGACAACAGTTTTACATACAGTTAGGGAAACTCCCCTTAGCCTTTCCACAGAAGGGGGGAAGGGAACCAACCAATGAGAACTGAACATTTGTACATTTGAAACAAGCAGTCTTAATACACACCCCCTGCGGAGAGATGTCTCCAACTCAGACCATTGTCTGCCATGAATCCACAAACTTAGACACAGAAACAGGAGGAGGGGGGGGGGATGGGTTGTAGCATTACATTACATTAACTCAATGCCATGAGTCAGTTGTTCAGAGGATGAATAAAGGGAAAATAAAATGCAATGTCCCAAACTCATAAGAAAATGACACAAAGGGGTTTACAATCCAGGGACAGGGTGATCCGTCACCCATAGTGACGGCTAGTACCGTCACATCTCTTCCCCCCCAAAGGTAGACTAATCCAGGTACTAGACCTCCAACTGGTCTGTGCCTGAATTAGTCGGGTAACAAATCCCAAAAAGAGTCAATGTCTGTTTGCCTGGATAATTCGTCGGCGTTGCTTCCCAGGGCAGTAGTGGACGGTAAAGTCAAAAGGCTGCAGCGCCAAACTCCAGTATCTTCTGGCCCATAGTCTGTCGGTAGGAGGCTTGCGCACAGTCCCCTCCAAAACACACAGTGACAGTGGGTTCTGTCACATTTCTCCCCTTTTAAAAACAGACTAACGAGGTTCCTGACCCTCAAATGGTCTGGACCTGTGTTAGTCACAAACTTCCACCCCAGGCAACCAGGAAAAGTAAAAGAACGACTCTGGCGCTGGGGAGCAACACCGCACATAGGGTCTCCCATGAATAAAAACAGCCGCTGCAGAGTGGGAACAACTGTCTGCACTCCTCTGATCCGGGGCTGGGTTGCAGATATTGGGGGGAGCTGAATAATTCTCTGCCCTGATGCCAGCGCTTCCGCTGGTAGGGAATGTAGGCTGGTAGGGCTATGCATTTGGGGAGAAAAAGGTACTTGCTTTTCTCCTGGTGTAGTTACCAGCCGCTGAGAAGGTATCTTGCAGGGACTGTCTCCCGGATTCTTCATCTCTGGTTCTGATGCTGGGCAGAGACCATCAGCGCTCTGTCCTGTAGCCAGCGCTTCTGCAGGGGGGATGAACATTGGGGTAGTGTCCAATTGCTGGGGAGGGAGAATTGCTTCCTCTACTCCCGGTGGGGACATCTGCTGTTGGGAAAACAGCTCACGCAGATCCTCTCTCAGACTCTCCGGATCCAACTCTTTTTCTGATGCTGGGCAGATGCCAGGGGCACTCTGTCCTGTAGCCAGCACTTCTGCTGGGGCGATAAACACTGGGGTAGTGTCCAAGTGCTGGGGAAACGGCTCACTGAGGTCACCCCTCGGACTCCCTGGATCTACCTCTGAGGTTGGGCAGAGGCCAGCGGCACTCTGCCCCATAGCCAGCTCTTCTGCTGGGGGGATAAACGCTGGGGTAGTGTCCAATTGTTGGGGAGGGAGAATTGCTTCCTCTACTCCCGGTGGGGATATCTGCTGTTGGGAAAACAGCTCACGCAGATCCTCTCTCAGACTCTCCGGATCCAACTCTTTTTCTGATGCTGGGCAGATGCCAGGGGCACTCTGCCCTGTAGCCAGCACTTCTGCTGGGGCGATAAACACTGGGGTAGTGTCCAAGTGCTGGGGAAACGGCTCACTGAGGTCACCCCTCGGACTCCCTGGATCTACCTCTGAGGGTGGGCAGAGGCCAGCGGCACTCTGCCCCGTAGCCAGCGCTTCTGCTGGGGGGATAAACACTGGGGTAGTGTCCAAGTGCTGGGGAAACGTCTCACTGAGGTCACCCCTCGGACTCCCTGGATCTACCTCTGAGGGTGGGCAGAGGCCAGCGGCACTCTGCCCCGTAGCCAGCGCTTCTGCTGGGGGGATAACCACTGGGGTAGTGTCCAAGTGCTGGGGAAACGGCTCACTGAGGTCACCCCTCGGACTCCCTGGATCTACCTCTGAGGGTGGGCAGAGGCCAGCGGCACTCTGCCCCGTAGCCAGCGCTTCTGCTGGGGGGATAAACACTGGGGTAGTGTCCAATTGTTGGGGAGGGAGAATTGCTTCCTCTACTCCCGGTGGGGGTATCTGCTGTTGGGAAAAAAGCTCACGCAGATCCTCTCTCAGACTCTCCGGATCCAACTCTTTTTCTGATGCAGGGCAGATGCCAGGGGCACTCTGCCCTGTAGCCAATGCTTCTGCTGGGGCACCAGATGAGATACTCTGGACTTGCTGCTGATCACCATTTCCCAGCCTTCCAGCGCCTGTCTCAACTCCCCCTTCTGAGACCTTCATGCTATTAGCTTGTCTCGCTGCCTGGTGGACCTCCGGTGCGTTCCGGCATTCTAGCGCTCGCAGTGCCCTCTGTATCATCGCTGCTTCTTCCATTGCAGTTAGTACGGGAAAACGCAGGGTCACCCCTGGCCCCATTTGCTTCTCATCTTCGTGACTGTCTGCTATTTCTCTCGGACAGTCCCAGGCAACGGGAGCCATGCCAGGCTGCTGATCACCGTCAAACAGCCGCTTGTAGGCAATCTCGAGCTCCCATTCCTGCTCAACCAGGAACTCCAATTCCTCCAGGTCACACGCCTCGTCGGGGAGGTCCAGCACCTCATCTCGGAAATCCAGAATGTGTTCCAGCCGCCACTCCTCATCGCTCCCAAAGTCTGGGTCTCCGTACATTTTTTGATGGAGCAGCCCCACGCCGCCATAGCCAACGCCTTCTGTTGGGCTGCCATCTGCTGTACCTGGCCACAGTTGAGCCGCGAACCACCGGAGGGCTCTGTAGCTGGCGTCCAGCCTCATTTCCTCCTGGACCAATCTTCCGAGCTCCGTCTTCCCTTCATCTCGCGGTCGTTCCCTCAGGAACACCTCTCGCGCACGGTACTGCTTCCGGTACATCTCTGTGGAGGAGGGAAGGATCTTCCCCTGATGGTGCCGCTCGTGGCTTAGCGCCTCATGCCAGAGTTGCCGGCGGATCACATCCTCCCAGCCGAGCCTGGTGTGCTCTGTCGCTGGTCCCCGATGTTGCTTCCGCATGCCTTGCAGCCTCCTCCCGAACTCCGCTCTCATGCTGGCTGGTCCCCGTATCACTCCTCGGCAGCTGCCCAGATCTTGAATCCTGGTGGTGGTTTGGATGTCCTGGACTGCAGGAGACATCCCACCGCTGCCAACCAATGTAACGGATCTTTGTACCCCACACCCACATCCGCCGAATCTGTGTCTCCTGTCCTCCAAACGCACCCACAGCCTGCAGAGAAGCCATATCCAGCCCTTAACCCCTCAATCACGAGACAATCCACACAGGTGTTGAGGGTTAAACATGCAGAGCTTAAACTGTTTATTACATTCCAAGACAACAGTTTTACATACAGTTAGGGAAACTCCCCTTAGCCTTTCCACAGAAGGGGGGAAGGGAACCAACCAATGAGAACTGAACATTTGTACATTTGAAACAAGCAGTCTTAATACACACCCCCTGCGGAGAGATGTCTCCAACTCAGACCATTGTCTGCCATGAATCCACAAACTTAGACACAGAAACAGGAGGAGGGGGGGGGGATGGGTTGTAGCATTACATTACATTAACTCAATGCCATGAGTCAGTTGTTCAGAGGATGAATAAAGGGAAAATAAAATGCAATGTCCCAAACTCATAAGAAAATGACACAAAGGGGTTTACAATCCAGGGACAGGGTGATCCGTCACCCATAGTGACGGCTAGTACCGTCACAGGCTGTTTTGTTCTTTGTGGTCAGGCATGGCTGTGGGAGAGACCTTGAAGCTTGTTCTTTTTTTTTTTTTTCTTTTTCTCCTTGTTACATACATATCTACAATAAAGTGGGAGCTTTCCCCGGCCATAACACAGCACTGTTATCTGGTCCCTGACAAAGAAAAAAAATGACATCATGCAATCATACATCACTCAAAAAGCAAACTCCTTTGGTTCCAAATTAATATTGTATAAAAACATGCTTAACCACTTAAGCCCCGGAGGATTTGGCTGCTAAAAGACCAGGGTTTTTTTTGCGATTTTTTACTGCGTGACTTTAACGGACAATTGCGCGGTTGTGCGACGCTGTACCTAAACGAATTTGACGTCCTTTTTTTCCCACAAACAGAGCTTCCTTTTGGTGGTATTTGATCACCTGTGCGATTTTTTGATCATGCGCTATAAACAAAAAAAGAGCGCCAATTTTGCAAAAATAACAATATTTTTCACATTTTTTTATATGAAATTCCCCCCCAAAAAAATGTAAAAATCAAAATTTTTTAACATTTTCGGCCAATTTGTTTTATGCTACATATGTTTGGTAAAAAAAAATCGCAAAAAGCGTATTTTGATTGGTTTGCGCAAAAGTTATCACGTTTACTAACAAAGGGAAAGATTTTTGTCATTTTTGGTGTTTTTTTTTTTAACGCGTAATGGCGGCGATCTGTGATTTTTTTTCCGGTACTGCGACATTGTGGTGGACAGATCGGACCCTTGACTGACATTTTTGACACTTTTGGGGTTAACGTCTGATCAGAACCGTCTGATCTTCATTTTTACACCAGGGAGAATGACGGGCGGCTTGTTTACATAAGCCGCTCCGCCTTTCTCCCTTCACCGGAGCGATCGTGAGTTGTCAGTGAACGAGCCGGGGCGGGCGTGCACCTCGGCGGGCGCGCGCCCGCCCGCAATTGGCTCACAAGTCAGTGACAGGCGAGTGACGTACCCATACGTCACTCTGCCTGGCCGGGGCTGACCGCTGCTGTATATAGTCGTGCGGCGGTCGGCAACCGGTTAAAAGGTAACTCCAATTTCATGGGGGAAAAAAAATCAGCAAATAAAGAAAAAACAATACAATTGTGACACAAATCATATTGTAATTGAATGTTATTAAAAATGACCTTTCCTCTTCAATCTGCAGTTGTAATTTTCTGAAAATGCAATGCAATATGGCTACCTGGAGCTGTTCTGTACATAGAATGTATACTGACCACACCCCCAGAAACATAATTTCCTGCTTGTGTGATTGGCTCACCAATTTTCCCAGAAGTCTGCTTAAGATTAGGGTTGAGCGAACACGGACTGTATTATTCAGGTCCGTACTGGATAATTGGATTTTTGCTACCCGGACATGGACCCGAAAACTTTACTGTATATTCGAGTTTAAAATCCGTGTTCGGTAATTTTATTTCCTGTTTTGTATGTAATGGCGCGGTTTTAATGGCGCGGTTTCAACAGCCAATCAACAAGCGTTTAACTGGTGTGCCATATGAGCCATCACAGCCATGCCTACTAATGGCATGGCTGTGATTGGCCAGCTGAAGTATGTGATCCAGGTCTTTATAAGCTAGAGACACGGCGCGGTGTGCGTCAGTCTGTTCTAGTGTAGGGAGAGAGCACACACAACGGTGCTGGCTGCTGCTGATTAGGGACAGAGACAGGGAAAAAAAACATTGTGGCTGAAAAGAATGTAGGGGACAGGTCGGAGTGTAGGCAGAGAAAGATAGAAAAGCATTTTAGGGGCTGGCTGGAGAGAGTAGGCAGGGAGAGATTAGGAGACACAGGACAGAACAATCGTCCATTAGTGATCTACATCGATTTTTCTGTGTGAGGGGTGGTGCAGTGAACAATCTTTTTGCCCTCACTTGAGCCCACTGAGGAGGAGGAGGAGGAGGAGGAGGAGGAGGAGGGAGAAAAAAAAATATTTTTATCAATCTGTTGTGTGCAGCGTTCAGCTATATTTTACTACACAGTGCTGTTCTAATCTGCTATTTAAAAATTACAAATATAAAGGGGAATTTATTTTTTTTTTTCCTTCATAGCCTGCAGCTGACCATGACATAAAACATAAGACACTGCTGTGTTTACGTGTGCTATTGAAAAATGACCAATTTTATATACTTTTTTCTATTCCGCTATTCAATACACACCCTTTTGGGGTGAAAAAAATTAAATTGCGGCATAGTCTGTATCGGTACATGTGAGATACACCTTTTAAATTTGTTTGGCGCATCTCCTTCCACCGCCGAGGATTGCAGGGCGTTTCAGTTTGCCTCCTGTTCCGAACTCCTCCTACTTTTACTTCTCTTCCTCATCCTCATCCTCCCTTTAGGGTACAAAAAATTGTAATCGGGACCTAGTCTGTGTGCTAAATTTGGTGGTGCAGAGGTTCCTTAAAAATGACCCCGATATGTCAGAGCTGCTGCAGAAAATGCGGGCCGTCTGTGCAATCTTTCGGCGTTCTCACCCTGCTTCTGTTCGCCTGTCAGCGCTGCAGCGTAACTTTGGCTTTCCCGCTCACCGCCTCATATGTGACGTGCCCACAAGGTGGAACTCCACCCTGCACATGCTGGCAAGACTGTGCGAGCGGCAGCAGGCCATAGCGGAGGTTCAGCTGCAGCACACACGCGTGAGTCGCTCTGCAGAACAGCACCATTTCACCAATAACTGGGCTTCCATGCGAGACCTGTGTGCCTTGTTGCGCTGTTTCGAGTACTCCACCAACATGGCCAGTGCCGATGGCGCCGTTCTCAGCGTTACTATCCCACTTGTATACCTTTTTGAAAAATTGCTTGATGATGGATGAGGATGAGGAGGAACCATATTCCCAGCAGGGTGGCACCCAGGCCAGGTCGTGGCCATCACTGGTGCGTGGCTGGGGGGATACAGAGGACACAAACGATACACCTTCCACAGAGGGCAGCCTTTCGTTGCCTCTGGGCAGCCTGGCACACATGAGCGATTACATGCTGCAATGTCTGCGCAACGACCGCCAAGTTGCCCACATTCTAACTTGTGCTGATTACTGGTTGGCAAGTCTCCTGACGGGGACATAGGGTTTCCATGATCTGCCTAGCCAGAAGGCCTGGCAGAACCCCGTTCTTCATGGCAGCCAAAGCCACCTCGAATTCTAGGTCAGGGGTGTTCTCCCGAAGAGAGACCCCCCCCCACCATGAGATCCATTAGGTTATAGTCTCTGAGCAGACTATGGACCAGTCTGCGACAGTCCTCAATGGACATCCTCTCTCGGTGGTAGATAAGGCACTTTTTGGCACACCATAAAGCGTCCTTAAAGGAACACAGAACCTGCCAGGCGTTGTCAATGTCCTCTTGGGAAAAAGTTCCACCAAATAATCCATTTAGCACACCAAAGTGTGTGATGGCAGTCTGTGGTACAAAGTCCTTAAGTTCAGGTTCCAAGGCCCTAAACAGGCTCTGTGCAAAGGGGCACTCCTAGAAAACCTGCAAAGCAGTTTCCTCCTGGATGAACTATTCCTCTATTCAATATACACGCATGCGGGTGAAAATAATTCAATTGCGGCCTAGTCTGTACATGTGAGATACACCCTTTTATATACCTTTGTTCTATTCCGCTATTCAATATACACCCATGCAGGTGAAAAAAATAAAATTGCGGCATAGTCTGTATGTGTACGTGTGTGATACACCCTTTCAATTTGTTTGGCGCATCTCCTTCCACCGCTGAGGATTGCAGTGCGCTTCAGTTTGCCTCCTGTTCCTAACTCCTCCTACTCCGCTTCCTCATCCTCTACCGCCTCCTCATTCGGTCAGCGTAACACCTTCACCACCAAATTCAGCAAAGCCAGGGGTAAACGACAGCAGGCAGTTTTAAAACTTGCATGTTTGGGGGAAAAATCCCACACCGCGCATGAGTTGTGGAGGAGCATGGAACAGCAGACCGATGAGTTGTTGTTGCCAGCGAGCCTCAAGCCCGGCATGGTGGTGTGCGATAACGAGCAAAATCTCATAGCAGCTCTGGGCCTAGCCGGTTTGACGCACATCCCTTGCCTGGCGCATGTGCTGAATTTGGTGGTGCAGAGGTTCCTTCAAAATTACCCCGATATGTCAGAGCTGCTGCAGAAAGTGCAGGCCGTCTGTGCGCGTTCTCACCCTGCTGCTGCTCGCCTGTCAGCGCTGCAGCGTAACTTCGGCCTTCCCGCTCACCGCCTCATATGTGATGTGCCCACAAGGTGGAACTCCACCTTGCACATGCTGGAAAGACTGTGCGAGCAGCAGCAGGCCATAGTGGAGTTTCAGCTGCAGCACGCACGCGAGTCACTCTGCGGAACAGCACCACTTCACCACCAATAACTGGGCCTCCATGCAAGACCTGTGTGCTTTGTTGCGCTGTTTTGAGTACTCCACCAACATGGCCAGTGCTGATGACGCCGTTGTCAGCTTAACTATCCCACTTCTATGCCTCCTTGAAAAAACGCATCGGGCGATGATGGAAGAGGATGTGGCACAGGAGGAGGAGGAGTGTTTGACTGGGGGGGATACAGAAGACACAGATGATACACCTCCCACAGAGGACAGCCTTTCGTTGCCTCTGGGCAGCCTGGCACACATGAGCGATTACATGCTGCAGTGTCTCCACAACGACCGCCGAGTTGCCCACATTCTAACTTGTGCTGATTACTGGGTGGCCACGCTGCCGTCCTTAATTCACTCACTGGAGCGTGATCGCAAGATGCGAGAGTACAAGCGCACGCTGGTAGACACGATGCTGCTGGCATTCCCACCTGACAGCGGGGCCACAGTGGAAGCACAGGAGGAGGAGGAGGAGGAAGAGGTCGCCAACGCAACCAGGGCACCGCCAGCACCTCAGAAGGCAGAGTTAGCACGGCCGAAATGTGGAAAAGCTTTGTCAGCACGCCACAACAAACAGCAGCACCAGCAGCAGAACGTCTTAGCAGGAGGCAGCATTTCACCAACATGGTGGAGCAGTATGTGTGCACACGCCTACATGTAGTGAATGACGGGTCTGCCCCCTTCAACTTCTGGGTCTCCAAATTGGGCACATGGCCTGAGCTTGCCATTTACGCCTTGGAGGTGCTGGCGTGCCCTGCAGCCAGTGTATTATCTGAACGTGTATTTAGCACGGCTGTGGACGTTATCACAGACAAGTGCAGCCGCCTGTCCAGAGACAATGTGGACAAGCTCACGTTCATTAAAATGAACCAGGCATGGATCCCACAGGACTTGTCCGTACCTTGTGCAGAATAGAGATGGATACCGACCTTACCCAGCCATTGTTATATTTTTGATCTTTCTCACTCTTTTGGGGTGTACCCTAATTTAAAATGACTAAAAAAAAGCAGTGTTGGCTACCTCGTCCCCCTCCACCTCCGCTTCCACCTACACCGCCACATCCACCGCCACCTCAACCTCCCTCCTACTCCATATGGGCCTCGTCCTTCACAGATGAAGAAAAATGTTTTATTTTTCTGTTTTTTTTTTTGTTGTTTTAAGTTATTTCCCTATCCACATTTGTTTGCAGAGCACTTGCCATGCTCTTAACTACATTTTGCTGCCATTTGCAGCACTCTAGCCCTTTCCATTGGTTTTTTAGAGCCATTTTAGTGCCTGAAAGTTTGGGTCCCCATTGACTTCAATGGGGTTCGGTGTCCAGGTCAAGTTCGGAAAAAGTCCCGGTCACGGACCCGGACTTTTTTTTCAAGTTCGGCCGGACCCACCGAACACGGACATCCAGGTGTCCGCTCAACTCTACTTAGGATACAAGCCAGATTTCTGGCATCTCCTGCAACAAAAAATGTCATTTTTGGTGAGATGCTCCCAATAGGAACACGTCTAAAGGGATGCAGGCCAAGCAGCTTTCCTCATTAGAGCCCTGCAGCTGCCACAGCTGATAGATAATTGGGAAACCACTCCCATTTGACACACTCTGCACAGGGGCACAAACAATGATTTCTTTAGAATATTGAAAGGTAGAAATCTGCAACAAAGTTTGTTAAAATCCCTGCAAAGTACAGAAATCACCCAGAGGGTAATGTTTTTTTCTCAACAAAAGTGGAGTTACGCATTAACCACTTGCCCTCTATAAGGTTTCACAAGTTCAGCTATAGAGCAAATTTTGTCATTGTAAAAATCTTAATTTATGGCAATGAAATTATATAAAACACCAGAACATTTCTGTAAATATTTTATTATATCTTTTCATGTGACAACACTGAAGAAATTACACTTTGCTACAATGTAAAGTAGTGAGTGTACAGCTTGTATAACAGTGTAAATTTGCTGTCCCCTCAAAATAACTCAACACACAGCCATTAATGTCTAAACTGCTGGCAACAAAAGTGGCCAATTAGCCATTTTCCCTGCCCGGTGTCATATGACTCATTAGTGTTACAAGGTCTCAGGTGTGAATGGGGAGCAGGTACGGTATTTTTCACCGTATAAGACGCACCGGCATATAATACGCACCCAATTTTAAAGGAGGAAAATCTAGAAAGAAAAGATTCTGAACCAAATACTGTAGGCTCTCTTAGACCCTAGTTGTGTGTGGGTGTGTATGCACATTTTACATTTCATTTATCCTGTAGTTGGTCCGCCTGAACACTTTCTCACACACCCCACACGCTGCCTGTGATCTATCCAGAAGCAACAGTATGACGTAGGGAGGGCGGTTTGTCTTCTCCCCGTGATTCGGGGGCGGAGCTTGTGGAGCCATTCTTCTGCCCATCAATCATGGGCATCCAATAGAGTAGTAGGCGAAGTGGGGGCGGAGCAGGAGCAGCAGTATGAGGTAGGGAGGACGGTGTCTTCTCCCCGGGATTCGGGGGGCGGAGCTTTGGTGGATCAATTCTTCTGCCCATCAATCACGGGCATCAAATCAAATAGGAGCTGGAACGTATGGAGCAGGAGGGGCAGACGTGTGGCCCGGGGAGACATGAGGAGGCACAGCCCGCACTGATGGATACCAGTAAGCTCAGTGTTGACATGGTGCCCGGGCAGCACGTAGATAGACTGTCGGGAAGGGGGGACAAGGCGCGCTATAGGAGGGAGAGGGAAGCCCGAACACACACAGCCTGGCCATGCGAGGAGGGTCAGAGAAGTCTCCACAGCCCGCAGTACATGCAACAAATCCAGCCTGCAGCACACACAGCATAAAAAGAGGACTGCGAGCAAGCACCACACAAAGTTAGGGGCAGTTTTAATGCAGGCAAAATTTAACATACCGTATTTTTTGTCGTATAAGACGCACCAAATTTTCCCCCCCAGTTTTGGGGAAGAAAAAGTGCATCTTATACGGCGAAAAATACGGTATGTTAAATTTGGTGTTATCACTCTCACTCTCTCACACTGGTCTCTGGAAGTTCAACGTGGCACCTCATGGCAAAGAACTCTCTAAGGATCTGAAAAAAAGAATTGTTGCTCTACATAAAGATGGCCTAGGCTATAAGAAGATTGCCATGGCCTTGAAACTGAGCTGCAGCATGGTGGCCAAGACCATACAGCGGTTTAAGAGGACAGGTTCCACTCAGAACAGGCCTCGCCACGGTCAACCAAAGAAGTTGAGTGCACGTTCTCAGCGTCATATATCCAGAGGTTGTCTTTGGGAAATAGACATATGAGTGCTGCCAGCATTGCTGCAGAGGTTGAAGGGGTGGGGGGTCAGCCTGTCAGTGCTCAGACCATATGCCACACTGCATCAAATTGGTCTGCATGGCTGTCATCCCAGAAGGAAGCCTCTTCTAAAAATGATGCACAAGAAAGCCTGCAGTTTGCTGAAGACAAGCAGACTAAGGACATGGATTACTGGAACCATGTCCTGTAATCTAAAGAGACCAAGATAACCTTAAAACAAGAAGACAAGGCACCTCTAAGTGCAGTAGGCTCAGTGTATTTATTAAAATGAAGGATTAAAAGCACTCACATGAGTAATAAGACAAGAGCTTGGTATTAGAGCATGGTATAGCATGGTATAAGGTCCATCCGGAGTCTTCCAAGCCACTGCTGAATACTGTGATGCTGTGCTGTTTCAGCATAGTGGCTTGGAAGACTCCGGATGGACCTTATACCATGCTATACCATGCTCTAATACCAAGCTCTTGTCTTATTACTCATGTGAGTGCTTTTAATCCTTCATTTTAATAAATACACTGAGCCTACTGCACTTAGAGGCACCTTGTCTTCTTGTTTTTTGTCATTTCCAGAGCAGCTTCTCCTCTCAAGTGCTGCTGAGGTGCATTGACTCAGATATAGCCAGCTAAGATCCACAGAAGCGCACTAACACCCCCTTTTTTTACCAAGATAACCTTATTTGGGTCAGATTGTTTCAAGCGTGTGTGGTGGCAACCAGGTGAGGAGTACAAAGACAAGAGTTGCCTTGCCTACAGTCAAGCATGGTGGTGGGAGTGTCATAGTCTGGGGCTACATGAGTGCTGCTGTCACTGGGGAGATACAGTTCATTGAGGGAACCATGAATGCCAACATGTACTGTGACATACTGAAGCAGAGCATGATCCCCTCCCTTCAGAGACTGGGCTGCTGGGCACTATTCCAACATGATAATGACCCCAAACACACCTCCTAGATGACCAATGCCTTGCTAAAGAAGCTGAGGGTAAAGCTGATGGACGGGCCAAGCATGTCTCCAGACCTAAACCCTATTGAGCATCTGTGGGGCATCCTCAAATGGAAGGTGGAGGACTGTAAGGTCTCTAACTTCCACCAGCTCTGTGATGTCGTCATAGAGGAGTGGAAGATGACTCTAGTGGCAACCTGTGAAGCTCTGGTGAACTCCATGCCCAAGAGGGTAAGGCAGTGCTGAAAAATAATGGTGGCAACACAAAATATTTACACTTTGGGCCCAATTTGGACATTTTTCACTAAGGGGTGTACTCGCTTTTGTTGCCAGCGGTTTAGACATCAATGGATGGCTGTGTGTTGAGTTACTTTGAGGGGACAGCAAATTTACAATGTTAGTCCCAGTTCACACTGGGGCAACTTGTCAGGCGACTTAGCCGCCTGCCAAGTTGCACTCCATTCGGTGCAATGGAACCGTTCTAATCGGAGTGACTCAAGTCGCTCCGACTTAGAAAAAGGTTTCTGCACTACTTGGGGGGGACTTCGGAGCAGCTTGCATTGGCTTCTATTAGAAAAGTCCTTTGCAAGCCACGCTGAAGTCGCGCTGCACGGAGCGGATTCAGAGGCGACTTTGAGTGTGAACCAAGCCTTATACAAGCTGTACACTCACTACTTTACATTGTAGCAAAGTGTAATTTCTTCAGTGTTGTCACATGAAAAGATATAATAAAATATTTACAAAAATGTGAGGGATGTACTCACTTTTGTGAGATACTGTATATTTTCTAGAAGCAGAGGCCCTGTAGAATTAAAAAAATAAAATAAAATAAAAAAATGATAGTTCCAAATATAAATGTCACATGATATTAGCATAACTGTTTGTTAAACACAAATTTTCAGAAAGAAATATAATTAATTTTTGTGCACACAATATACTTCTCTTTCTTTTTTTTTAAGTAAAATATAAAAGATGAGGTTGCGTTAAGTAAATAGATACCAAACATGTCAAGTCTTAACCATTTGACCTCTGGAAGATTTATGACCAGGCCATTTTTTGCAATACGGCACTGCGTTGTTTTAACTGACAAGTGTGCAGCCGTGCAACGCTGTACTGAAATAAAATGCATGTCCTTTTTTTTAACACAAAAAGAGCTTTCTTTTGGTGGTGTTTGGTTACCTCTGCATTTTATTTTTTTTTTTTTTTTGCGCTATAAACAAATAAAAGACTAACAATAATAAAAATAATAAAAAAAAATGTATTTTCTGCTATAAAACATATCCAATAAAAATAAAATTGTAAAAAATTCTTCATCAATTTAGGCCAATATGTAGTCTACTACATCTTTTTGGTTAAAAAAATCCCAATAAGCGTATATTGATTGGTTTTAGCATAAGTTAAAGTGCCTACAAATTATGGGATATATTTCCTAAATTTTTTACTAATAATGGCGCCGATCAGCAACTTATAGCGGGACTGCCATATTGCGGCAGACAGTGGGACACTAACTGACCTTTTGACACGATTGACACTTTTTGGGGACCAATGACACTAATACAGTGATCAGTGCTAAAAAATATGCACTGTCACTGTACTAATGACACAGGCTGGGAAGGGGTTACACAAGGGGCGATTAGAGGGTTAACTGTGTGCCTAGCTAATGTTTTAGTGTACTTTGTGTGCTGCTTTTACTAGGGGAAGACATGGATCCATGTCCTTGGTTTGCAGGAACTCAGGATCCATGCCTTTCCTACTGACAGAACAGCGATCTGCCTTTTTTAAATAGGCGAACTGGAGTACTCCCTTTGCACTGAATGATCGGCGGGTGCCGGCGGACATCAAGTCCACAATATTAACCAATCAGCATCCACTATGTATAATCACAGCAGGAGCAGGGCAGAGCACATGTGCACCCCCTACCTGGAAGTGTCGGATCACGTACTAGGTACGTGATCTTTCGCAGCAGAGCCAGTTTGCTGTCATATATGTAAGTTATACAGTCAGCAAGAAAAAAACACCAAAAACTCCTAAACCCAAATTTAGGCGCTGCCAGTGTACATAAAGCCTAAGGCAGTCACCATATCTGAGAATTGGTAAGGTGCAATATAATAAATGTTTTCTTTTGGGTTTAATATTGCTTTAAAATCCAACTGAATTCACAGAAATAGATATAAAGTCAAATTGCCATTGCATTAACCACTTAAGCCCCCAAGATTTTACCCCCATTCCGACCAGGGGGTATTTTGCGATTCGGCACTGCGTGACTTTAACGGACAATTGCGCGGTCGTGCGACGCTGTACCTAAACAAATTTGGCGTCCTTTTTTTCCCACAAACAGAGCTTTCTTTTGGTGGTATTTGATCACCTGTGCGATTTTTTGATCACGCGCTATAAACAAAAAAAGAGCGTCAATTTTGCAAAAATAGCAATATTTTTCACATTTTTTTATATGAAATTTCCCCCAAAAAAATGTAAAAACCAAAATTTTGTAACATTTTTGGCCAATTTGTTTTATGCTACCTATGTTTGGTAAAAAAAATTGCAAAAAGCGTATTTTGATTGGTTTGCGCAAAAGTTATTGCGTTTACTAACAAAGGGAAAGATTTTTGTCATTTTTGTTGTTTTTTTTTTTAACGCGTAATGGCGGCGATCTGCGATTTTTTTTGCGGTACTGCGACATTGGGGCGGACAGATCGGGCCCTTGACTGACATTTGTGACACTTTTGGGGTTACCAGTGACATTTCTACAGTAATCAGTGCTATATATATGCACTGTTACTGTAAAAATACACTGGTAGTGAAGGGGTTAACTTTATTTGGGAGGGAGGGGCTGTGTGTATCCCTAGGGGCGTGCTTTCTACTGTGATTGGCTGTGGCTTGAGCTGTAAGGACACTGATCAACGGATCTACATACTAGATCCGTGTGATCAGTGTCTTTACAGCGAGGAGAATGACAGGTGGCTTGTTTACACAAGCTGCCTGACATTCTCCCCCGCCGATCGCCGAGTGACCGGCGGACATCGGGTCCGCTGGTCACACGCGCGGGGGGGTCCGTGACCACGCGGGAGCGGGAGCGCGCCTCCGGCGGCGCACGCTTGCTCCCTAGACCCTCACAAGCTAGTGACGTAGCCCTACGTCACTTTGCCTGTGAGGGGCTGACTGCCGACGTAGATCGGTGTTAGGCAGTCGGCAAGTGGTTAAAAGCCTCCGTTTCCGTAGTCTTAAATGGTTTGTGTTGGAGACCACGTTGGACTGACTGGATCTGTCACTGGTCCTTTGTGGGTGATTGTGTGAACAAAGAGGAAGCAATCTCTTTGAGTGGGTCATGCCCAATGATGGATGGTGGTGGTAGGCCCCCTAAGGGGCTTGGGCTGATATCTTTCCGATACAACCTTGTGGTCAGGGCCGGCCCTACCATGGGTCCCGCTGGCTCGATTGGACCCAGGTAGCACATTGAGAGGTGCAGCAGATTGACTCCCAAGATTTTTTTCCAGCAGTTTTGTGTGTCCTCTTTTTTCAGGGCTTTATGGGAGGCATTTCCCCATCTCATACTCCCGCCCGTAGTGCAAACTGATGAGTATGAGGAGGTGGAGCGTCTCCTCCAGAGAACATCCCTCACGTAATTGTGGTGTGCACAATGACATCAGACATCAGTGCACTCCATCTTGAGCAAGGCAGGCTGGATCTTCTAGGGCCATGGGTGCAGGAGACACAGAAGTGACAGGGGTGACAGGAGGACAGACAGTGGTTGTTTGGTGGACTGGTCCGCTGGTGAATTATGGAAGAAGATAACAGTTTATATAATATTTTCATGATTTTATATATAATGGATGTGAGGGCCTTTTGGTCGGCCTGATTTATTTTTTGGAGGGGGGTGGGGCGGCAGCATTTCATTCTTGGACCCAGGCAGCACAATGTCTTGGGCTAGCCCTGCTTGTGGACATTTCAGTGAGAAGACTTGGCTATGAAAAGAAGCGCCGACTAGTCTTAAATGGAGAAAACCTCTTGGAACGAGGGATGAATACCTTTGCACTGGGATCCTGTGACCTTTCCAGTTCCTATTAACTTGCACTGGGCCATTAGGATACCTAACCCCCCCCCCCCCCCACTCTCTCCATTAATCTTGGCTTGACCACTCAAACTAATTGAAAACTGGTTTCTGATTGGTTGCTTTGGATAGATGCATACAATTACTCTGTATTCTGGTTCTAAGCAGTCTAATTGTCTCCCTGCCAGGTTTCTTTATATCCTTTAATATTTATTACACATCCGTAACTATTACTGAAAGAATTATTTTTTCTTATTACAACCCACCTTGCTTTAGAAGTAATTTTCTCCATCCGCTGCAGGAAATAATTCACATGTAAAAGCTTAAATGCCTAAATATCTCCAAAACAGCTAGTGACTTTATAGGATTTATGAAGACAAAGGTTCAGCTAACGTTTGTGCTTTGAAAGCTAATTGAAGATGAGTCAAGCTCTCTGCAGTCTATTTCATGTGTCTCTCCCTTCCGTGTATTGTTAGTCAAAGGAACCATTTGTCAGTCAAACACTAAACAGGATTTACCTGATCAGGTTTTGTGCCTGTGAGGTTTGTATTTTTGTAAAAAAATAAAATAAAGAATTATTATATATATATATATATAGCACCCTCCTAGACAGATGCTAGGTAAAAGCATTTATTAGCTCCATTCTGCTTATCAGGGGAGCTTCTTCTGTTAGTTTTGCCTGTCGCATGTTTACAGGTGGGATTTACTGGGTCTTGGGGAATGTCCCCACTGTATCCAATGAGGGAGCTTGTTGGACAGTGGAGGAAACCTAACAAGCAGGAAAACAGGGTTTGTGGCCAACTCAGTGGGTGGGCATTGTTGCAATGCCTCCTGTGATTGGCTATAAACCTGGGGGGAGCATGTGACAGGGTGTCTTTTGGTGGGAGCAAAGTCCCAGGAGGAGGTGGGCGGCTATCTCTCCTCCTGCAAGTGTGAAGAAGGTGGTTCAGGAGGTCAGCCTTGTGAACCAAGTGTGTGGAGCTGAGCTGCAGAGGATCCAGAGCGCTGACAAGTGGAATCATTGGCAGAGACTGTTGGGAAAAACAGTATCGTGAGTACCAGGAGTTCTGCCTATGAGAGGGGACCACTCCAAAGAGGTCAGGGGATCAAGGAGCTAGCTCACACTGGGAGTGTTACAGTAAAGGGGGTGCCGTGTAGTTTTCCCTGAAGATCAGGAACAAAGGGGTTGCCAGGAAGGGCCCTAAAGTTATCCAGCAGTACAGTACAGATTACCTCAGAAAGTTCATTCAGTCCTGCGTCACAGCTTGTGACCCACTGAAGCAGAGGCCTAGCCATGACTAGCGTTACTCAGCATTTATTAAGTCGTCCAGCATATCAGCAAATTGTACATAGTTGTATAAGTTGGAGTATCCCACTCATTCCCTTCTCCTATCCAAGTTCCAAATAAAAACACAAAAACCAAAGATACGAGACTGTTTCCTGTCTGAGCTAAAACACTTGGGAAAATGTCAAACTGTCATGTTGTTGCTAATGGTAACCCAGGGGAACTCGTAATTAGCAGCTCCCAAGTGAGTAGTGCTACAGATATATATATATATATATATATATATATATATATATATATATATATATATATATATAACTAAGCAGGCCAATATCTGCTATGCAGGATGTGGAAACCTTACAAGCAGATCGGAACAAAATAATGGGGTGGGCAACTACATGGCAGATGAGGTTTAATGTTGAAAAATGTAAAGTAATGCACTTGGGCATCAGAAACATGAAAGCAGGCTACTTACTAGGGGGGGAACCTCTGGGTGAGTCTAGGATGGAAAAGCACCTGGGGGTCCTAGTGGACAACAGACTTGGCAGTGGCATGCAGTGCCATGTCGCTGCAAGCAAAGCCAACAAAATATTGGCATGTATAAAAAAAGAGATTATTCTCTCACTCTACAAGACTCTGGTCCGGCCACATCTGGAGTATGCTGTCCAGTTCTGGGCACCGGTCCTCAGGAAGGATGTGCTGGAACTGGAGAAAGTCCAGAGAAGGGCAACAAAAATAATTAGGGCAATGGAGGACATCAGCTATGAGGAAAGACTACAAGCACTGAACTTATTCTCTCTGGAGAAGAGACGCATGAGAGGGGATATGATATCAATGTACAAATACTGTACTGGTGATGACCCTAGCATAAGGAACAAACTTTTCAGAGAAAGGGAATACAATAAGACACGTGGCCACTCACTAAAACCAGAGGAAAAACAGTTTAACCTTAAAATACGTAAGGGGTTCTTTACTGTCAGAGCAGTAAGGATGTGGAATTCTCTTCCACAAGCAGTGGTATCAGCAGGGAGCATCGATAGTTTCAAAAAACTATTAGATGGGCACCTTAAAGACCACAACATACAGGGGTATACAATGTACGGTAACAGCAAACACACATCATAGGTTGAACTGGATGGACTGATGTCCTCACAAATTATGTAACTATATATATATATATATATATATATATATATATATATATATATATATATATAGTACTGTGCAAAAGGTTTTAGGCAGGTTTGAAGAAATGCTGTAAAGTAAGAATGTTTTCAAATTTTAATTGTTTGTTTTTATAAATTTACAAAATGCAAAGTGAGCAAACAGAAGAAAAATGTAAATCAAATCAATATTTGGTGTGACTAGCCTTTGGCTTCAAACCAGCGTAAATTCTTACACTTGCACACTTTGTACACTTACACAAAGTCAGGGATTTTGTGGGATTAGAGTCAGGTGTATGATTAACCAGTTATACCAAGCAGGTGCTAATGATCATCGGTTTATTATGGAGGCTAAAACACAGTCATTAATTGAAACAGAAAAAGCTGTTTAGAAGGCTTAAAACTGGGTGAGGAATAGCCAAACTCTGCTACTAAGGTGTGGAAGACAGATTCATGTCACAGGTCATACACCATGGCAAGACTGAGCACAGCAACAAGACACAAGGTAGTTTATACTGCATCAGCAAGGTCTCTCCCAGACAACTGGGGTTCAAGATGTGCTGTTTAAGCTCTTTTGTAAAAGCACAATGAATCAGGCAACCTTAAGAACTGTAGACACAATGGTCAGCCAAGTAAACTTAATGCAGCAGATGAAAGACACATCATGTTTACTTCCCTTCAAAATCAGAAGATGTTCAGCAGTGCCATCAGCACAGAACTGGTAGAAACCAGTGGGACCCAGGTACACCCATCTGCTGACCTGAGAAACCTGGCCAAAAGCTGTCTTCATTGAAGAATTGTGTTCAAAAAGCCATACCTCCGACTTGGAAACAAGGCTAAGCGACTCAACTATGCATGAAAACATAGGAACTGAGGTGCAGGAAAATGGCAGAAAAATGGCAGCAGATGCTCTGGACTGATGAGTCACAGCGTGAAATATCTGGCTGTAGCAGGAGGCAGTTTGTTGGTGAAGGGCTGGAGAGCGGTTCAATAATGACTGTCTGCAGGATACAGTGAAGCATGGTGGAGGTTCCTTGCAAGTTTGGGGCTGAATTTCTGCAAATGGAGTTGGAGATTTGGACAGAATCATGGATGTTCTCAATGCTGAGAAATACAGGCAGACACTTATCCATCATGCCATACCATCAGGAAGGGTATGATTGGCCCAACATTAATTTTGCAGTAGAACAACACCAAACATACAGCCAATGTCATTAAGAACTACCTTCAATGTAAAGAGGAACAAGGAGTCCTGGAAGTGATGATTTGGCCCCCACAGAGCCCTGATCTCATCATCATGGAGTCTGTTTGGGATTACATGAAGAGACAGAAGGATTTGAGGCAGCCTACATCCACAGAAGATCTGTGCTTAGTTTTCTAAGATGTTTGGAAGAACCTACCTGCCGAATTCCTTCAAAAACGGTGTGCAAGTGTACCTAGAATTAATGCTGTTTTGAAGGCAATGGGCGGTCACACCAAATATTAATTTGATTTTGATTTCTCTTCTAATCATTTACTTTTCATTTTGTTAATTGATAAAAATAAACTATTAACACTTCTATTTCTGAAAGTATTTTTTTACAGCATTTTATTACTCCTGCCCTAAACTTTTGCATAATACTGTATCTCACCCACTTTCAGATGGCATTGTATTGAGATCATCAATGTTATCCACTTTAACCGCTTGCCGACCGCCGCAAGTACATATACTGCCGCGGTCAGCCCCGTGCAGGCAAAGTGACGTATGGTTACGTCACTCGCCTGCGAGCCAATAGGGGGCGAACACGCGCCGCCGGAAGCGTGCTCCCGCCCCCGCTCGCTCACTCTGATCCCCGCGCGTGTGACCGGCGGACCCGATGTCCGCCGGTCACTCGCGATCGTCCGTTACAGAGGAAGAAAGGCAGGCGGCTAATGTAAACAAAGTCGCCTGTCATTCTCCCTTGTGTAACAGCAGAGATCATACGGTCCTGCTATGTATGAAAAGCCACATCCCAGCACAGTAAGAATCACACCCCTAGGGACACACTTAACGCCTCCTTCTCCAATAAAGTTAACCCCTTCCCTGCCAGTGCCATTTTTACAGTAACAGTGCATATGTATAGCACTGATTACTGTAGTAATGTCACTGGTTCCCCCAAAAGTGTCAAAAATGTCAGTCAAGGGTCCGATCTGTCCGTCGCAATGTCGCAGTCCCGCAAAAAAAATCGCAGATCGCCGCCATTACTCGTTAAACAAAAAAACAATAAAAATGACAAAAATCTTTCCCTTAGTTAGTAAACGCAATAACTTTTGCTCAAACCAATCAAAATACACTTATTGCGATTTTTTTTACCAAACATGTGTAGCAGAAAACAAATTGGCCTAAAATGTTAAAAAATTTTGATTTTTACATTTTTTTATGGGAATTTCATATAAAAAAATGTGAAAAATATTGTTATTTTTGGAAAATTGTCGCTCTTTTTTGTTTATAGCGCATGATCAAAAAATCGCACAAGTGATCAAATACCACCAAAAGAAAGCTCTGTTTGTGGGAAAAAAAGACGTCAATTTCATTTGGGTACAGCATTGCACGACCGTGCAATTGTCAGTTAAAGTCACGCAGTGCCGAATCGCAAAATACCCCCTGGTCAGGAAGGGGGTAAAATCTTCCGGGGCTTAAGTGGTTAACTATCAGTGGTCATAATCTTATGACTGATTGGTGTACGTATTCAAAAAGTGCATTTATATGCTTGCCTAGAATTCATCTTAAACAAATGGCCATTGCTCCTTCCACACCTTGCTAAATGAACCCACATCTGTTCATGAGCTCATCAGGTCCTATCTGCTCTAATTGACAAACTCTGTATACACTGAAATGAAGAAGCTGTTTCATATTTCTAAATATAAGCATGTATTAAAACTGGAGCACTCAGAATCTGATGCAACTGTGCATGGTAGCCAATCAGCTTCTAACTTCAGCTTGTTCAATTAAACTTTAACAATAAAACTTGGAAGCTGATTGTTTTTTAATGCAGAGCTGCACCAGATTTTTCTCTACGCAGTTTCAGTAAATAACCTAGACTCTGACTGCTGACAACCTGATAGATAAGAGGGGGTGGTATACTAAGAAGTAAAATGAAATTAACTTGTGTTATGTTTTAAATATCCGATCACTTTCATGACTGGATGCTAGCATTTTCTTTGTGGAATTCTATTAAGTGGGCCAGCATGGCCCATGAAGATGTGGATAGAGTTTACATTGCATAAAGTGATAGATCAGAATGGTTCAGGGGAGGGCTGGGGGGGGGGGGGGGAGGGGAGCATTTGCCTCCTCAGTCAGTACTAATAATGACTTGCTGGGTTTGTGACCTTGATTGTAGATAATCATCCATTCAGACATAAACCAGACTGTGACACATGGGAGTGGTACAGTGGAGGACTGGGAAGGGGGCATTTGCCCCCTGGGCTAGTACTAAAAATGACATGTTTGGTTGATGGCCTTGGTTGGAGATACTTGTCTATCCAGGCATAAACCAGCCAGAGTGATCCTGGACTGGGAAGAGGGGTATTCACCTCCTGGGCCAGTCCAATAATGACATGTTGGGTTGGTGGCATTGATTGGAGATCCTCGTGTATTCAGGCATAAAACAGACTGTGACACATAGGAGTGATTCAGGACTGGGAAGGAGGGCATTTGCTTCCTGTGCCAGTCCAAAAATAGCATGTTGGGTTGGAGGCCTTGATTGGAGCTACTCATCTATTCAGGCATACATAAATCTGTGACACGTAGGAGTGATTTCGGACTGAGAAGGAGGGCATTTGCCTCCTGGGCCAGTAATAATAATGGCTAGTTGGGTTGGTGGCCTTGTCTGGGCATATTTGTCTATTTAGGCATGAAACGGTCTGTAACGTGTGAAAGTGATTCAAGACTAGGAAAAAGAGAGTTTGCTGCCTTGGCAAGTCCCATAATGGCATGTTTGGTTGGTGGCCTTGATTGGAGATACTCATCTATTTAGGCATAAAACAATCGGAGACACTGAGGAGTAATTCAGGACTGGGAAGGAGGACATTTTGCCTCCTGGGCCAGTAGTAATAATGACTTGTTGGGTTGAAGGCCTTGGTTGGAGGTACTTGTCTATTCAGGCATAAAACAGTCTATGAGCATTTTCCCCCTGGGCCAGTACTAATAAATATGGTGGACCATTGGCCCTGATTGGAGATACTCCCCTATTCATACATCAATCAGTCAGTGATACATGGAGTGCACAATATAAATATAGATACCTGTTCCCTCTTGCTAGTGGTTGTATCTGCCTACTAATTCACATGAATGTCAGTAAGTACTGGAAGTTTGTCCTCTGTCCTGGTGAAATAAAGAACTATTCGTATTTAAATATAACCCATTTGCCTTCCAATATAAAGATCCACCATATGTGTCATGTAAAAACAGCCAACAAAACGTATCAATATTATGGAAGATTAGGTATAACTAAAGGCAAAACTTTTCTTTTCATTTCCGATGGAATTTTTGAATTGTAAACCCGTCAGGCTTTATTTATTTATTTTTTTATCTGTGCCCCATTGGCAGGGCCGGTGCTACCACTAGGCGAACTAGGCAGCCGCCTAGGGTGCAGCCACGGCCAGGGGGCCTCTGGGGAACCTGGTGTAAGTGGGGGCTATGGGAACCCTGATGTAAGGAGGGACTTTGGGATGCTAATGTAAGGAAAGACCCCGTGGATCCTAATAAAGGGGAGTCTCTGTTGTAAGGATAAACTCTGGGGACCCTAATTAAAGAAGAGAGGACTTTGGGGACCCTAATGAAAGTGGTAAACTATGATGTAAGGGGGTCAGGCCCGGGGGGGGGGGGGGGGCAGGCCTAAAGCTGCGTAAGTGGCCCCAAAATTTCCGATGGCTGCTCAGTTCCCCACACACTGACATTCTGCATATTGGTGCAGGATTGGATGATGTTAGCTGGAGACAAACCTGTCTCCTGCAAACTTTAGCCAATCAATGAAGAAGAGGTATCCAGCCAATGAGGTGGTAGTGGGGCAGGGTGCAGGTAGCTGGTCTTGCCTAGGGCACAAAATAGTCTAGCACCAGCCCTGCCCATTGGGGAGGTTTACCTTTACCTTCTGTCCTGTAGGCACAACAGAAAGTGAGAACCTCCCTCCAAAGTAATGGAATTGTCCCTCTTAGACCACTATCACTGAAACAAGTGCCTCCATTGGAAGATTTTCCCTCTATTCCTACATAACTCCAACAGTTTGCACAACGCTTTACAAAAGGAGACAGTACAGTTGTAATACAATTCATTACAAAACTGTTTGTTCAGAAGGTCCTTCTTCTGGGAACTTAAAATCTATACTAAGATATCAGTTAGCAGCAGTTAGTAAACTGTGATGTCTGAGGAGACTGATGGGGTGAGGAGAGGAGTAGAGAGATAGATTTGGGTGTCCTCAGCATAGAGGTGATATTGGAAGCTGTGTGAGTTTATCAACTGACCAAAAGAGGAGCTATAGATAGAGAAAATAAGGGATTTGTTGACAGTGCCTTGGGGAACCCCTATGGAAAAACAAAGAGTAGGGGAGGAAGTAGAGTTGTGAGTGAAGAAGCACTGAAATTGGTAGAAGGGGAACCTAGCAAGAGCAGAGTCTTGGTGGCCATGGGAGTCAAGTTCTCTTAGGAACAGTGGGTGGTCAACCTGTGGGTTGGGCCAAGCATAACTCCCCTTCACTTACAGAGTAATGGTCACCTTTGCCATGTCACCCGTTTCCTGTCTGGTTGTTTGATTTGGCAAGTGACACAGATATGGTAGTCATTTAGCAATCACAATCTAGCTTCCCCTGGATAGCATTCTGTTCTCTAGACCTCTGTACTCTCCTGATGTAACGCTATTCTTTTGATATGCAATGCATGCACCCCTCGAGAGACTTTAGACCAGACAGATGAACAAACAAAGATCTCTTACTGAAATAGTTAGAGGTAACAAGCACCAGTTTTTAAAAGACATATTCCACACACTTTTCTGTACATAGCTCTCGAGCAGTGTGTGCACCTTAGGCAGAAGGCAAAGTTCAAAATGGCAATCCTTTCAAGGCAAGATTAAATTTAGGCAGTAAATCCACAAGAGGTAGTAAAGCCATGCCTGGCAGCAGTAAGTCCATAAGGGTCCACAGGTTACAAACCCCACTGGGAACCCTGACTGGGCTCCTATAACCCCCCCCCCCCCCTCCCCTAAGGGGTGATCCATTCTGACAGAGTAACAGCTACATTTTGGCAGTCTTTCTCTAACAGCTCTCCCAGGCCACTTAGTAAGCCCTAATTATCTGGTATGACCTGTGGGAAGGGGGGTATTCCTCTGAAAAGTGCGAGAAAAGCACATAGGCATGCACACAGGGTGTGCCAGGTGTGCCCAGGCACACCTTAATCATCCTGTGGAGCACAGATTCCCCCTACTGGCCTGGCTCCCCTCCCCCTTACCCCCACAGCTCTGCTGGCTTCCCTCCTCTCCTCTCCCGCCAGTTAATGACCCAAAATGTGTTGGCATCTCTATGTCCTTAATTTGTTATTTGTTTATGTCAATTTGTTTGGTATATGTATAAAAATTAATAAAAATTGTCAAATTTAAAAAAAAAAAAGGATAAGGGGGGGCGAAGGGGCCGGTAAATATATAATTGACCAGCCCCTTCTGTTTCTGAATGAACATCGTGAGTGATTGGTAGTGTATGTTTGAGCTTTGGTGTCCACACCCTAATGCATTAGGCTGCGCACACCTATGGAAAAGCGTTAACCTTTTCATCTGAGACACTATCAGCTCAGCAGATCAACCTGAGGACAGAGTGCAACATTAGGACATTGTAACAATTTGAATCTGGTTGACCTAATTAACTTGAGGGCATGATCACAGCAAGACAAAAACTGTTAACTTTTTAGAACCTCGTGGAAGCACTTGGAGCACTTGGAGTAGCGGCCATTGCTTTAAGCAGCCAGTAAGTAAGTCATTATGTTTTATGAGGACAACTTCTGTGGAATGCTGCAGCTGAAAACCAAACTGTTATGGCCCGTACACACGATCTGAAAATTGAACAACAGATCGTCCGTTTTTTTTTTTTTTTTTGCATGCTAGTTGCAAATTTGAAAATGGAGAAGTTACTAAAGATACGAAAATTCTCTATGACAGAATTAAAAAAACGTAAGTGATGTAATGTGTTGTAATTAGGGTTGAGCGAACACGGACTGTATTGTTCGGGATCGTACCGGACTTTTTGGTGTTCGGTACCCAGACACGGACCCGAACATTTCACTGTATGTTCGGGATACAGTCCGTTGTTCGGTAATTTATTTCATGTTTTGGCGCGGTTTTAATGGCACGGTTTCAACAGCTGCAGGGCAGCCAATCAACAAGCGTTTAACTAGTGTGCCCTTAGAAGCCATCACAGCCATGCCTACTAATGGCATGGCTGTGATTGGCCAGTGCAGTATGTGACCCAGCCTCTATATAAGCTGGAGTCACATAGCGCCGCACGTCACTCTGCTCTAACTACTGTAGGGACAGGTTCCTGATGCTGCTGAGGGAGAGATAGGAGATTATTGTAGGGTCAGGCTGGAGATTGCTTTCAGGGAAAGAATAGGAAGAATCTTCTTTAATCAGACAGCGATCTACATTGATTTTATTGTGTAGGGGTGCAGTACATGATCTTTTTGCCCTGACCTGAGCCCAGTGAGGAGGAGGGAGAAAAAAAAAAAACTTTTATCAGTCTGTTAGGTGGGCGGCGTGCGGCGTGTAGTGGCCATGTAATGCAAGCTCAGTGCATATTTGTCTACTTAATCTGGATTTTAAAAAAAAAAACATTTTTTCCTTCATATTTTACTGTGACATACAACATTTAGACACTGCTTTTCTAATCTGCTATTCAAAAAGCACGAATTTAAGGGGAAAATTATTTTTCAGTTTTTCATTCATACTTTACTGTGACACTGTCATACAGCATTTAGACACTGCTCGTCCTCCTAGATCAAGATAATTAATTTTTATTTTTCTGTTTTTTATTTTATTTTAAATTATTTCCCTATCCACATTTGTTTGCAGAGCACTTGCCATGCTCTTAAGATGATGTTGCTGTCATTTGCAGCCCTCTAGCCCTTTCCATGTTTTTTTAGAGCCATTTTAGTGCTCAAAAGTTCGGGTCACCATTGACTTCAATGGGGTTCGGGATCGGGGTAAAGTTTGAGTTAAGTTCAAGTCACAAACCCGGACTTTTTTTCAAGTTTGGCCGAACCCGCCGAACCCAGACATCCAGGTGTTTGCGCAACTCTAGTTGTAATGTATTTGTGATGTATTTTCGGACGACAACTGTACTGATTAAATGAAAATCGTACGATCTGGTATGATATGAGAAAATTTTTTGCGCTTGTCTGATCGGATAATATCGAATGAACTGTCATGATCAGCTCATGAAAACTCTGTACTAATGATCCGATTATCGTACGATCGTGTCGAAAGCAGTATTTTTCGTCTGATTTTCAGATCGCTTGTATGGGCCATTAGAGTTGGGAAGGTTGTTTTCAGTAACGTGATAACGCAGATTGTTGTAGACTAGGTGTTCTAGAAGTTTGGAGGTAAATGGGAGCAAGGAGATGGCTCTCCTTAGATTGTTCAGACTGGTGGGGTGTACCAATTGCATGTTATATATGGGTATGACCAGTGCATGTTTTAGAGCAGGGATCCTCAAACTACGGCCCTCCAGCTGTTGCGGAACTAAACATCCCATGAGACATTGTAAAACTCTGACATGCCCAGACATGACTAGGCATGATGGGAATTGTAGTTCCTGAACAACTGGAGGGCCGTAGTTTGAAGACCCCTGTTTTAGAGGCTTGAGATGGGTATCAGGACAATATCCCCCCGGAAAACATCCCCCTGGACATAATTCCCCACGGAACAACATCCCCCCGGATAATATCCCCCGGGACAACATCCCCCGGGCAATATCCCCCGGGACATAGGGTTAGGGTTAGAGGTTTAGGGTTAGGGTTAGAGGGGGGATATTGTCTAGGGGAATATTGTCCAGGGAGGATATTGTCCGGGGGGATGTTGTCCCGGGGGGATATTGTCCTAGAATCCTTGAGATGCCAGTAGAGAGTGAGAAATTGAAGATGTAATAACAATGATACAATGATAATGGTTATTAAGACAAATCAAAAAGTTCATCTCTGTAGCTGAGGCACAGACAGCAATAAAAAACTTCACTGGGAATCTAACCATTCCGCACTCTCTCCAAAACGAAAATAAAAGTTTTCTCTTAAGATACATTAGATAATATAATTCTCGGGCCCACCTGCTACATTTTTTGTTAGAATAACAGGCATTGATTTCAAACTATTTTCTTCAATTTGAAAGCTGACCTTATGGACTGGCACTAGCTGCAAACTAATTGCAGAGAATGTTACTATGGCAATGCTTGTTAGTGTTCTGAAGGACTAAAAACTTTGGAGCAAGGCTACACTTTATAATCAGACAAGTGGAAACATAAATTGCAGATTTATTTTCTTTTATTCAGTCTCATAACTTTGTTCTACTATTTCTTCATTGAAAACCAAGCATAATGTTTTTCCAAAAACAAAATATTTGTTTCTCTGTTAAATTGATTCGTTATAGAATAAACCTAAGAAGCGTAAAATATTACATTTAATTAACCCCTTTCCATCTGTATACAAACAATGCCAAGAACGCTTTAAGAAATGTTTTCACCTATGAGAGCCAGCAGGAGGACATTTGGGGGTTGATTTAATAAAGGCAAATAGACTGTGCACTTTGCAAATTGCAGTTGCTCCAGAGCTTAGATGGGCACCTTAATGACCACAACATACAGGGGTAAAGGATGTACTATTGACATAAACACTTATACACACACTTATCATAGGTTGAACTGGATGGACTTGTATCTTTTTTCAAACTCACTAACTATGTAACTATGCAGTGTTTAAAAGTTCAGATACGGTTGTAATATTATTTAATAATATATAAATGAATTTAAAAAATAAATAAAATAAAATAAATGATAATTTAAAACTCTTTTAGCATTTTGTCAGCCTATACGAAAAACAAAGCATGTTTTTTCATAACATTGTATCAGTGTTCGTAACTGCTTCCTGCCCAGCCTATTGACAAAAGACAGCTGAGCGAGAGCTCTCCCATCTTGGCTTGACGTCATGATAGGTCCTCCCAGTCACGCTCCTCACCACCACCAGACACAGCGAATAACAGATTATTGCACAGAGCCGGTGTCGGTACCATGTGATCGCTGTGACCAATCGCAGCAATCACAGGACAGTTGTATGAATTGGATGGCTTTCATTCACAGCCATTCATTGGGCACTATTGTGTTGATCTCTGAGGTTTGTCAGGACCAGACAGGGCCAATAACAGTGCAGCTGTACCATGTGATAGCTGTGGCCAATCACAGCTTCACAATAGTAGTACTGTCCTGTACATACGGATTGATTGACTGATTTTCCAATATATACATATAGATATCTCTCTCTCTCTCTATATATATATATATATATATATATATATATATATATATATATATATACACAGTGCCTTGCGAAAGTATTTGCCCCCCTTGAACTTTGCGACCATTTGCCACATTTCAGGCTTCAAACAAAGATATAAAACTGTAATTTTTTGTGAAGAATCAACAACAAGTGGGACACAATCATGAAGTGGAACAAAATTTATTGGATATTTCAAACTTTGTTAACAAATAAAAAACTGAAAAATTGGGCGTGCAAAAGTATTCAGCCCCTTTACTTTCAGTGCAGAAAACTCTCTCCAGAAGTTCAGTGAGAATCTCTGAATGATCCAATGTTGACCTAAATGACTAATGATGATAAATAGAATCCACCTGTGTGTAATCAAGTCTCCGTATAAATGCACCTGCACTGTGATAGTCTCAGAGGTCCGTTTAAAGCGCAGAGTGCATCATGAAGAACAAGGAACACACCAGGCAGGTCCGAGATACTGTTGTGGAGAAGTTTAAAGCCAGATTTGGATACAAAAAGATTTCCCAAGCTTTAAACATCCAAAGGAGCACTGTGCAAGCGATAATATTGAAATGGAAGGAGTATCAGACCACTGCAAATCTACGAAGACCTGGCCGTCCCTCTAAACTTTCAGCTCATACAAGGAGAAGACTGATCAGAGATGCAGCCAAGAGGCCCATGATCACTCTGGATGAACTGCAGAGATCTACAGCTGAGGTGGGAGACTCTGTCCATAGGACAACAATCAGTCGTATACTGCACAAATCTGGCCTTTATGGAAAAGTGGCAAGAAGAAAGCCATTTCTTAAAGATATCCATAAAAAGGGTCGTTTAAAGTTTGCCACAAACCACCTGGGAGACACACCAAACATGTGGAAGAAGGCGCTCTGGTCAGATGAAACCAAAATCAAACTTTTTAGCAACAATGCAAAACGTTATGTTTGGCGTAAAAGCAACACAGCTCATCACCCTGAACACACCATCCCCACTGTCAAACATGGTGGTGGCAACATCATGGTTTGGGCCTGCTTTTCTTCAGCAGGGACAGGGAAGATGGTTAAAATTGATGGGAAGATGGATGGAGCCAAATACAGGACCATTCTGGAAGAAAACCTGATGGAGCCTGCAAAAGACCTGAGACTGGGACGGAGATTTGTCTTCCAACAAGACAATGATCCAAAACATAAAACAAAATCTACAATGGAATGGTTCACAAATAAACATATCCAGGTGTTAGAATGGCCAAGTCAAAGTCCAGACCTGAATCCAATCGAGAATCTGTGGAAAGAACTGAAAACTGCTGTTCACAAACGCTCTCCATCCAACCTCACTGAGCTCGAGCTGTTTTGCAAGGAGGAATGGGCAAAAATGTCAGTCTCTCGATGTGCAAAACTGATAGAGACATACCCCAAGCGACTTATAGCTGTAATCACAGCAAAAGGTGGCGCTAAAAAGTTTTAACTTAAGGGGCCTGAATAATTTTGCACGCCCATTTTTTCAGTTTTTTATTTGTTAACAAAGTTTGAAATATCCAATAAATTTCGTTCCACTTCATGATTGTGTCCCACTTGTTGTTGATTCTTCCCAAAAATTACAGTTTTATATCTTTATGTTTGAAGCCTGAAATGTGGCAAAAGGTCGAAAAGTTCAAGGGGGACGAATACTTTCGCAAGGCACTGTATATATATATATATATATATATATATATATATATATATATATATATATAGATAGATAGATAGATAGATAGATAGATAGATAGATAGATAGATAGATAGATAGATAGATAGATAGATACCGTATCTCACAAAAGTGAGTACACCCCTCACATTTTTATAAATACTTTATTACCTTATATACTCGAGTATAAGCCGACCCGAGTATAAGCCGAGGCCCCTACTTTTACCACAAAAAGATGGGAAAAATCATTGACTCGAGTATAAGCCTAGGGTGAGAATGCAGGGCGGCGGGCATGATACAGGAGAATGCAGGGTGACTGGCATGGTGCAGGAGAATGCAGGGTGACTGGCATGGTGCAGGAGAATGCAGGGTACTGGCATGGTGCAGGAGAATGCAGGGTACTTGCATGGTACAGGAGAATGCAGGGTACTGGCATGGTACAGGAGAATGCAGGGTACTGGCATGGTGCAGGAGAATGCAGGGTACTGGCATGGTGCAGGAGAATGCAGGGTACTGGCATGATACAGGAGAATGCAGGGTACTGGCATGGTACAGGAGAATGCAGGGTACTGGCATGGTGCAGGAGAATGCAGGGTACTGGCATGGTGCAGGAGAATGCAGGGTACTGGCATGGTGCAGGAGAATGCAGGGTACTGGCATGGTGCAGGAGAATGCAGGGTACTGGCATGGTACAAGAGGATCCGGGGTTGTGGGCATACTACAGGAGATGCAGTGCTGTGGGCATGGTACAGGTGGAGCATGCCCGCAGCACTGCATCCCTTGTAGTGTGCCCGCAGCCCTGCATAATGGCAGGTAGTGAAGCTGTTTCACTTACCTGTTCCAGCGGCGCCTTCATTGTAAAAATGGCTCCGCACGGTGCCGACACGTATAATTTAGGCTATTCCCGGCCTCTCCCGAGCGGCGGCGCGTGCGCGGTGACATGTATGCGACGGGCGGCGCCATTTTTAAAGCTTAAGCCCGTCGGAGCGGCCAGGGAATTTTTTTTTTTTCCTTGACTCGAGTATAAGCCGAGGGGGGCGTTTTCAGCACAAAAAAATGTGCTGAAAAACTCGGCTTATACTCGAGTATATAAGGTATATCTTTTCATGTGACAACACTGAAGAAATGACATTTTGCTACAATGTAAAGTAGTGAGTGTACAGCTCTTATAACAGTGTAAATTTGCTGTCCCCTCAAAACAACTCAACACACAGCCAATAATGTCTAAACCGCTGGCAACAAAAGTGAGTACACCCCTAAGTGAAAATGTCCAATTTGGGCCCAAAATGTCAATATTTTGTGTGCCCACCATTATTTTCCAGCACTGCCTTAACCCTCTTGGGCATTGTAGTTACCAGAGCTTCACAGGTTGCCAATAGAGTCCTCTTACTTTCCTCCATGACGACATCACTGAGCTGGTGAATGTTAGAGACCTTTGCGCTCCTCCACCTTCCGTTTGAGGATACCCCACAGATGCTCAATAGGGTTTAGGTCTGGAGACATGCTTGGCCAGTCCATTCCCTTTACCCTCAGCTTCTTTAGCAAGACAATAGTCATTCAGTGTGGCAGTGCTGACAGCTGAAAATTGGCCTGGGCAGGAAGGGGGTAAAATGCCCAGTATTGAAGTGGTTAAATACCACCAAAAGAAAGCTCTGTCTGTCTAAAAAAAAAAAAAAAAAAAAAAAAAAGATAAATGTTTCATTTGGGTACAGTTTTGCATGACTGAGTAATTGTGATTTAACGACTTGCCAACCG
Source organism: Pelophylax lessonae (assembly GCF_965119305.1). Classification (NCBI taxonomy): domain Eukaryota; kingdom Metazoa; phylum Chordata; class Amphibia; order Anura; family Ranidae; genus Pelophylax; species Pelophylax lessonae. The sequence goes on along the minus strand of NC_138770.1, from coordinate 648,607,854 downwards.
CCCCATGCAGATTTACTGCGGCAGGACGGCTCATGGCGTGATGCGGTCTTGGTTGCCCCCTGCCCTTTCCACAGCCCAGCACTCCAGTGAGCGAGGGGGGGGGGGGCAGAGCAGACAGCAGTCACCAGCTCTCTGCTCATGGAGCCTTGAGAATCGGCGGTGTTCGATCGCTCGCTAATAAAACTGATGGGGGACAGATGCAGCATCAAACCAATGCTGCATTCACCTAGGTAAATATGATCCTAAAAAAACGTCTCTTTTAATTGCTCTATAGCTTGCCTTTAAAGTATAAGTTCACCTTTAGTAACACATTACATGATGCATCCATATTTAAGGTATAACATGTAACAAGTTACTGTGCACCTCTCCCCGTACCCCCGATCCCTTACCAGTGAAAGCATATGGTGCAGCCTCTCCCCGCACCCACTGTCACGATTTAAAATAGTATGGCAGTACAGGGCTCCACTCACACAGCCGTGTCATTCATTTATAGAGTTCTGTAAATGAATGAACTACAAGTGCCATCCGCCACCGGGACAGACAGCTTATGAACTGATGAGCGTCCTCATAGTTCATTGATTTTTCCTGCAATTTAGTAATTGTCTGCATGTAGGGGAGATAGGGGCAGACAGCTGTATTGAGTGTCTGTAGGAGCCTGACATTACAACTGTGATCTGCTGATCGTGGATACAATGCTCTACAAAACGAATAAAAAAAATAAATAAATGCACATTTTTTACCTGCAAAAAAAAAAAGTGAATTTATTATTTATTTTAAAATAAGTGAACTTAGCCTTTAATTTATTTTAAGTAGATCTAAACATAATTACTTAAATCTCATGGTAATGTCATTTCAAAGGTTATTTTCAATTTTTATTCAAATATGCAGTTTAATTAAAGTGTCATTAAACCCACAGGCACCCTTCCACACATATTATAACATAATATAGCAGTAAAAACAACTGTAATTAGAAATGATTAAAAAAGTCAGCAATCAAAAGTTTTCAATAAAGTATTTTATTCTCTATATATGCTGGTCAGTTGACATTTGTTAACTTGCACTGCACTGCACTGGGCAATCAGTAGGCGGAGCAAGCAGGAAACCTCTGTAGATGTCACCCCAAACTCGCTAATCCATTTCTTTATGGACCTTGCTTTGGGCACTGGTCCAAATCATTTGGTGATGGGGGGATTATGGTGTGGTATTGTTTTTCAGGGGTTGGGCTTGGCCCCTTAGTTCCTGTGAGGGAAACTCTTAAGGCTTCAGCATACCAAGACATTTTGGACAATTTCAGGGTCCCAACTTTGTGGGAACAGTTTGAGGATCGCCCCTTCCTGTTACATATTCAAAGTTGACCTTATTTTAAATCACATAAAAATCTAAAAACAAAAACAGAAGATTATCAAGCAAGTATTCTAGTTCAATAAAAGGGCAACAACAAATGGTTATTGTTGTTGTTGTTCAGTCGTTTAGTCGTGTCCGACTCTTTGTGACTTCATGGACCATAGTGCACCAGGCTTTTCTGTCCACTGCTTTCTGGATCTTGCTAAACGGTTATTAAAAATACATAAATAATTGCTATAAAATTGCTAAAAAAATATATATAAAATAAAGGATCTAAAAATACACAATAACCTAAATTACCTAAAAATACACAATAACATCAACAAGGTCCCTGTCTAAATACATGATTGAATATGTAGCACTGTCCCCATAGGGCTTGCTGTGTGATGACTTTGTGGGTCTTCTCTGATTACCTGCAGACAATCACTTATGGACAGTTTACACATCCATCCTTACTCCCAGCTCCTCGCTAGAAGGGAATAGTGGGATACTCCAACTTGAACTATTTACAATGGATAAGGACAAATCTCACTTGGCCTCACCAGGTATTTTGTAGAAACAGAAAAACAAAAATTAAACCCGCGCTACACAACGTGAAAATTTAAATAAGAATGAATGCAATAATGGGCAGCTGCTGCAGACACTAAGAAAGTCTTAGGAAAATATGATGAAAACGAATTTATGCAGCGCTAGCTCAAATAAAGTGTTACGTGCTGTGATATAAATACAATAATCAATAATTTATAAAGTGCACACTGTATGATCAAATATAAAAAAGTGCTAGGTGCTTATAAATATCTGAGCAGTAACAAATAAATATATATAATAGTGCACAATAAACAAATAGGTGATTAGAAATAGTCCAAATAAATATTCAGTGCTTGAAAAGAGTCCTTATCGTGATCCAATTAAGGTGCCAAGGTGCCAAATAATTAAGCCGGTTGCGGACCAAAACAAACGTCACTTCCGGTCAGGAACTTCCTGTGTGTGGAACGCACGCCGAGAGCGGCGCCACACGAGTTCCTTGTATATGCCTGAGTTCTATTCATGCTTGTGAGTACCCATCTGAACATTTTTTGGGAATAAAATTGCTCATACTTACTTCACCATGTATGGCCATTCTTTTGTTTAACGGTGGAAGCGGAAGCTGACCCAAAAAGTTCCAAGGCTACATAGGAGAAGTTCTGGTCCTGTAAAGATCCCGGGCAATGTGCAATAATTTTGAAGGTCTATGATTATCTGCAATCTGGTGAGTGGGGAACCTTGAGGGGCACCATATCACTCTGCAAGCACCTTAATTATTTGGCACCTTGGCACCTTAATTGGATCACGATAAGGACTCTTTTCAAGCACTGAATATTTATTTGGACTATTTCTAATCACCTATTTGTTTATTGTGCACTATTATATAAATTTATTTGTTACTGCTCAGATATTTATAAGCACCTAGCACTTTTTTATATTTGATCATACAGTGTGCACTTTATAAATTATTGATTATTGTATTTATATCACAGCACGTAACACTTTATTTGAGCTAGCGCTGCATAAATTCGTTTCCATCATATTTTGTAGAAGCAGACATGCTGCTCTAACCATACTGCCACTTGTATGGAAGAGTTTGAGTCCTCTTGCTCTCTATAGCAGTAGACTTGATGCAACTACATTATCTTCATGATACCCTCTGGCATCTCCTTAACTAACACCCATCCACTGACTCTTCTAGCAGAAGGGGTGGCCCTCTCAGAACATGCCCCCTGTAGCCAGAATCAGATCCTTTCTAGTGTCTCCTTTCCAGTCAGTTCTGCAGGACCTCTGGCTTCAGCTCCTCTCTGATTCTCAGGCCTTCAGGTCAACCACCTGAGACCGCATGGCAACTTCAACAGAGGAGGGGGGGGGCAGCTGCCCCCTCCCTCCAGGACCCCACTCTCCAGCTAAAAATACCTCAAGCACATGTAGCCTTGTCATGTATACAGTATCCCAGCATGCACTGAAGCACTTTCCTCTGCCAATAACCAGGACTGTAGCATATGCTTGTGCACTCATTTGTCAGGTTTCCTCCTACCGTCCAATATGCCTCCCTATTTTCCAGTGTGAAACATTTTAAACAAGCTACAAGGTGCTACAAATATATACATATAAAATCATAAATACTGCCAATTTTAAGTCTAATATCCAAAAGCTAGAATACTGAACTCACAATCCATCATGCACATAATAGGTGTCCATTGTCCTTTGCAAATATATCTACCATAATATTGTAAAATATCAGGAGAGAGAGGGGATGGGGCCGGGTCGCGGCTCCATGTCTGAATGGACAACACAGAGCTGTGACTCAGCTTGGGTGCCCCCATAACAAGCATGTTCACTGTGGGGTAACCCAACCGGAGGGAAGGGCCAAGAGACCTGAAGAGAAACCCTAGAAGAGGTGGATCGGGGCTGCTCTGTGCAAAACCAACTGCACAGAGCAAGGTAAGTATAACATGTTTCTTATTTAAAAAAAAAAACAAAGACAGACTTTACAATCACATTAAAGCAGTAATTTTATTAATACTTTAACCACTTAAGCCCCGGAAGATTTTACCCCCTTCCTGACCAGAGGGTATTTTGCGATTCGGCACTGCGTGACTTTAACGGACAATTGCGCGGTCGTGCGACGCTGTATCTAAACGAGTTTGGCGTCCTTTTTTTCCCACAAACAGAGCTTTTTTTTGGTGGTATTTGATCACCTGTGCGATTTTTTGATCACGCGCTATAAACAAAAAAAGAGCGTAAATTTTGCAAAAATAGCAATATTTTTCACATTTTTTTATATGAAATTTCCCCCAAAAAAATGTAAAAATCAAAATTTTTTAACATTTTCGGCCAATTTGTTTTATGCTACCTATGTTTGGTAAAAAAAATCGCAAAAAGCGTATTTTGATTGGTTTGCGCAAAAGTTATCGCGTTTACTAACAAAGGGAAAGATTTTTGTCATTTTTGTTGTTTTTTTTTTTAACGCGTAATGGCGGCGATCTGCGATTTTTTTTGCGGTACTGCGACATTGCGGCGGACAGATCGGACCCTTGACTGACATTTTTGACACTTTTGGGGTTACCAGTGACATTCCTACAGTAATCAGTGCTATACATATGCACTGTTACTGTAAAAATACACTGGCAGTGAAGGGGTTAACTTTTTTTGAAAGGGAGGGGCTATGTGTGTCCCTAGGGGCGTGCTTTCTACTGTGATTGGCTGTGGCTTCAGATGTATGAAGAGTGATCAACGGTTCTACATAGTAGAACCGTATGATCATCCTTCATACACCGAGGAGAATGACAGGCAGGTTGTTTACACAAGCTGCCTGACTTTCTCCCTCTCCCCCGCCGATCGCAGAGTGACCGGCGGACATCGGGTCCGCCGGTCACACGCTCAGGGGGGTCCGTGACCACGCGGGAGCGGGAGCGCGCCTCCGGGGGCGCGCGCTCGCTCCCTAGGCCCTCACAAGCTAGTGACGTAGCCCTACGTCACTTTGCCTGTGAGGGGCTGACTGCCGACGTAGATCGGCGTTAGGCAGTCGGCAAGTGGTTAAAGTAAAAAAAAAAATAAATAAATATTTTAAATAGCATGCCCTGGAGGTGCCCTTGACCTGCCTATGAAGTGTATAAAGTATTTATCCTACTTCAAATAAAATTACATTTACAAAGAAAAAAATGCTGTTTAATTTGCTGAACTTGAACACTCTCAAATTATTTAGTAAATCCACCTTCGAGTCTCTAACCAGGCAAGGAGACAACCTTTGGCCACCACTGTTGCTTGTGCTGCCCATAATGAAATAACTATGTACAGGTTAATACCTGACTGAAAATTCCTACCCCTGAAATGTGTTTGATATTTGTGATACAAGTTTGAATGTAATTAATCTTGACTATATGTTCTGTTTTTGGTGCTTTCTTTTTTGCACATCAATTCTCTACTTAAGAAAAGAACGCCTGTGAGTACTGTGAATGAGTGATGTGGTTGAGCGGGCTAGCTGTCACAGCGGGGGATCAGGGGAGTGTGGGGGGGCTATCCGTTCATAACATGTTACACCCTGACTATGGGTGTAACATGTACCACGTTATGAAAGGTGAACTTATTATTTAACCATTTCCCCCAAATAGACGTACCCGTATGTCCTTGGAGTTCAGTGGTAATACCGCGATGGGGGATGCACCTACAGGCATCATCCCGGTATCATTTTGTTTAGCTGGCGATTCCGATTCAGGCAGAAGTGATCTGAGTGGCTAATTAGCCACTCGATCACTTCTGCAGGTGGTGGAAGGGGGTCCTACCCCCCACCCGTGGCCACCTCTCCCGGGCTCTCCGGTCCCATTACAGAGGCCGGGAGCGATGTGGCTGACAGTGATGGCTGCCTGGTACAGAGAGAGAGGAACTGACATAGTTCCCGGAAACCGGGAGCGACGAGTATTTGTCACTTCCGGTTCCGCCCCCTTGTTTACCTGGCCACGAGCGTCCAGAGAAGCAGCCGATGGGACCGATCTTGGTCTTATCGGCTGCATGGGGGGCCAGAGGAGTGATTTGGGGTCTAACAAACCCCAAATCTCTCCATAAAGAGGACCTGTCATGGCCCATGCTGTCACAAGGGATGTTGTTCATCCCTTGTCATAGCAATAAAGTTATTAAAAAAAACGTTTTTAATAAAATAAATAACAATTTAAAAAAAGTAAAGCGTCCCCGTCCCACAGTGATTACGCACAAATGCGAAAAGTATACATTACTACTGAACACATATGTAAATGGTGATAGCACCACACATGTGAGGTATTGTAACGAATGTCGGAGCGAGAGCAATAGCACCAGACCTCCAGTGCCACTCTAAATTGGTAACCTGTAAAGGCATTTAAAGCGTTGCCTATGGAGAATTTGAAGTACCGTAGTTTGCCGCAATTCCACGGGCAGGCACAATTTTAAAGCATGACATGTGTACCACCCTCCTAGGTAGGTGCTAGTAAAACACATTTGGTGGCTCTGTTCTGCATATCAGGAGAGCCAGATCTGTTAGTTTAGCCTGTCACATGTTTCCAGGTGTGATTTATTGGGTCTAAGGAAGTTTCCCCTCTGTATCCAGTAAGGGAGCTTGTTGGACAGTGGAGGAAACCTAAGCAGTAGCACACAAGGGTTAGTGGCTGTCTCAGTGGGGGGGGGGGGGGGGGCATTTCTGCAATGCAACCTGGGATTTGCTATAAATCCAGAGGGAGCATGTGACAGGGTGTCTTTTGGCGGGAGCAAAGTCCTAGGAGGAGGTGGACAGCTGTCTCTCCTCCTGCAGAGTGAGGAAGGTGGTCCAAGTGGTCGGCCTAAGGACCAAGAGTGGAGCTGAGCTGCAGAGGATCCAGTGTGCTTACCAGTGGAGCTGTTGGGCAGAGGACTTTGGGAAAAACAGTATTGTGAGTACTGAGGGACCTGCCTAAGGGTCTGCCTAAGAGGGGACCACTCTAGAGAAGTCAGGGGATGAAGGAACCAGCTCATTCAGAGTGTTACAGTAAAAGGGGGTGCCAAGTAGTTAAACCCTGAAGATAGGGATAAAGTGAGCGCCAGGAAGGGCCCTGAAGTTGTTCCGCAGTACAGTCTACCTCAGAGTACAGCTTGCCTCAGGATAGAGTATACCTCAGGAAGCTTAAGCAAAACCTTTCTCAGCCAAGGGCAAAGTGAAGCAGTGGCCTAGCCGTGACTAGCTCAGTTGCAGCACTACTCAGCATTGCTCAGCGTTAACCAGCGTTAACCAGCATTTATTCAAGCCATTCCTGTGCATAGTTCTATTCAGTTGCAGTATCCCACTCATCCCTTCTCCTATCCAAGTTCCAAATAAAACATAAAAACCAATGATACTGGACTTGTTCTTGTCTGAGGTAAAACACTTGGGAAAATGTCAGAATGTTCTGTTGTTGCTAATGGTAACCCAGGGGAACCCGTAACCAGCAGCTCCCTTGGGAGTAGTGCTACACATGTTAGGAATCGATTTACTCAGTGTAACATCATCTTTCACATTATACAAAAACATTGGACTGACTTACTGTTTTCCTCTTTTTAATTAATGAAATTTCCCAAAAAAAATTGCGTTTGAAAGACCGCTGTGCAAATACCGTGTGACATAAACAATTGCAACACCCATCATTTTATTTTATAGGGTCTCTGCTAAAATATTTAATGTTTGGGGGTTCTAAGTAATTTTCTAGCAAAATAAAATAGATTTTTACATGTAGGAGCGAAGTATCAGAATAGGCTTGTGAAGGGGGTGGTTAAGACCTCACTGGAAATTCATACTCTTTAAAAATTGCTGGATGTTTATGATAGAATAATCTATAATAAATTCTGGACTGTATATGTTCTGTTTATGGTACTTTCCTCCCTGCATGCCATGTTCCTACTCAAGGAAAGAGCCAACCTTTGGCCACCACTCTTGGGTGAGCTGCCTATGGGAAAATAACTCCATCAACACATCTTAAGACCTAACTGAAAATGCTTATCTGTAGCATACCTGGTGATGGATCCCCAAGTGTAGAGGAAGACTTCTCTTACAGCTCTGGTTCAGGAGCCCTGGTAGAGTAACAGGGAATCCCAGAGCTCATGATATGACTTCTGCTGTACAATGCTGATGTGCATCAGTATGGGCAGGAGCAGCTGGCTGGTGGCACACTGGCAGAAGAGCAGGAACTGATGTCTAGCACATCTATGGCTGGATCAGGTGCAGGAAGAAGAACAAGGTTAGACAGTCCAGGTCAGCAACTAGCAGTCAGGCAGGCAGGCAGGCAGAAGAATAGCTGGGAATCAGGCCAGGGTCAGTACAACAAGGCAGGTGTGCAGAGGCAAGCCAGGGGTCAGTGCAGGCAGAGTTCAGGCAAAGTCAGGAGCAGATTGGGTCGGCAATGGAAGTGCAACACAAGAACAGATGCTTCAGGAACTTAATAGACCAAATGGCACTGACACAAGGAACTAGTGCAGTTTAAATAGCCCACCTGGTGCCAATGCGCACTAGTGCACGTGCACAAACACGTACGAGAATGCGCACCTGCCAAATGCCCACGAATAGGGCTTACAGGGACTATGCACCTGTGCACATGCATTTTTCTTCCCTGACATTATCCTTAAAACATGTAGAATGTTTCTGATATTTGAGCCTGAATATACAGTATAGAAATATGGACTGTATGTTCTGTTTTTGATGCTTTCTACCTTGCACACCATTTCTCTACTAAAGAAAAGAGCCAGTCTTTGGCCACCGCATTCAGATGTGCTGTCTAAGGGAAACAACTTTGTCTACACAGCTTAAATTAATTGTAAAGTCTCAATTTTTTTCCTATAAAAATAACAAACCTGTTATACTTACCTTCTCTGTTGCAGTAGATTTGCACAGAGAAGCCCGGATCCTCCTCTTTTTGGGTCCCTCTTCGGTGATCCTGGCCCCTCCCTCCTGGTGAGTTCCCCCACATCGTGGCACCCAAGCCGAGTCACAGCTCCCTGTGTCCATTCAGACATGGAGCCCCGACCCGGCCCTGCCCTTTCTCTCTCTCCTGATAGGCTAGTTGACTTTGATTGCCAATGGCACAGCTGCTGTTTCTCAGCCAATCAGGAGGGAAAATCTCGGACAGCTGAGACACTCGTGAAAATCGCTGGACAGTGAGGGACCTCAGGTAAGTGTTAGGGGGGCTGAGGGGGGCTGGTGCACACAGAAGGCTTTTATCCTAATGCATAGAATGCATTAGGATAAAAAAAAAAAAAAAAAAACGTTCTGACTTTATAACCCCTTTAAGATCTAACTGGAGATTGCTACCCCTAAAATATGTTGGCTGTTTATGATACACGAGTCTGAATAGAATTAAATTTTAACTGTATATATTCTGTTTTTGCTACTTTCCTCCTTGCACACTTAAAGCGGAGTTCCGGGCAGAGAAACGTTTTTTTCCTGAACATACCCCCGGGACAGTCAGGGCTAGCACATTCCACAATGGCTAGCCTCTGATCTGTCCCGGTTCGCACTTACCTTTTAGAAGAAATACTTACTTAGAAATTTTCTTCCACAGCGTTTCCATCTCCTTTGTGGGCAGCTGAAGCCGGCGCGGTCCGCTTCTCTGTCTTCTTCCGCGTCTTCGTGTCCCAGAATGCACTGCACCGGCCCCTCTCGTCACTTCCGGTGCGGAAATGACGAGCGGGGCCGGTGCGGCGCATTGATTCCTGGGAGCTATGACGTTTAGCTCCCAGGAATCATCGCGAGGCAGGAAGTGACGGGGTGAGCCTCGGCGCTGGAGGAGGAAGCTGTCATAGGTGAGTATTTACGATCTTCAATAAAAAGGTGAGTAAACAAAAAAATAACTATCCAATTCCTTTTCAGGTGCGGCATACCTAGCGGAGGGGCACAAAAAAAAAAAATCTTTTTTGTGCCCGGAACTCCGCTTTAAGACCCAGTTCACACTAGCGCGACTTGTCAGGCGACTTGGTCGCCTGACAAGTCGCAGTGGGTCGCCTGCCATAGATTAGCACAGGACCCGTTCTAATAGGAGCAACACAAGTCGCTCCGACTTAGAAAAAGGGTCCTGTACTACTTTGGGGCGACCTGGAGGCGACCTGCATTGACTTCAATGATATGAAGTCTGTGCATGTCGCGCCGAGGTATGCACGCTGTGCACCGCGACTTCACAGGTCACCCCAGCAAGTAGCGTCGCCCCTGTGTGAACGGGGTCTAAGTCTCTACTCAAGCAAAAGTCCATGCTTTACCCACCACTCTTGGGTGAGCTGCCTATAGGGCAGTGTTTCTCAACTCCAGTCCTCAGGGCACACTAACAGGCCAGGCTTGCAAGAAAACTGAAAAATATCACAGGTGATATAATTTGGTGCTCAGTTATTGCAGTATTCTAGTCTGCTTCTCCCCAAGGTAATACTTAAAATTTGGCCTGTTAGTGTGCCCTGAGGACTGGAGTTGAGAAACACTGCTATAGGGAAATAACTCCATCTACACAGCTTAAGACATAACTAAAAATTCCTACCCCTGAAATGTGCTGGATGTTTATGATACATGGGCTTGAATTTAATTATTCTGGATTGTATATGTTCAGTTTTTGATGCTTTTACCCTTGCACACCAAGTCTCTACTCAAGCAAAGAGCCAACCTTTGGCCACCACTCTTGGGTGAGCTTCCTGTAGGGAAATACCTCAGTCTACAGACCTGACTGAAAACCCCTAATCTTGAAATGAGTTGGATGTTTATGATACTTGAGATTGCTTATAATTAAATCTGAACTGAATATGTTCTATTTTGGTACTTTCCTTGCACACTATGTCTCTATTCAAGCAAAAAGCCAACCGTTGGCCATCACTCTTGGGTGAGCTGCCTAAGGGAATTAACTCACTCTACACAGCTTAAGGTCTAATTGAAAATTGATATTCTTGAAATGTGCTGGATGTTTATGATACAAAAGTCTGAATTTAAATAAATCTGAACTGTATATGTTCTGTTTTTGGCACTTTCCCCCTTGCACACCAAGTCTCTACTCAAGCAAAGAGCCAACCTTTGGCCACCACTCTTGGATGAGCTTCCTGTAGGGAAATACCTCAGTCTACACAGCCTAAGACCTAACTTAAAATGCCTAACCTTGAAGAGTGTAGGAGGTTTATAATACAGGAGTCTGACTATAATTAAATCTGAACTGTATATGTTCTGTTTTTTTGAAGCTTTCCTTCTTGCACACCAAGTCTCTACTCAAGAGCCAACCTTTGGCCACCACTCTTGGGTGAGCTGCCTAAGGGAAATAACTCCTTCTACACAGCTTAATCCCTAATTGAAAATTGCTACCCTTGAAATGTGTTGGATGTTTATGATACAAAAGTCTGAATTTAAATAAATCTGAACTGTATATGTTCTGTTTTTGGCACTTTCCCCTTTGCAAATCAAGTCCTTGGTTCAAAAACCTGGCTGCGCAGATTTTCAAATCCTTTGGCAGGTAAAACAGCTGGCACATGTCAAATTCAACAGCTACTTGCCTGGAGTTCAGCTTCAATTTGTACATTTCTTTCTGTAGATTTTGCAGAATATTGTAAAATAAAATAATATAATTGTCAAAAATAATCACTTTTGGCTAAAGGTCCTTCCCGTGACAGACACAAATGATTTCACCGTCTGTCTAAACTTATGACACTAATGACTGTGTCAGTGACACACCTACATGAAAGTTTTAAGTCATTTAAGTTAAAAAGAATAAACTTTAGTTTTTTCTTCAAGAAAGTATCTGTGGGTGATAAGAAAAAGAAATCTGTGCTGTACAGAAACCCTTAGTAATGAGGCAAAGTGTAATATTTCACAGAAATGTCAACACCTGCCAGTTTATGTGATAAATACAATGTTTGTCATTTGCTCGATGGAAAATACGTTGGTGGTATTTTTGCCTACAGACTATATTACAATGTCATATAGCTGAAAGGCTGCTGTTTTGCAAGGGTGCAGCTGATTTATATAACATTTATACAGATACAAATATACAGCAAGTAGAACAAACTGGATGTGCAGACTTGTGTAGGACACATTTGACAACCCAATCTTTTTACAGTAGCTTCCCATCTGGTATCTTGTATCTGAATGTCTTAAAGATGAACTCCATCCTTACTTTCAGTCTCTCACAGTTTTACCGGCTCCTCTCCTTTACTGGAATTATATACTCTGAATCCACTGCACACTGTGAGCTTCTCACAGTGAGCTCCATTCCCAGAACCAGATCTCATGTGGAAAACAACAAGAGAAGGGCGCACCGACCTTGTGCATTACCACTTAAAAGTTTATTAAAATCAAAGAAGGGTAGCGTACAATATACTCACAAACGTAGCATATGAACAAGCATATAGGAAATGGGCACCGCTCGCTTCCAGGACACTTCTCTACTGCTAAATAGCATGATGGCATCCTCAAAACCTGATGTAGCTTACGTGTTTCGAGGGAGGACCCTCTTCCTCAGAGCCAAAATTGCGATCGAGTGGCGATTTTGGCTCTGAGGAAGAGGGTCTGCCCTCGAAACGCGTAAGCCACATCAGGTTTTGAGGACGCCATCACGCTATCCAGCAGTAGAGAAGTGTCCTGGAAGTGAGCGGTGCCCATTTCCTATATGCTTGTTCATATGCTACGTTTGTGAGTATATTGTACGCTACCCTTCTTTGATTTTAATAAACTTTTAAGTGGTAATGCACAAGGTCGGTGCGCCCTTCTCTTGTTGTTTTCTTGTTGTGCCTTTTGGATACCCTTGGTCCTGAGGGGGGCAGCAAGACCACTTAATTTGTGTCATAAAACCGCCTTCCCGCATACCATTTGAGCGCAGGAGAGATATTGTTATTTTACAGATCTCATGTGGTTTGTAGGTGTCCAGACACATTTTCCCTAAATACCGCACACAATCCTGAAATTGTCAATTCACTGTACTGTTCTGCGGTATGTACCGTAAAACGCTAAAAATGCTCGGTAGATACCACATGAACAGGCATCAAACTGAATCCACAGAAGGAAATAAATAATTAAATATATGTGTTAATTAATTTGTGATCAAGGCATATGGTTTTTCTGAAATGTGTACTGGTTGTTAAGGAGCGAGTGGCTGCCGTTGTCCTTAACCACTTGACGAACCCCCTCCGCTCCTGGGCAAACCGATGTAGTACTACGTCGCTCACTCAGGAGACTCTAGGGGGCGAGCGCATGCCGCCGGCAGTGCGCTCCCACCCCTGCTCGTCAGCCGGGGAGCCAGTACATGTGACAGGTGGCCGCCGGCCACTCGCAATCTCCCCCCCCCCCCGACAGAGAAGGACAGGCGGCTGATGTAAACACAGCCATCCGTCATTCTCCCTGAGGTGATCACAGAGGCTATGTGATCCTGCTATAAACGATCGTATATCTCTGTGATGACTTCACAAGCCACGCCCCCCCCACAGTTAGAATCACGCCCCTGGGGACACATTTAACCCCTTGATCACCCATACTGTTAACCCCTTCCCTGCCAGTGTCATTTTTACAGTAACAGTGCATATTTTTAGCACTGATTACTGTAGTAATGTCACTGGTACCCCCAAAAGTGTCAGTTAGGGGTCAGATCTGTCCGCCGCAATGTCGCAGTCCCGCAAAAAAATCGCAGATCGCTGCCATTACCAGTAAAAAAAACAATAAAAACATAAATATTTCCCGTAGTTAGTAAACGCGATAACTTTTGCTCAAACCAATCAAAATATGCTTATTGCGATTTGCAAGAAATGCCGGCAATGAAAAATTAAAGCAATATTAAATTTTTTTTTTTAAATACCAAAAATGTCATGCCTACCTGCTCTGTGCTGTGGTTTTGCACAGATCAGCCCAAATCCTCCTCTTCTCGGGCCCGCTGCTGGCACCCCTGGCTTCTCCCTCCTGCCTTCTGCCCCCACAGCCAACAGCTCACTTTTGGGGCACCCAAGCCACTGCTCTGTGCTCAGCCCCCGCCTTTCTCTCCTCATTGGCTCACTGGATGTGACTGGGAACCAATAGCCCCCGCTTCTGTCTCAGCCAATGAGGTGGGAGTTTCCCCAGAGAGCCTGGGCACTCATGCACATTGCTGGAATGAGATGGGGCTCAGGTAAATATTAGGGAGGTTGGAGATGCTGTAACACAAGAAGATTTTTTTACCTGCATGCATAAAATGCATGCAGGTAATAAACCTTGAGCCTTTACAAGCACTTTAAGAAAATAAACCTCTTGCTCCCCCCCCAATACATACAAGGTCCTTCAGGTCTGGCATGGATTTTGAGGGGAAACTCATTCCAAAATGAAAAAACAAAAATGGTGTGAGGATCCCCCCAAAATCCATGCCAGACCCTTATCTGAGCATGCAGCCTGGCAGGCCAGAAAAGGCATAGGGGGGGGGGGGAGAAAAAGCAAGCGCCCCCTCCTGAATAATACTAGGCCACATGCCCTCAAAATGGAGGGGTGCTTTGGGGCAGGGGGGGCTCTGCCCCCTTTCTCCACAGAACCTTGTCCCCATGTTGAGGGCCTCTTCCCCACAACCCTGGCAGGTGGTTGTGGAGGTCTTCGGACAGGGAGCTTACCTGAATCTGGAAGCCCCCTACTTAGTACCCCTACTCATTCACCCAAAAAAAAGTGTAAAGTAAAAAAAAAGTAGGCAGTTTTTAAGAAAAGAAAAATTAAAAAAAGGTCCCCCAGTGTAGATCCATCGTCAATCAGAATGCCCACTGCGACCACCAACCTGAAAAAAAAAAAAAAAAAAAGCAACAGATGGCTCCTTCCCTATTTGACGTCACCAATGGCAGCAGGGAGGCAGCAGAGCTGTCGGACAGCGGGAGCCAGTGTCGGGAGGGGAGCTTTTTTTTTCGGGTCAGTGGGCAATGTGATTGATGATTGACCTACACCAGGGGACATTTTTTTTTTTTTTTTTTAATAAAGGAAGGGCTTGTCAAAAACTGCCTACGGTCTTTTTTACACTAAAAAAAAAAACTTTTTGACAAAACTCGGATGCGGGAAGATACCGCTTTGTGAATGGAGCCCAGTGTGCATTCGAAGCTGCAACAAGTCAGAACCCCCGTCATTTCCTGCCCAGAGGACCTGTACTCTTCAGCCTGACTGTCCCTGACCCACTTTTTTTTTTCATTGGATTTCAGTTCTTTCAAACATGGAAGCATCACATATGGGCATTACCAAATACCTAATCTAATATGAGGCACTGACGAGGCTGCACTGAGGGGTACAAGGTGGCACTGATAAGCTTCACTGATGGGGCTGCACTGATATGCTGCCCTGATGGGCACTGATATGTTGCACTGATGGGCACTAATAGGCTGCACCGATGGCCACAGATGTGGCTGCGCTGATGGCCACTGATGAGACGGCACTGATAAGCTGCACTGATGGGGTTACACTGATAAGGCACCACTGATGGGCACTGCTATGATGCACTGATATGCTTGCACTAATGGGCACTTAAAGGCTGAACTGGTGGCCACTGATGGGGCTGTACTGATGGCCACTGATGAGGCCGCACTGATGGGCAGTAATGAGGCTGCACAGGTGGGCACTGATAAGGCTGTGCTGATGGTCACTGATAAGGCTGTGCTGATGGTCACTGATAAGGCTGCACTGATGGGCACTGATAAGGCTGAACTTATGGGGACTGATAAGGCTACACTGATGGGCACTGATAGACTGTGGTTGTGGTCTGTGGTATACATATGACAGGGTGGGTCATAAACAGGACGGGGTGTGGTCTTTACAGGAAGGGGTGGGTCATATTTAAATTAGAGGGTGCACAGGTTTAGTCAGGCCTAGGGCAGCACAAAACCTAAATACACCAGTGCTGCTCACAGGGCATAGTGACTATGTGTCACAGAAAATAAAGTAAATGTGTGGGGAGTGTCAATAAGTACATTTACAAACTTTGCAATTATTCAGGGTAATAGGAGTAGGCTAGAAATAATTGAAATATAATATGGAAATAAATGTATTATCTTAACTTTTGACCACAGAATTAAAATAGATATACATGTGTTAGATGAGTCAGTAGTCTATCTTTATTTAAATTATGAGATCATTTTTCTGTCTGTTCAAAAAACAATGTTTAACCTTCCTGCCGTACATTTATTATACAGAGAAATATCTGAAAATTATGACTTGAAATCAATAGAGGCCAACGTATTCTCAAACAACCCGCAACTGCAAGAAATGTAAGTAACTGAAATGTTTATTAAGATATGACATATTAACCGATTGTCTGTTAGAAAAGGAGAACTGTACTGACTGAACCCGGGAAAGCTCCTGTACAGTCTGGTAAAAACCAAAGTGATTAAAGATTTTTACAAAATATACAGGAGTTCCACATAATTGGTATTTTTATATAGCAATACATCAAGCCCCTATGTGGTTCTGGGCTAAATTCTACCCAGATTTGCTATGCTTTATAGGCTACTTTTATAAAATCTTTATTTTACAATCACTTATTATAGACTTCATCCATATAAAAAATGTTTTAATACATTTAAAAATATGTTCACCTTAGGACATTGTCGTGTCTGCTGTTCCTATGCATTGGTCCTGACTATCACCATGAAAAGAGAGGTGGTGAGGCACACTGTACCTGTGATTTCCCTTGCCCAAAACATGAGCAGATACATGACTGCCTTTATCCCAATGTATACAAGACATTTATCTTGGCTATCCACTGACATACACTTACCAAGATTACCATTACAATCATTATGGTATTATTGGGTAACTTTTCTTTTTAAAAAACCTCCATTCTTTGTTGCATGGATTCTACATTCCATGTACATTCCTTTTGAGATTTAACATCATGTTGACATGATTGTATCGTACAGTTTCTGGAGATTTGTCAGCTGCACAATATTACTGAAAATCTTCCTTTCTACCCCATTCAAAAGAAATACTATTGGGTTCAGATCCAGTGACTGGCTTTCCATTTGTGTGCCTTAGCAGCAGTGTTGGGGTAGTTACTCAAAAAATGTAACTAGTTACTAGTTACTTCTGTAAATTGTAATGAGATTACTTTATTAGTTACTGCATTTGAAAAGTAACTTCACTACTTATTACTTTACTTTCCTCTTTCTTAATTGACCGTGTAGAAGAAGATACATGACACTCTTTCTGCATAGAGTTTATTGTATAAACACAGGCTTTGGGAAACATGAGAACAAAACCTGAAAAAACAGAATAAAACATAAAGTGCAACAAAAAGTCATAAACTTCATCCCTCTCTATTCTTCGAAATAACGATTGTATCGCACGGCTTGGGTAACGCAGGAAAGCACGTTCCTATAGTCTAGTAAAGTAGTGTAGTTACTTCCTATAGCCTAGTAAAGTAGTGTAGTTACCAATATTAGTATTGTAACTAGTTACTTTACTTAGTTACCAAAAAAAGTAATGTAGTTACTGTAATCAGTTACTTTGTAACTAGTTACCCCCAACACTGCTTAGCAGAAAACAGGCAGTCAGACAACTGTAGGTTATTTTTTTCCAGTCTTCAACTCTCCAGTTTTGGTGAGCCTTTGCCCACTGCTTCCTCAACTTTTTGCTTTTGGCTGACAGAAGTGGAATCCAGGTTGGTCTTCCAATGTTCTCACCCATCATCCTCAAGGTCAGGGGAGGACGGGGCCAGGGGGCAAGAGGGAAAATGCCCCCTGGGCCGCTCTGATGTCCTGCAAAAAGGCTGCACCCCTTCTGCCACAGACATACCTAAAGGATTCCTGGTGAAGAGAAGTAAAAATTCCCCACTGCTGACCTACTGAGTGCGGGTTGAAGACAAGGACAGAGTGCAGGCCCCCCCCCAGCATGGATGGTGTAAACTCTGTCTGAGCAGAGGCCGATTCCATGCCCTACCTGAGACTCTCCTCCCCTGGCCATCCCCAACCCAGCTGCCCCAGCTCCCCCCAACCATCCCCCGCTGGCCAGGTTGGGAACCCAGATTCAGCTGGTGAGTAAAGAGTACCTGGAGCAGGGCTTCAGCTTGGAATGGGGGTCAGGAGGAAGACGGGAAGAGGGAGAGTGGGGCCGAGTCACTGCACCATGGGCCTCTGGTTTCTACTTGCCCCCTGGGCTGAAAGTTGCCAGTCTGCCCCTGCTCAAGGTTCACCATGTTTGGCATTCTGAGATGTTTTTTCTCAGCTCACCACAGTTGTAAAGTGCAGTTATTTGAGTTACCCTAGTCTTTATGTCATCTGGAACCACTCTGGTCATTCTCCTCTGACCTCTCTCCTCAACAAGACATACAATGCCACTTAGCAGAACCAGTGGGATGACATCACTGATTTTTTTTGCTGTCTGTAAAAATGGCATTCTTCCCATTGACCACCCATGAAAGGGGCATTTTTTCAATGATCCCCGATTAAATTATTTTAGCAGGGGTTCCCTGAGGCCTGAAAATTATTTCCAGGGTTCCTCTGGAGTAAAACATTTGAGAAAGACTGCTCTAGAAACTGTTGTGTGTGTGTAAGATGCCCAGGAGATCAGCAGTTACAGAAACACTCAAACCAGGCCATTTAGCACCAGCCATCACGCCACAGTCAAAATCACAGAGATCACATGTTTTCTCCTTTTTTGGTGTTTGATGTGAACAATAACTGAAACTTCTGGCCTGTACCTCCATGATTTAAAGTAGAACTATAGGCAAAACTATTTCCTTTTTCGTTTTCTCATTCATAGAATAAGGAAGGGTTATAACTCCTGTCAGATTTTTTTATTTGCCACTTATGTCCCATTGGGGAGATTTACCTTCACTTCCTGTCTCATAGCCAGAGAGGAAGTGAGATAAAATCCCCCCAAATTAAGGAAATCTGTTGGGGCCCCCCTGGGTCACCAGAACTAGTGTACTAATTTAAAGATTTCTCCTCTATTACTTTTCTAGGGACAACCCAACATTTGGAATTTTCTTGTACCATCACTTTAGTAATAATGATAATGGTAAACAGGACAAATAGAGGGTGACACAGACAACAATAGCAACCTAATAGGTGTTCTAATCCCTCTCCACTCTATCCAAAACAAAAAAAGTTTTGCCTTTCGGCCCCTCTCAGAAGGAGCTGAATCCATCAAGCGGATCCGCCTGCTTAACAGGGGATCTCTCTGCCAATTCCCGCTGAGCAGGTGAATGACAGGTCCATGTCTGCTCCGCTATGCAGAGCGGACATAGACACAGCCCGCTGTTCTCTATGGGGCCTGTCCATTTCCATTCGACTATCATCTGATCCGATCCATCGGACAGATGAGGAACAGATCCCCATCCGTTTGTTCTTAGTGGACCGGATCGGATGCTGGCGGGTGACATGTGACATCTGCTGCTCCATAGATAATAATGGGTGGTCAGATCGGGTCAACCTGAAAAACGAACAGGCGGTACCAATTAGTCCACAGGTGTGAAAGGGACCTTCATGGTACTTTAACGCATTACAATGCAACCACATGATTGGCTGATTGGATAATAAAATTAATAGGGTACATTGGGTGTTGCTAATAAATTGCTCCATGAGTGTTTATGGTCTGGTCTTCATTGCCCTTACTTATTTCCCGATCACTAAGCACTTATGGAGACAGCGTTGAATTACCGAGCTTACATAAGAACATAAGAAATGTATGAATAAGTATTTATTATGAAGTATTTCTTAGATCTGCATATCATTTTATTAATGAACAAAGTTACATGACCAAGAGGTCAGTCTCTGACAACTTTTAAACTAAATAAGGCCCAATGGGATCTATTAAGCTTTTATTTTCACTAATAAAGCTTTTACCGACTCATATAAACAAGAATGATACATTGGGCTCCCTGTGTCTTGACACTTGCACCATTCATTAGGATCTCATCCAAAACGGTTCCATTAAAGCCTTTCTCCTCTTCATGGATCAGTGCCAGAGAAGGGTACAATAGCCGAGTTAGCTTTTAACTAGATTTTGCTGTCATTTATGCATTTTTATTTAGTTGCAAAAAATGTTTTCTCCTGATAGGTTTATTTCAATCTGCAATAAAGGTTTTAGGAAAGGGTAGACGTTGTTATTGTTTTTTTCCATTATAAAGGTTTCAGCGCTCGTCCAACCTAGAAGCGATGTGCTAATGATTTGAAAGAACTTTTTTTATTCACTGGAATACAAAATATGCTGTAATAGAGCCGGAATCACATATGCATTAATAAAAACTGTTGTGATTGGAAAAAATTGGTGTTTGCCAACTTGCATGAATTCGCATTTTTTGCTGAATGCTGAAATGAACGAGCCCAAAGTGTATTTTGTTTCTCTCAAAGGATGTGTCTGGTGACAAGGGGAATGTTTTAACAGAGAGTGCTGCGTGTCTGTCCAATCACTTATGAAGCTTCCAGGGTGGCATGCCAGCTTTTACATCAAAAGCCAATGTTCTTTTCTTTGGTGTTTCCAAAAAGTTAAAGTATAGCTGTCACAACAGCAACAATTCAAACTGAGCATATGAGGAATGCATGCCAGAAAAAAAAAATACATCCAGATACAGTGCCTAGTGAAAGTATTTGGCCCCCTTGAACTTTTCGACCTTTTGCCACATTTCAGGTTTCAAACATAAAGATATAAAACTGTAATTTTTTGGGAAGAATCAACAAGTGGGACACAATCATGAAGTAGAACGAAATGTATTGGATATTTCAAACTTTTTTAACAAATAAAAAAACGGAAAAATTGGGCGTACAAAATTATTCAGCCCCCTTAAGTTAATACTTTGTAGCGACACCTTTTGTTGAGATTACAGCTGTAAGTCGCTTGGGGTATGTCTCTATCAGTTTTGCACATCGAGAGACTGAAATTTTTGCCCATTCCTCCTTGCAAAACAGCTCAAGCTCAGTGAGGTTGGATGGAGAGCGTTTGTGAACAGCAGTTTTTAGTTCTTTCCACAGATTCTCAATTGGATTCAGGTCTGGACTTTGACTTGGCCATTCTAACACCTGGATATGTTTATTTGTGAACCATTCCATTGTAGATTTTGCTTTATGTTTTGGATCATTGTCTTGTTGGAAGACAAATCTCCGTCCCAGTCTCAGGTCTTTTGCAGACTCCATCAGGTTTTCTTCCAGAATGGTCCTGTATTTGGCTCCATCCATCTTCCCATCAATTTTAACCATCTTCCCTGTCCCTGCTGAAGAAAAGCAGGCCCAAACCATGATGCTGCCACCACCATGTTGGACAGTGGGGATGGTGTGTTCAGGGTGATGAGCTGTGTTGCTTTTACGCCAAACATAACGTTTTGCATTGTTGCCAAAAAGTTCGATTTTGGTTTCATCTGACCAGAGCACCTTCTTCCACATGTTTGGTGTGTCTCCCAGGTGGCTTGTGGCAAACTTTAAACAACACTTTTTATGGATATCTTTAAGAAATGGCTTTCTTCTTGCCACTCTTCCATAAAGGCCAGATTTGTGCAGTATACGACTGATTGTTGTCCTATGGACAGAGTCTCCCACCTCAGCTGTAGATCTCTGCAGTTCATCCAGAGTGATCATGGGCCTCTTGGCTGCATCTCTGATCAGTCTTCTCCTTGTATGAGCTGAAAGTTTAGAGGGACGGCCAGGTCTTCGTAGATTTGCAGTGGTCTGATACTCCTTCCATTTCAATATTATCGCTTGCACAGTGCTCCTTGGGATGTTTAAAGCTTGGGAAATCTTTTTGTATCCAAATCCGGCTTTAAACTTCTCCACAACAGTATCTCGGACCTGCCTGGTGTGTTCCTTGTTCTTCATGATGCTCTCTGTGCTTTAAACGGACCTCTGAGACTATCACAGTGCAGGTACATTTATATGGAGACTTGATTACACACAGGTGGATTCTATTTATCATCATTAGTCATTCAGGTCAACATTGGATCATTCAGGGATCCTCACTGAACTTCTGGAGAGAGATTGCTGCACTCAAAGTAAAGGGGCTAAAAAAAATTGCACGCCCAATTTTTCAGTTTTTTATTTGTTAACAAAGTTTGAAATATCCAATAAATTTCGTTCCACTTCATGATTGTGTCCCACTTGTTGATTCTTCACAAAAAATTACAGTTTTATATCTTTATGTTTGAAGCCTGAAATGTGGCAAAAGGTGGCAAAGTTCAAGGGGGCCGAATACCTTCGCAAGGCACTGTATATAAAGAACTTAATTGATATGCATGTAGGCAGGTGCAGTCTACTTTCTGCACTACAGGTGGTGCTCGTCACAGCAGCCCTGTAGCTGGAGAGGAAGAAGTGGTTTTCTGGGTAAATGGGGAAGTGATCCAGTTGGATGCTGCTGCCCCATGGGTTAGGCTCTGCCTAACCCAAAATGGCTGCCAATTTAACCACTTCTGGACCGGAAGGATTTGTCCACTTAATGACCAGGCCATTTATTGCGATTCGGCACTGTGTTATTTTAACTGACAACTGCGCGGTCGTGCGACACTGTACCCAAATAAAATTGATGTCCTTTTTTCCCTACAAACGGGGCTTTCTTTTGGTGGTATTTGATCACCTCTGCGGTTTTTGATTATGCGCTATAAACAAAAAAATGTGTCAATTTTGAAAAAAAGCTATATTTTTCACTTTCTGCTACATAACATTCCCATTAAAAACAAAAAATTTAAATCAGATTTTTTCATAATTTTGGGCCAATTTGTATTTTTCCACATATTTTTGGTAAAAAAAAAACCACAATAAGCATATTTTGATTGGTTTGCGCAAAAGTTATCACGTCTAAAACTAGGGGAAAGATTTATGTCATTTTTTTTATTTATGTCTTTTTACTAGTAATGGCAGCAATCTGCAATTTTTAGCGGGACTGCAACATTGCGGCGGACAGATCGGACCCCTAACTGACATTTTTGACACTTTTGGGGGACCAGTGACATTACTACAGTAATCAGTGCTAAAATATGCACTGTTACTGTAATGACACTGGCAGGGAAGGGGTTAACACCAGGGGTGATGAAAAGGGTTAAATGTGTACCTAGGGGGTGATTCTAACTGTGTGGGGGCCAGACTTGGTGGATGGAAACAGGGCTGTTATTTCGGAACACAGGAGCCCAATCAGTTTCAATCAGTGACAGATGAGCGGTGTGCCGTGTTTACAATAGCACACCGCCTTCTGTTAGTCCTTGCAGAGATCGCCGGGTTCCCGGCAGCCATCGCGGCTCTCAGACCAGGTGCTAGAGAGCGGATGCACGATCATGCCGCTGGCAGTGCACGCGCCCGAGATCCGCTCCCGCGAGCCGACGTACCCATACGTCGGTTTGCGCGGGAGAGCCAGCCTGCCGCAGTATATCTGCGGCAGCTGGTCTTTAGGTGGTTAAAGAGGAAGTAAACCGTGCCAAATTCTATTTTATTTTTTTAAAGTAAAGGCATTATCTGTTAGTATGCATCGCATACTAGCATATTATGTAATACTTGCCTTAGAAAGAAGCCCTTCACCACCGTGCTGCGAGCTCTGACAGGCGCTTCCATCTTCACCCGGTCTTCCTTCCGGGGTTTGTGTCCTCCAGCCATCTGATTGGCCACACCGCAATGACGTCACTCCCGCGCATGCGCACAGGAGTCACGGGCTGTGGCACCGAGCTCTGAAGGGACAGCATGGGTATACCGTCTCTCAGGGCTTTTTTTCTTGGAGAATAGGCACAGGAACTCCCGCCTTGTCTCCACCCACTACCCACCTCTGAGCACTGTTCCTTGGTTCCACCCCCTACCCACCTCCCACGCACAACAAAATACCTCACCCAGCAACAAAAGCTCCACCCAGCAACATTCGACCCCCTCCAGTAGCAACTAAGGCTCTCCCAGCAACCAGTATCAATAGATAAGCCAACAATAGACCTCTACCTCAACAACATAAGACCCCCCAGCAACAATAGATTCACAAGCAGCATTAATAGACCCTCACACAATAACAGATCCTTACCAGTGACAATAGAGCCCCAAGCAGCCAGCATCAAGAGACCCTCCAACAAACCCCACACCCCTTGCTATTACATACATTCAGTGCTGGAGGTCCTGGAGGTGCCGGAACTGCGTTCCCCCACATTCCTGCTGAAAAAAAGCCCTGCCGTCTCTTTAGAGCACATGCATCGGTGACATCACCGGCTGCATGAAATGTGAATATCTCCAAAACCATGAAGGTTTAGGAGATATTCATAGTACCTACAGGTAAGCCTTATTATAGACTTACCTGTAGGTAAAAGCCTACAGAATAGGTTTATATCCACTTTAAGACTCTGGCTCATAGGTTTGGTGCCATTTTGCGAGTAGTAGAGTATGGACAGGTATCCAGTCTGTTAGGGACAGTGCTAGTGGTAGGGAAAAGTTTCTGATGAGTCGCAACTCCTTGGACCTCACCCCTTTGTGCAGAAGATGGCCAGGCCACATTTCTGTTCTATTAACAATGCTGTCAGTTCAGCTGATACCCACTCTCTTCACATTATTGGAAATCGTGAACGCACCCATTTGGGCACCCTTCCCACTGCGTTTGTTGTGAACTGTTGCTGTATTATTTCAATACAAGTTTTCCATTTCACCTGGCTGCTCACGCTGCACACCCCCTACATGCAAATGTCAACTTTTCCTGTAAAAAACGAGCCTAGTCCCACCCTACTGATTGGTCCTTTAATGTGCTAGGTTGCCTCATTGACCAAAGGGCATTACAGAAGGAATGAGAGGGCAAGAATAAGCTAGATTTCTTCAAGAATAGACAAGATTTGCCTAAAAATTCAGATATTTACTGTATATCTCTGGATTTACATATCCTTTTTAAGCTGAACTCCAGGCAAATGTAAAATAGATGCAGCTCTACATTAGCACATCACTAAATCTATTTTTTTTATGCAACCAGTGTAAGCACACAAATTTAAATAGGTTTTAGCATATTGTAGTCCCTAAACAGCAGGTTCATTTTGGGAGAGGATAAAGCAGACACCAATGTAACATTATGTCCACCCACCTAATATTGAGTAGGTCCACCTTTTGCCGCAAATACAGCCATGACCCATCAAGGCAGTAGATCTCTGAAGGTATGCTGTGATATGTGAAGTCGTCAGTAGCAGATACTTTAAGTCCTGTGTGTGAGTTGGGGCTTTCATAGATTTAACGTTTTTCCAGCACATTCCACAGATGCTCAATTTGATTGAGACCTGGAGAATTTGGCAGCCAAGTCTACACATTAACCACTTTACCACCGGAGGATTTTGCTGTCTTACGTCCAGGCCACTTTTTGGGTTTGGCACTGTGCGACTTTTTGCGTCAATAAACAAGAAAGAGCGTAAATTTTGAGAAAATAACAATATTTTTCACATTTTTTTATATGAAATTCCCCCCCCAAAAAATTAAAAATCAAAATTTTTTTACATTTTTGGCCAATTTGTTTTCTGATACCTATGTTTGGTAAAAAAAAATCACAATAAGCGTATTTTGATTGGTTTGCGCAAAAGTTATTGTGTTTACTAAGGGAAAGATTTCTGTAATTTTTTGTGTTTTTTTTTTAACGAGTAATGGCGGTGATCTGCTATTTTTTTTTGCGGGACTGCGACATTGCGGCGGACAGATCGGACCCTTGACTGACATTTTTGACACTTTTGGGGGTACCAGTGACATTACTACAGTAATCAGTGCTATAAATATGCACTGTTACTGTAAAAATGACACGGGCAGGGAAGGGGTTAATTTTATTGGAGAGGGAGGGGTTAATGTGTGCCTGGTGCTTACTAACGTGTGTGGGGTGAGGTGACTGAGTGACACAGGTACAGATCGCAGGTTCAGCTATGCTGAACCCTGCAATCTGTCACTGTCTGTCACTTAGGAGATCCGCCCGTTTTGTTTATACAAGCGGGCAGATCTCCAGACTAGATTCCCCGACGATCGGGGAAGAGCAGCGGCGATCGCCGCCATTCCTCCCCTGGCCCGACTCCCGCTGTGAATGAATACAGCGGGAGCGAGCCTCCGGCGGCGCGTGTGCGCCGCCCACAAGGGGAGTTTGCGGGAACTAACCACTTTGCCGCAGTAGAGCTCCAGTGAGTCGGCAAGTGGTTAAACTTGTTGTCATGTTCCCCAAACCAGTTTTTAACAATTTTTGCAGTGTGACAGGGCACATTATCCTGCTAAAAGAGGCAACTGCTATCAGGTAACATAGTTTCCATGAAGGGGTGTACTTGGTCAGCAACAATGTTTAGGTAGGTGGTACATGACAAGTAACATCTACACGAACAGTAGGACCGTATGACCAATGTTTCCCTTTCCCATTTCCCAAATCCTCACACTGCCTCTGCTGGCTTGCTTTCTTCCCATACTGCATCCTGGTGTCATCTCTTCCCCAGGTGAGTGAAGCACACGCACCCGGCCATCCACATGATGTATAAGAAAATCTGACTCATCAGACCAGGCCACTTTCTTATGTTGCCCCATGTTCCAGTTTTGATACTCACATGACCATTGTAGGAGCTTTTCGTTGTGGAAATGGGTCTGCATGGGCACCGTCACCAGACTGCGGCTTCGCAGCCCATACACAACAAACTGTGATGCACTGGGTGTTCTGACACCTTTCTATCGGAACCAGCATTAACTATTTGAAGAATTTGAGCTACAGTAGCTCTTCTATTTGATCAGACTACACAGGCCAGCCTTTGTTCCCCGAAAGCATGAATGAGCCTTGACCGCCCATGTCCCTGTTGCCAGTTCACCAGTTTTCCTTCCTTGGACTAATTTTAGTGGGTTCTGACCACTGCAGACCAAGAACATCCCACAAGAGCTGCAGTCTTGTAGTTTCTCTAACCCAGTCATCTGGCCATTACAATTTGGCTTTTTTATTAGATCGGACTACATGGAGCTGCCTTCACTCCTCATATGTATCAATGGGTCTCAGCCATCCATGATCCTATTGCTGTCTTGAAAAAAGCAAGGGAAGGAAGAAAACAGCCCAGACCTCTGGGGTAGAAATAGGATCAAAGGCTTAATGAGCTAGTATGCATCGCATACTAGCTCATTATGAAGTACTTACCTTAAAACGAAGCCCCGCCGTGCCGCCTGCTTAGCAACAAGATGCCCGACACGTCCGGCCGCCCTGTTTCCGGGTTCGCGTCCTCCGGCCATCTGATTGGCCGGAGGCGCGATTACATCACTCCCGCGCGTGCGCGCAGGAGCCGCCGTTCACGGCACTGGGTTTTGAAGGAGCGGCACGGGTGGCCGTTCCTTTAGAGCGCATGCGCCGATGACATCATCGGCAGTGTGCACTCTAAATATCTCCTAAAATGTTTAGGAGATAATTATAGCACCTATAGGTAAAAGTTTGTGAAGTGGGTTTACAACCTCTTTAAAAACAACATATTATATACTCACAAAAACAAAAATGTGAAAGAGCGCATATAGTCCACGAGAAAGAGCCCCCTCAACACACAACACAGTCACAAGGAAAGGATGGATGAGCAGCCACAGTGTCTGGATCACTGTGTGACCAGCTGAAGGGTGAAGAGCTGGGCCAGATGCCAGAAATCTCTGCTGCTCCTGCTCGGCTTGCACAATCCCAAGGACAGCTCAAAGTGAACAATGGTCTCCTGTAAAAGTGGGGTCACAGGACACATTTCGAGGACCCCCTCATCTTCAGCTACATCTTTTGCTGTTTTGCCTGTTCTCCTTATTGAACCATTTTTGGTCAGTCCTAACCACCTGAGACTGGGAACATCCCTCAAGAGCTGCCGTTTTCGAGTTGCTCTGACCCAGCAGTCTAGCCATTACAATTTCTTTTCTGCATTTCTCACTTGTGGGCCAGCCCATTGCAATGAATGGGCTGCCCTAAATGCCATGTGCTGGAACTCTCATGCGCGTTCAGTCGCAGATGTAGGTGTGAACCCAGCCTTAGGGAGACAGTAGAGAACCACATTAATGTTAGCCAAAAGCAACATGTAGCTTTTAAACTGGTTGGGGGCTATGTCTTAAAACAAACCTCTTCTGGTTTTCCAAGCAGCCACTGGTGTCAAGTGGTGGGCATCTTTTGTGACCGTAGGCAGAGTGAGCCTTCTCCTAGTTTGCCCTGCAACCCTGGAAATTGGAGTCTTCCATGTTTTATTGTTAGTCAGTAAGGTTATCATCATAGTGATGTGGAAATAAGGAGGCATGGAGGTTGGAGGGGAACAGGGCAGGACATTGACTTACTAGTGTGGAGCTCTCTGGTTGTAGGGGCTACCAGGGAATTTGAATACAAAGCTGACCCTGAAAATACCTTTTCTTGGATGAGGTTGGCACAAGTACACTTGAATGTCTAAATACTTTAAAGCAGCACTAAATTCTCAAAGAACATTATAAATAAACACCATTCATATGTATAAAAAAAAAAAAAAAAAAAAAAAATATATATATATATATATATATATATATATATATATATTTACATATATATATATATATATATATATATATATGTATATACAGTAAACCCCCTCCATTGCTGGGGTTACATTCTGGACCCAGCCGCGAAAAGTGAAAATCCGCGAAATAGAAAAACCCTATTGAAATGCATTGTAGGCATGTTTTTTTTTACTGTCACTGTACGTGTAAAAGCATTTTAAGGTCTTTAAACACACTTTTAAAACAATAGAAGCACGAAGCATAGAAGCAAGAAGAATAGAAGCAATTTAAACACATAAAAAGATACTGAGAGACATAGCAAGAGCTATGGAAAACACAAAAATATTTCATTTGTAATGATTTATATAGTAAAATAACATTACAAAAAAAACGCAATATACCGGGACCGCAAAAACTGAACCGCGATGGAGCGGGGGTTTACTGTATATATATATATATATATATATATATATATATATATATATATATATATATATATATATATTATCTCACAAAAGTGAGTACACCCCTCATATTTTTGTAAATATTTCATTATACCTTTTCATATGACAACACTGAGTAAATGACACTTTGCTACAATGTAAAGTAGTGAGTTTACAGCTTGTATAACAGTGTACATTTGCTGTCCCCTCAAAATAACTTTGGAGATTGGGCCACAGGGCAGTATTCCAACATGAAAACGACCCCAAACACACCTCCAAGACGACCACTGCCTTGCTAAAGAAGCTGAGGGTAAAGGTGATGGACTGGCCAAGCATTTCTCCAGACCTAAACCTCATTGAGCATCTGTGGGGCATCCTCAAAGGAAGGTGTAGGAGAACAAGGTCTCTAACATCCACCAGCCTTGTGATATCATCATGAAAGAGTGGTAGAGGACTCCAGTGACAACCTGTGAAGCTCTGGTGAACTCCATGCCCAAGAGGCTTAAGGCAGTGCTGGAAAAAAATGGTGGCCACACAAAATATTGACAATTTGGGCCCGATTTGGAGATTTTCACTTAGGGGTGTACTCACTTTCATTTCCAGCGGTTTAGACATTAATGGCTGTGTGTTTAGTTGTTTTGGGGGGACAGCAAATTTAAACTGTTATACAAGCTGTACACTCACTACTTTACATTGTAGCAAAGTGTAATTTCTTCAGTGTTGTCACATGAAAAGATATAATAAAATATTTCCAAATTGTGAGGTCTGTACTCACTTTTGTGAGATACTGTGTGTATATATATATATATATATATATATATATATATATATATATATATATATATATATATATATATATATATATATATATATATTTATACCATATGAAATATAAGTGCAAGTGCTTTGTGCCAAAAGCTCATAAAAACTTGCACAATCTGGGATTCTTTGATGTGTGACAGTTCATACATTAACTCAAGGTGTCTCTGCACTTCTGCCTCTCAATGTAAAAGCAGTGCTTCCACCACCATGCACCACCTAATTCAAAGAGCCTCTTACCAGGGGGAATGGACCATTAGACTATAAATGATTGATAACCCTCAAACTCAATCCACATCACAAGGCCTCCTGGTATGAACTGCATCTTCAACATAGATCCCGTCCGCCACCATGAAGCATCACCATTAAAAGGAAACATGGTATGGACCCATTGTGAAGTAAGTATACATTCAGCCTTTATTAAAACATGCCAATTGCTTCAAAAGACTAAATCCATATTACCACCGTAGGCATGTGCAGAGGGTGTGCCAGGTGTGCCTTGGCACACCCTAATTAGTCGTTGCGGTGCTGGTTCCCCTACTGCCCTGGCTTCCCCCAGTGTTATACATCCCCCCTTCCACAGTGCTACTTGGTTCCCTGCTCTCCTCTCCCCCAGGCTTCTACGGGGGATGTTTCAGGATGGAGAGCGGGGGAAGGGGCTAGTCAATAGACATGCTGGTAGGTTAGTTGGCTTCTAAATTGGCCCTAGTATGTGTATGAATGTGAGCTAGGGACCTTAGGGTGTAAGCTCCTTGAAGGCAGAGACTGCTGTCAATGTACAATAGTGTGTGAAGCTCTGCGTAAACTGTTGGCACTATATAAGTACCTCTAATAAATAAATGAATGCATAAATGTCATTTACCGGCCTCTTCCTTTTCTAAATGAACACAGTGAACACATTCACTCACTGTGTTCAATCATAACTGAAGCATAGTCAACTGTGTTGACTATGCTTCAGTTTGTGAATGAACAAGAAGCCACTCAGCACAGAGCACTTCCCATTCATTCACTGTCCAGTGCAGCTGAGGCTACAGAGAAAAGCATATGTGTGTTTGAGGTTCAGAGTGCACACCCTAAAGCAATAGGCCAGTGATGGCGAACCTTGGCACCCCCGATGTTATGGAACTACATTTTCCATGATGCTCATGCACTCTGCAATGCAGTTGAGCATCATGGGAAATGTGGTTCAAAAAACATCTGGGGTGCCAAGGTTGGCCATCACTGCAA
Source organism: Pelophylax lessonae (assembly GCF_965119305.1). Classification (NCBI taxonomy): domain Eukaryota; kingdom Metazoa; phylum Chordata; class Amphibia; order Anura; family Ranidae; genus Pelophylax; species Pelophylax lessonae. The sequence goes on along the minus strand of NC_138770.1, from coordinate 648,577,174 downwards.
TAGGCTGTGCACACCTATGAATACCACTTAGGTATTCCAATGTAGCAGGCCGTTCATCCACACTGGACTCCGGCTAGCCGGCGTGCGTGATAACGTCACATCATAGTGCTTATATTGTCTGAAATGATGTCATCTGGGATTGACTTTTTTTACATTTGAACGTCTGTACTACCAGTAATATCACGTTTTGCAGAAGTCTACTCTAACACATTTATCAGTACTGGAGCTATATAAGTATAAAACAATAATCCACAAGGTACCCTTCTTCCTAGCACATGTATTGGTAAATGGTGTCTTGTGTCAATGTAAATGTTTCATCTTTTTTAAAATGTACATATACAGTATATTTTAAATATGGTTTTATTAATCTCACTCTATTTTATCTTCCTTGCAGAAGAATTGAAAAAGCAAACAGTCTTGAACATATTGACCAAAATGCTTTCTGGAACCTTCCAATGCTAAAGTATCTGTAAGCAATATCAATATTTGCATGAACTAACTGTACCCAATAAAAACTAAACAGTGTAACTTGAAGTGGTTTCCAGTCCTCATGGAAATCTTGTATTTGTTTTTGTTTCCAGGTTTAAAATGTTTCTCTAGTGCCCCCGACAGTTTTACTTTGATGTCTGTGTCCTTCTTGTGAAATTTCCCTTTATTTCCTGTCCCAGAAACACAGCAAAAAATTAGTTTATATCTCTGTAAAGTGAGGGTGATCCCCTCTTAGACAACTATCACCTAAGCAAGGGTCTCCAGTAGGGACGAGCACCCGGTCTTGTACTTACGGCCTGCAAGGGTCTCCACTAGGGACGAGCACCCGTCTCCACTAGGGACGAGCACCCGGTCTTGTACTTACGGCCCGCAAGGGTCTCCACTAGGGACGAGCACCTGGTCTTGTACTTATGGCACGCAAGGGTCTCCACCAGGGACGAGCACCCGGTCTTGTACTTACGGCCTGTAAGGGTCTCCACTAGGGACGAGCACCCATCTCCACTAGGGACGAGCACCCGGTCTTGTACTTACGGCCCGCAAGGGTCTCCACTAGGGACGAGCACCTGGTCTTGTACTTATGGCACGCAAGGGTCTCCACTAGGGACGAGCACCCGGTCTTGTACTTACGGCCTGTAAGGGTCTCCACTAGGGACGAGCACCCATCTCCACTAGGGACGAGCACCCGGTCTTGTACTTACGGCCTGCAAGGGTCTCCATTAGGGACGAGCACCCGTCTCCACTAGGGACGAGCACCCGGTCTTGTACTTACGGCCCGCAAGGGTCTCCACTAGGGACGAGCACCTGTCTCCACTAGGGACCAGCACCCGGCCTTGTACTTATGGCCTGCAGGGGTCTCCACTAGGGATGAGCACCTGTCTCCACTAGGGACGAGCACCCGGCCTTGTACTTATGACCTGCAAGGGTCCCCACTAGGGACGAGCACCCGTCTCCACTAGGGACGAGCACCCGGTCTTGTACTTACGGCCCGCAAGGGTCTCCACTAGGGATGAGCACCCGGTCTTGTATTTACGGCCCGCAAGGGTCTCCACTAGGGACGAGCACCTGTCTCCACTAGGGATGAGCACCCGGCCTTGTACTTATGGCCTGCAAGGGTCTCCACTAGGGATGAACATCTGTCTCCACTAGGGACGAGCACCCGGCCTTGTACTTACGGCCCGCAAGGGTCTCCACTAGGGACGAGCACCCGGTCTTGTACTTACGGCCCCCAAGGGTCTCCACTAGGGACGAGCACCCATCTCCACTAGGGACGAGCACTCGGTCTTGTACTTAAGACCCGCAAGGGTCTCCACTAGGAGACCCAGTTTGGTCCAAATACTGGTTTGGGCCGAGCTTTGCTTGTTCAGTCTTTTGTCCATATGGTGGACTCCTAGCCTGTTTGGCAAGACCTGAACATCATATATAGTAGTGGGTTTTTGTCCACTAACACAATCCAATCCCAACAACTGCCCATTCATGAGCAACAGCTCCAGCGAATGACAGCTAAATATAAGGAAAGGGGCAGGTTCTCCAGCGTGCTGAATTAACCAAGGTAAGTTCCCTCCCACGCATGCTCTCGCTGTGTTTCCTGGGCTTCGCCCTCCCATCTGTAAGCTCAGGAACAGCATGGCATGTGCCATCACCAAGAGAGGAGACCAGGAGGGAGGCTAGTGAATGTCTATTCGCTGATTTTCTATTTTCCCTACCTTGTAAGAACCTGGAATCGACCAGTATGACATCACTTCCAGGCTCTGCTGTCACTTTACCCAGCCCCTGTTTAGGGTAGAAGAAGCTAATCAAGCACAATCAGAGCTCAATTAGCTTCAGTGGAAGACAGAAGAGTCATTAGTGGTCTGAAGGAGTCTCAAAAAGCGTAAAAAAATAAAGTTAATTCCAGGCATTTAAACCCCCCCCCCAAAAAAAAAAATGTTGAGCCATCCTCCCTCACAGACACTCCTACATGCTTCTGATCTCCTGCACCCTCTTCCTCTCTATGTGCATACACTCCAATGATGGGTGCATGGCATTTCTCAGGATATATTCCTGATGGTGATAAGAGGGGGCCATTACTGTGTGTTGTGTTGGAACAGCCACCTATAACCTCCATCAGAAGCCTTTGTGACTAGCTGACAATCCAGGAGCACAATTGGGAAATAGGGTCAAAGTGTAGTCACCCTACCCCAGAAAATGCCTAGACAAAGACCTTCATGGCTGGATCTCCAGGTATTATTTTACCGGATGCTGCAGATTTTAAAGGAATGAAAATCACTTTTAAAAAATTACAAAAACGTATAAAAGTTTAAACCAGGGGTGTCCAAACCTTTGACCTTCCTGAGCCACATTGGTAGAAGAGAAATTGTCTTGGGCCACACATAAAATACACTAACATTAGGGAGAGCAGATAAGCAGAAAAAGTCGGGCAGATCACAAGTTACTGATCACTGATATAGATAATGTACCTATCTGAGAAATACAATCTAATTTTTTTTGTAATTTATTTTTTATAAAAGTAAAAGAGGGCAACATAAAACGAGTGCGATATCAGTCCGCAATGAATTCTCATGCTCATCACATATTTTGGTTCTAATTTTGCTGTTCATGTGCTTTAACTTTAAATATAGCTGCTCACAAATATAGGTGATGCCAAAAACTGTTGACATGCATAAAGCAAAATTGTGAAGAATAGACATGTGCGGAATGAAAAAATTTGTTTTGTTTCAATTCGTTGAATTGACCGAATTCAGAAAATTCAGATCGATTCCATTAGAATTAATATATTCTATTTGAAATTCAAATTTTGGAAGATGGTTATATACTTTCCATTTTTCCATTTTATTCTATTGTTTTTTCAATTATTTTCTTTTCTATTTTATTCTAGTCTTTTCTATTATATTCTTTTCTTTTCTATTTTATTCAAATACAAATTTATTCTATTAAAAATTTGAATTTTGGAAAACGGTTATAGTGTTATATTATTTATATTCTATTCTTTTCTATTCTTTTCTATTCTATTATTATTCTATTATTATTCTATTTTTTTTTATTATTTTATTATCTTTTCTATTTGCTTCCAGTCTTTTATTTTCTATTCAAATTCAAATGTATTCTATTCTAAATTCAAATTTCGGAAGATAGTTATATTCTTTCTATTCTATTTTATTCTATTCTATTCTTTTTTTTTCTATTCTATTCTTTTCTATTCTAGTCAGTTGTAGTCAGTTCTAGTCCTTTATTTTCTATTATATTCTAATCTATTATTTTCTATTCTATTCGAATTCAAATGTATTTTATTATAATTTTGAGAAATGGTTATATTCTATTAATTTTTAAATTATATTATATTCTTTTCTATTCCAATAGTTTCTATTATATTCTTTTCTATTGTATTCAAATTTGAAATTATTCAATTCAAAATTCAAATTTCAGGAGATGGTTATATTCTTTCTATTTTATTCTATTCTATTTTTTATTATATTGTATTCTATTCCTTTATGATCTATTCTATTTTTTTTACTCTTCTATATTCTATTGTTTTATTTTCTATTCTATTCTTTTCTGTTTTGTTCTACTATATTTTTTTATATTTGTTTCCTTTACTTGCTATTTTATTCTCTTCAGGAAATTTGAATTTGATTCGAAAACGATTCAAATATGATTTAAAAAATACTAGAATTCAATTTTTTTCTGAAAGTTTGTTTTGAAATTACAAATTTTTTTATATTTGTTACTAGTTCAATTCGGAAATTCAGATACATCCGAATTTACGAGTAACGAAAAATTTGTCTGAATTTCAATTCGGAACAAAATGAACCCCATGTGTCTAGTAAAGAGTGGAATATTTTTCTTTGGGAGGATAAAACTTATAAAAGTCCAATAAGGAGACACTGCCATATTTTTCTTCAGTCACATGTAAATGCTAGGTGTAAATGCTTTTTTACAAAAAAGTAAAAAAAAAAAAAAATGGTAACTCCACTTTTGTTGAGAAAAAAACATTACCCTCTGGGTGATCTCTGTACATTGCAAGGATTTTAACAAACTTTGTTGCAGATTCCTACCTGAAGAAATCATTGTTTGTTCCTCTGTGCTGAGTGGGTGAAATGGGAGTGGTTTCATTATTATGTTTTTTTTCAAAGCTGAGATCAGCTGTGGCTCCTGCAGGGCTCTAATGAGGAAAAGTGCTGGGCCTGCATCCCTTTAGATGTGTTCCTATTGGGAGTATCTCACCAAAAATGCCAGAAATCTGACTTGTATCTTAGGCAGACTTCTGGGAAAATTGGTGAGCCAATCATACAAGCAGGAAATTATGTTTCTGGGGTGTGGTCAGTATACATTCTGTGTACAGAACACCTCCAGTTGGCCATATTGCATTGCATTTTCAGAAAATGACAACAACTGCAGATTGAAAAGGAAAGGTAATTTGTAATAACATACAATTGCAATATGATTTGTGTCACAATTGTATACGCTATATATTTTTTTGTTATTTGCTATTTTTTTTTTCTGGACGAAAGTGGAGTTACCCTTTAACCACTTACCGCCCGCCCGCCGTCATATGACGGCGGGACGGTGCGGCTATTATCCTGGGCGGACGTCATATGACGTGACCCAGTAAATGCACGGCAGGCGCGCGATCGCGGGCGCGCCGCCATGCACTGCCGGTGTCGGCGTGTCCCCGGGACACAGCCGGTCACCGGCAGGGGGGAAACAGCCAATAGGCATGGCTGTTTCCCACGTGATCGGCTGTGTTTCAATGACACAGCTGATCACAATGGAGGCGCCCGGGAGATGACCGCGCATGCGCGATCGGGAGCGCGCAGCGCGGTCATGTCGGTGGCACTGTGTTCCGTAGGAACACAGCTGTCACCGGCGGTAGTAAACAGTCACTGACAGTGACTGTTTACTATGTGATCGGCTGTGAATCCATTCACAGCCGATCACAAAATGTAAACAAAGAGCAGTAACTGACTGTTACTAGCTCTTCTCTCCTCATACAGCTTCCAGTATGAGGGGAGAAGAGCTAGAAACATTGAGTTACTGCTCTGTACCCCTGTAAAAAGTAAAAAGCACACAAATAAAGGTCCCCCACACACAGTCCTCAGCCCCCCCCAATGTCCCCTGTCACCCAACAGTCACCTCATCAGGGCCCAGAAATTGACACCCATAAGGCTACATTCACATGTGAGAGTAGCGATCGCAGGCAGAATAACCGCGATTCTGCCCGCGATCCGGAAATCATTGCAAATCGCGGGACGCCTGTACGTTGCCCGTGATTTGCAATAGCACCCCAAACGCTGTGCGATGTTGCCGCCATTTCCGCCTGCCGAATCGCGGTAACATCGCGCAAACATCGCATGATGCCCAAAAAAGGTACAAGAGTTTCTTTGGGGCGTCATGCGTTGTTTGCGTGATGTTACCTCGATTCGGCAGGCGGAAATCGCTGCAACATCGCACAGCGTTTGGGGTGCTATTGCAAATCACGGGCAACGCACAGGCGTCCCGCCATTTGCAATGATTTCTGGATCACGGGCAGAATCACTGCGAACATAGCCTAAAGTTCACCGGTCACCAGAGACTGCCATCAGTACCGCCGTGCACCATCGCCCGTCACCTGTCACCCATCAGTGACCATCGCCCGTCACCTGTCACCCCATCAATCACCGTCACCTGTCACCCCATCAAACATCGTCACCTGTCACCCCATCAGTCACCGTCATCTGTCACCCTATCAATCATCGTCATTTGACACCCCATCAGTGATCGTCACTTGTCACCCCATCAATCATCGTCACATGTCACCCCGTCAGTGATTGTCATTTGTCACCCCATCAATCATCGTCACTTGTCACCTCATCAATCATCGTCTCCTGTCACCTCATCAATCATCATCACCTGTCACCCCATCAGTCATCGTCACCTGTCACCCCATCAGTCATCGTCACCTGTCACCCCATCAGTCATCGTCACCTGTCACCCCATCAGTCATTGTCACCTGTCACCCCATCAGTCATCGTCACCTGTCACCCCATCAGTCATCGTCACCTGTTTATCATATACATGCAATCACTTACTGACCGCCTAACCACTATATGCGTCGGCCATTAAAAGCTAAATACTGGAGTTATGGCAGCAGATAGCCCCCATAACCCCGGTATTTTTTGAAACGGCGGGCGGTCGGCTTTCAGATAAGGGTGGTCCCAGTGGCGGATTCGCCGCGGAATTACCCTTACGGTGCAGGGGAAGAGGTGCCCCCCCCCTCCTGCCGCGTCCCAGACGTTTTCCCAGCTTACCGGACCCGCCGGCAGCGGGGAAAACTATCCGGTCCCGGATCCTCAGAGACAGGAAGTCGAGTGAGGGCAAGATGGCCCTCACTCAACTCTATGGTCTTGGAGGACCGGAGCTACGTCAAAAGACGTTGCCTAGCAACCGGTTTAAAGGGCCGCTTTTTTTTTTGCTTTTTTTTTTTTTCCTCTTTCAACAATTTTTTTTTTTTTCTTTTTTAGTGTAGTTATGAGGTGTGAGGTCTTTTTGACCCCAGATCTCACAATAAAGAGGACCTGTCATGCCTATTTCTATTACAAGGGATGTTTACATTCCTTGTAATAGGAATAAAAATGATCAAAACATTTTTTTTTTTTAAACTGTGTAAAAATAAAAAAATAATAAATAAAATAAATAGGAATAAAAAAAAAAAAAAATGAAAGCGCCCTGCCTCCGTTAGCTCGCGCGCAGAAGCAAACGCATACGCAAGTCCCGCCCACATATGTAAACGGTGTTCAAACCATACATGTGAGGTATCGTCGCGATCGTTAGAGCGAGAGCAATAATTTGAGCCATAGACCTCCTCTGTAACTCTAAGCTAGTAACCTGCAGAAATTTTTAAAATGTTGCCTATGGGGATTTTTAAGTACCAATGTTTGGCGCCATTCTGTGAGCATGCACAATTTTGAAGCATGACATGTTGGGTATCTAATTACTCGGCGTAACATTATCTTTCATATTATGGAAAAAAAATGTGCTAAATTTACTGTTTTCTTATGTTTTAGTTAAAAAAAGTGAATTTTTTTTCAAAAAAATCGCATTTGGAAGACTGCTGCGCAAATATGGTGTGATAAAAAATATTGCAACGATCTCCATTTTATTCTCTAGGGTCTCTGCTAAAAAAAAATATATAATGTTTGGGGGTTCTAAGTAGTTTTCTAGCAAAAAAAAATGATTTTAGTTTGTAAACACCAAGTGTCAAAAATAGGCCCAGTCTTAAAGTGGATAAATGGACAACTTTGTGTAAAGCGCTACTTGGATGTTAGGCCTATGTATGTGGCCAGGCTGTGAAAAAGTGTTACACATGTGGTATCGCCATACTCAGGAGGAATAGCAGAATGTATTTTGGGGTGCAATTTTTGCTATGTACATGCTATGTGTTAGAAATATTGCATAAATGGACAGCTTTGTGTAAAAAAAATGTGTTTTCATTTTCTTTCCACATTTTCCAAAAACTTGTGGAAAAAAATGACATATTCAAAAGACTCATTATGCCTAAAAAATTATACGTTGGGCTGTTTGCTTTCCAAAATGGGGTAATTTTATGGGGGTTTCCATTGTCCTGGTGCTCCAGGGCCTTCAAAAGTGCGATAGGTTGTCAGGAAATTATATGTGTAATTTGTGCTCCTAGAATGCCGGACGGGGCTACTTGGATGTTAGGCCTCTGTATGTGGCCAGGCTGTGAAAAAGTCTCACACATGTGGTATCTCCATACTCAGGAGGAGTAGTAGAATGTGTTTTGGGGTGTAGTTGCAAGTATACATGTGCTGTGTGAGAGAAATAACCTGTTAATACGGCAATTTGTAAAAAAAAAAACAAAAAAAAAACAAAATCTTCATTTTGCAAAGCATTGTGGGAAAAAATTACAACTTCAAAAAACTCACCATGCCCCTTATTAAATACCTTGGAATGTCTACTTTCCAAAAAGGGGTCATTTGGGGGGTATTTGTACTTTCCTGACTTTTTAGTGTCTCAAGAAATGAGATAGGCCTTCAGTACATCAGGTGTGATCAAGTGTGATCAATTTTCAATGATTCGCACCATAGCTTGTGGACTCTATAACTTTCACAAAGACCAAATAATATACACTTACTTGGGTTATTTTTACCAAAGATAAGTAGCAGTATAAATTTTGGCCAAAATTTGTGAAGAAAAATTACTAATTTGCAAAATTTTATGACAGAAACAAAGAAAAATGCGTTTTTTCACAATATTTTCAGTCTTTTTTTATTTATAGCACAAAAAATAAAAAACCCAGTATTGATCAAATACCATCAAAAGAAAGCTCTATTTGTGTGAAAAAAAGGACACAATTTTTGTATGGGTACAGTGTTGCATGACTGAGTAATTCTCAGTCAAAGTGTGAGAGCGCTGAAAGCTGAAAATCGGTCTGGGCAGGAAGGGGGTGAAAGTGCACTGTAGGCAAGTGGTTAAGTAAGTTTACAATTTTGTGTTGAGCTGCAATCATAGCGGTCCCGGGCTGCAGGTCAGACACTGCTGGTTTAAATGGAATTTTATAATAATAATATAAATAAAACCTGTTTGGGTCTAGTGGTTAGGATGGGTATTGCCAATATCCCCAAAGTTACAGAACTGGACAAAATTTCCCATAGGATTTGGGACTTTTTAGGCAATAACCCATCACAGAGTAGACTCAGTTGGTCAGCCTGACAAGTCATGGTCCATTCTGTGCTACAGGAACCATTCTAATAGGAGCGACTCAAGTCGCTCCGACTTAGAAAATAGTTCCTGTCAGTGGCGGCCCGTGCATATCGGGCGCCAGGGCGCCGCCCCCCTACCCCTGAAAAAAAGAAAAAAGAAAAGAAAAAAAAAAAAATGACAAATAAAGTTTTACAAAAAAAAAATTGGGTTCGCCGGCCTTTTTTTAATGGAAGTGGTGGCTAGGGGGGGGGGGGGGGGGGGGGTGGGGTTACGTCCCAGAAGAGGCGCCGATCGGCAGCCTTCTGGGGGCGTAACCCGATCGCAAGTCCTTGCGATTGGACACCCCCACTTTCGGATATCCTGGCTGTGATTGGTCCAGTCTCCAGCCTGGACCAATCATCATCCAGGACATCTGATCCCTGACGTCACAATGGGGGCGGTGCCGGTGCGTGAGTCAGTCACTCACCGTCACTGCCGCTCGGAGGACGAGGGAGAAGCCGCTCTCCTTCCCGCCGCCGCAGAGAGGACGGACTGGATCGAGGAGGGAAGAACCCGCCGCCGCCGCCAGTTAAGTGCATTAAATTTAAGGGAGCACGCACGCTGCACTCTGCATTGATTGGGGGACAATGCTGTGGGCACTCTGCATTTATTGGGGTACATTGCTGTGGGCACTCTGCATTTATTGGGGTGCATTGCTGTGGCACTCTGCATTTATTGGGGTACAATGCTGTGGGCACTCTGCATTGATTGGGGGACAATGCTGTGGGCACTCTGCATTTATTGGGGGACAATGCTGTGGGCACTCTGCATTTATTGGGGAACAATGCTGTGGGCACTCTTCATTTATTGGGGAACAATGCTGTGGGCACTCTGCATTTATTGGGGGACAATGCTGTGGGCACTCTGCATTTATTGGTGTACAATGCTGTGGCGCTCTGCATTTATTGGGATACAATGCTGTGGCACTCTGCAATCATTGGGGTACAATGCTGTGGGCACTCTGCATTTATTGGGGTACAATGCTGTGGCGCGCTACAATCATTGGGGTACAATGCTGTGGCACTCTGCAATCATTGGGGTACAATTCTGTGGCACTCTGCAATCATTGGGGTACAATGCTGTGGGCACTCTGCATTTATTGGGGTACAATGCTGTGGGCACTCTGCAATCATTGGGGTACAATGCTGTGGGCACTCTGCATTTATTGGGGTACAATGCTGTGGCGCTCTGCAATCATTGGGGTACAATGCTGTGGCACTCTGCAATCATTGGGGTACAATTCTGTGGCACTCTGTAATCATTCGGGTACAATTCTGTGGCACTCTGCAATCATTGGGGTACAATGCTGTGGGCACTCTGCAATCATTGTGGTACAATGCTGTGGGCACTCTGCATTTATTGGGGTACAATGCTGTGGGCACTCTGCAATCATTGGGGTACAATTCTGTGGCACTCTGCAATCATTGGGGTACAATGCTGTGGCACTCTGCAATCATTGGGGGACAATGCTGTGGGCACTCTGCAATCATTGGGGACAATGCTGTGGGCACTCTGCATTTATTGGGGTACAATGCTGTGGCGCTCTGCAATCATTGGGGTACAATGCTGTGGCACTCTGCAATCATTGGGGTACAATTCTGTGGCACTCTGCAATCATTGGGGTACAATTCTGTGGCACTCTGCAATCATTGGGGTACAATTCTGTGGTGCTCTGCATTTATTGGGGTACAATGCTGAGGCGCTCTGTATTTATTGGGGTACAATGCTGTGGCGCTCTGCATTTATTGGGGTATAATGCTGTGGGCACTCTGCAATCATTGGGGTACAATGCTGTGGGCACTCTGCATTTATTGGGGTACAATGCTGTGGGCACTCTGCAATCATTGGGGTACAATGCTGTGGGCACTCTGCAATCATTGGGGTACAATTCTGTGGCACTCTGCAATCATTGGGGTACAATGCTGTGGCACTCTGCAATCATTGGGGTACAATTCTGTGGCACTCTGTAATCATTGGGGTACAATTCTGTGGCACTCTGCAATCATTGGGGTACAATGCTGTGGGCACTCTGCAATCATTGGGGTACAATGCTGTGGGCACTCTGCATTTATTGGGGTACAGTGCTGTGGGCACTCTGCAATCATTGGGGACAATGCTGTGGCGCTCTGAATTGAAAGGGGCATGCACGCTGAACTCTGCATTGTGGGGGCACAGCACAGTGTTCATTGCATTGAAGGGGGCACAGCACAGTGTTCATTGCATTGAAGGAGGCACAGCCCAGTGTTCATTGCATTGAAGGGGGCACAGCTTCAAAGTCACGCAATTTTTTTACTGCGTTTTTTGGCGCGAAGCAATACCTATTACATTTTTCTTTTTGCGCCCCCCCCAAAAATTTTGAGCACCAGTCGCCACTGGTTCCTGTACTACTTCGGGGCGACATCGGAGCGACTTGCATTGACTTCCATTATGTGAAGTCCGTGCAAGTTGCGCCAAAGTCGCGGTGCACGCGACCTCACAGGTCGCCCCCGAGGTCGGATCGTCATAGTGTGAACCGACAGTTAATCATGAATCAATATAAATTTTATTCAGAGTATACAAAATATCATAAAAAAAAACAAAACAACTATGTAACAATTAAAATGCATGTGGCTAAATATTACATCACTTGAGAGGAGATATGGAATGAAAAACAAGAGAGTTCCATGTGATAAACTGACGCGTTTCGGACTTGGCCTTTTTCAGAGGTCAATGGAAACACATCTCAGGCTATAGGTACGAAAAACAAGTATAAGTAAAATTAGATACATATATACATGGATACTCCTAGTTTACAGTCATGTATTGAATATACAAACTAGGAGTATCCATGTATATATGTATCTAATTTTACTTATACTTGTTTTTCGTACCTATAGCCTGAGATGTATTTCCATTGATCTCTGAAAAAGGCCAAGTCCCCATGCATTTTAATTGTTACATTGTTGTTTTGTTTTTTCTTATGATATTTTGTAAACTCTGAATAAAAATCATATTGATTCATGATTAAGTCTACTCTGTGATGGGTTATTGTCTAAAGTCCCACATCCTAGGGGAATTTCTGTCCAAATGGAATTTTATAGGTTGGGTTTATTATTATTATTATTATTATTATTATAAAGGATTTATATTGCGCCAACAGTTTGCACAGCGCTTTACAGTGTGGGGAAGACAATACAGTTACAGTACAATTCAATACAGGAGGAATAAGAGGGCCCTGCTCGTTAGAGCTTACAATCTAGAAGGGAGGGTCAAGTGAAACAAAAGGCAGTAACCGAGGGGGATGGGCAGATGGATGAAATGGAGGTAGAGTTGTTAGGTGTGGGTAGGATAGGCTTCTCCGAAGAGGAGGGTTTTCAGAGATCGCCTAAAAGCTAATAGAGTAGGAGATAATCGGACAGATAAGGGTAAGGAGTTCCATAGGATTGGAGAGGCTCTGGCAAAGTCACGGAGGCGAGCATGGGAGGAGGTGACAAGGGAGCTAGAGAGCAGGAGGTTTTGAGAGGAATTTTTGAGAATAGGCTAGTGATGTAGCTGGGGGCTAAGTTGTGGATGGCTTTGTAAGATGTTGTTAGTAATTTGAATTTGATTCGTTGGGTGAGCGGAAGCCATTGGAGGGATTGACAGAGAGGAGCAGCGGACACTGAGCGATTGATATGATGGATGAGTCTGGCGGCAGCATTCATGATGGATTGAAGGGGGGATAGCCGGTGTAGAGGTAAGCCAATGAGAAGGGAATTGCAGTAGTCAAGGCGGAGATGACCAGGGAGTGAACTAGGAGCTTTGTTGTGTCATTGGTTAGAAAGGGGCGAGTTTTGGAGATGTTGCGGAGGTTGAGGCGGCAAGATTTGGACAGCGATTGGATGTGGGGTTTGAAGGAGAGTTCAGAGTCCAGGACAACACCTAAGACCTTGGCATGCGGGGATGGGCTGATAGTAATGCCATCGATATTGACAGAGAACATTAACTTATATATATTTTAACTATTATTTGCATATTTTCATATTTTTTATGGTCATAAATAATCTTAAAGTGAGATATTTCTAGCGTGAAATGAATGTTTTCTGCTTTATCTGTAAATCACGTGTTGGCAGACGGGCACAAATTAAGATGTCTGTTTGCCTTGTTTGCAGATTGGAAAGTCACGATACGTTTTGATACAGTATGAAATTATTCACTGTATATTTCAGCATTAATAGGGAGATTGCTAGCATGCAGCAATTACAGGGCTGTATCTTGGCATCTGCTGTATCGCTCACTTTTCCTCGTGGACGCTGTCAACGTCAATAATAAATATTTTCTTGAGTTGCAGATGTAGCCCAACATTGCCTCTAGCCAAGTTTGATCCGGGCAACAAGCAACAACATATGCTCGTTTCCTGGAACTGTATCAATAGACTTCATTCAGGGAAAGGCTTTTTTTGTATTTCAAATATCTTAAATTGTATCATCTGCATACAAGTTGAAAGCTGGAGTTTATTTGGACACAACGCACTGCTAGGAGGATTGCCAGAAATAAGAAGTTCAGCAATCTGGCAGTTACTGACCTAATCACTGTGCCAGATAGACGCAAGGGCACCAAGGGTGACATGGCAACCTCACCGTATGGCCCCGAGTAGAACTTCCATGGAAAAACGATGTGGAGCAGCACTTGTTATGATTATGATATGATAAATGTTTCTAAAGCAATTGGATAAATGATAATTTGGGTATTTTTTTTTGCTACAATTCCAACTGTCTTTACATCGTTTAACCACTGGACCGGAAGAATTTGCCCCCTTAATGACCAGGCAATATTTTGGGATTCGGCACTGCGTTACTTTAACGGACAATTGCGCGTTCGTACGACACTGTACCCAAATAAAATTGATGTCCTTTTTTTCCCACAAATATAGCTTTCTTTTGATGGTATTTGATCACCTTGCAATTTTATTTTTTGTTGTGCTATAAACAAAAAATATCTACAATTCTGAAAAAAAAACAATATTTTTCACTTTCTACTATATAACATTCCCCAAAAAAAAATTAACCACTTGCCGACCGCTCACATGGAGGGTACTGCGGCAAAGTGGCTCGTTATCGTCCAGCGTCGTAGACCTACGTCGCTGGATCGCGTCGCCGGAGGCTCGCTCCCGCTGTATTCAGACACAGTGGGAGTCGGGCCAGGGGAGGAGAGGCGATGATCACCGCCGCTCTTCCCCGATCGTCGGGGATCGAGTGAGGAGATCTGCCCACTTGTGTAAACAGAGCGGGCGCATCTCCTAAGTGACAGGCAGGGTCAGATTGCAGGATTCAGCATAGCTGAACCTGCGATCTGTGTCTGTGTCACACAGTCCCCTCCCCCCACACACGTCAGTAAGCATGAGGCATACATTTAACCCCTTGATCACCAATAAAGTTAACCCCTTTATTGAGGGGTTGCCCAATATTTTTGTATATATAGTTTGGATGAGAGAGTTTGGGGTGGAGCATATTGACTGGCCTGACCTCAATCCAATAGAACACCTTTGGGATGAATTAGAGCAGAGATTGCGAGCCAGGCCTTCCGGAAGAATGGTCAGACATTCCCATAGACACACTCCTCATTCCTGGTTCACTCATATGCGATGCGGGAACCCTGCAAATCCACTGCGGGTTCCTGCATCGCATTCAACTCGCAGGCAGTTCACACTGCCATATGCGAATTTCTGGGGGGTGTCAATACAAAGTTAACGACACCCCCAGATCAGTATGAACTGTCAGTTCGGGCATGAATCGGATTGCATAGGTGTGAACACCCATGCAATCCGATTCTGGTGCGGACCCAAAAAAGGAGTCCTGTGCGCGTTGTGTCCAAATGCAATGCAAATTCAGACATACAATCTGTATGGCTGAATTTGCATCGCACAGGCATCGCATGTGATTTGCAGAGCAGTGCGCTCTGAATCATATGCAATGTCTGTCATCGCAGATATGTGAACTGGCACTAAACCTTGTAGACAGCCTTCCCAGAGCTGCAAAGGGTGGGACAACTCAATATTGAACCCTACAGACTAAAGCCCTGTACACACGATAAGATTATCAAACGATCTGTCGTCCATTTTTTGTGGCATGCTAGTCTGATGTGGAAAGTGAAGAGGTTATTTTCATACAAATTTTCCCGTACAACAGAATTCTACTTCAGAAGTGATGTCATGTGTTGGATTGCTTTGTATGTGTTCTTTCGTCAAAATCTGTACTGACTGCACGAAAATCGGACGTGTTTTGACGGAGGACAAAAATTTTATAGCCTGCACATCAGGATTTTGTCAGCCGAAAAGACGGAGTCGGCTGTCGAAAAGCACCATACTAACAATCCGAAAATCGACAGATCGGTCGTCGGACGAAATTTCCCTTACCGATTTCTTATCATGTGTACGGGGCTTAAGACTGGGATGCCATTAAAGTTAATGTGCATGTAAAGGCAGGTGTCCCAATACTTTAGCAAAATAGTGTATGTGTATTCTTGGAATTGTCCTTTAAATAAAATCTCTAGACTATAAAAATGAATAAAACAGATTTATAGCCTCAGATGACAAAAATCTGTATATATATAAATATATATATATATATATATATATATATATATATATATATATATATATATATTTATATATATATATATATATATATATTGTGCCCCATAACTCAGGGGGTAAGAGTTTAGCCAGAGGCTTCTGCAGAAGAAATATTAATAATGAAAACTTAAACTTCACAATGCATTCTTGACAGACAGGCCGTTGCCGTGCGGAGAAAGGAAGATTCCATGCCTTCTGTGAGACACGAGGAGTCATTTCCAAAAATAGCTGAACAAACGAAGCCAACTTGGCACTATCGTTGCAAATAATTATTAAATCAGATTAATGTTCCTGGTATTCATCCTGACAGAGTCAGGCATTTAAACCACTTTGCATTTCTTGTTATTGTAACAAAAGGCTTAGAGGCAGGGGCAGTGAAGTGTTCCAGAGGTAGACAGAAACTGTGTATTGCGATCTAATTAGGAGCAATAATAAATAGTGATGATTCAATCCTCGTTCAGGTTTATTTAAAAAAAGGCAAGAGTGAATTATTTCCAGCCCTTGAAAGCAATCAGAATTTATTAAAGTGGTACTAAAGTGGTATTGATTAAAATGCTGCAGATAAATAGGTACAACTTATGAAGGGGGATGTGTTTCATCTCTGTGTATCCCCTGAGGTCAGTCACTTCACTAGGTATATGTAAGGGCTTACAACCACAGTTGTAAGCCCTTACATATACCCATACCTCCCAACTTTTTGAGATGGGAACGAGGGACACCTATTAGCAAAAGTATGTAGGCACAGGACACACCCCCTGCCACGCCCCCTTAAAGGAGAATTATACAAAAAAATGATTAGTTAAATCAACAAGTACTTTTGTTTACCACTACCATTACTTTATACTGGCTTTTGAAATTTACAAATGCAGCAATTTAGAAACCGGACGAAAGGTTTAGCACTGGGAAACACTTTTTGAATGATAAATAATGCATTTTAAATACAGCTGAATAGATTAGACTAAAATGAGGGACAAATGAGGAGGAAAGAGGGACAGAGGGACTTTGTTCCAAATCAGGGACAGTCCCTCAAAATCAAGGACAGTTGGGAGCTATGCAAATACCCAGTGCAGGGCTGGGACAAGGGGTGGGAAGGAGGGACGGATGCCCTGGGCGCAATGGTTTACTGTAAGAATTGGGGCACCTTCTGCTAAAAGACTGACAGGAGTAGCGATAGTGGTGAGTGATTGCTGGGCATAGGATCCACTAAGCTTGCACATCATGAATTGGGAAGGGGAGGGGATGGGATGCAGTCTGGCATCTTTGCTTTTAACCTTGTCCCATCAATGACCCAGTGAAGTGGCTTGTCTGGAGTGATAGAGGTGAACCAATTCCTCCTACATAAATTGTACTTGTGTATCTGCAGCACTCTCATCTTTTCAGCCATCTAAAACACACAGAAGGTTTTTTTCTCACCTCCAGCAGGCATGGGAGTGGGGGGGGGGGGTTCTGATGTCACACACTGCAGAGCTTAGAGCAGGAAGCTGAGTGTAATATGAAGCCTGAGTGGAGGGAAAGACCCCCCACCCCACATAGTCTCATAGGGAAACTTGCACAGCTGTGGCTGTCAATTACATTTTGTGTGCTGGAGGGAGGGTGGGGCTGTCTCCTAAGATTCTGTGGTGTCAGGATAACCAGATAAGCAGAAGTGACTATAGCAGAGGGAAGAGGGAGGAGACAGAAATCACACTAGGTGCTTTGGATTGGGGCAAGTACACACTGTAGAAGGATATATTCTTGTCATTATTAATTTCAGAGGTTTACAACCCCCAAAGCTGTTTTACCCCGATTTTTTTAACTTACATTTTTTTTTTACAATTATTTTTTTTAATTCAGCTCTCAGAGGGGAAGCTTTAACAACCTATTGACTGTTCGTTCTGCAGGCAAATATCCCGCTAAGTGCAGAGAAAGTTCAGGTGTTAGGCAAGTACTTGAATGGGCGATGTTTAGGCCAAACTCACAGTTACTCTTGCTGGGTACAGGAATGGGCCCTGCTGTTAAAAATTAGAAAACAAAATTGAAAATACATGCACCTGTTAAAGAGATGCAGAAAAATTGGGTCTTGGGTGTTGGTAGTACCTGAACACTGTAACCCCTCACAGTTGCTCTTGCTGGGCGCAGGAACAGGCCCTGCTGTTAAAAATTAGAAAACAAAATTGAAATGGCATGCACCTGTTAAACAGGTACAGAAAAATTTGGCCTTGGGTGTTGGTGGTGCCTGAACACTGTAACCCCTCACAGTTACTCTTGCTGGGAGCAGAAACGGGCCCTGCTGTTAAATATTAGAAAAAAAAAAGAAATTGCATGCATCTGTCAAACAGGTGATGAAAAATTGGGCCTTGGGTTTTGGTGGTGCCCTAAACCAAAAACATTGTTGCAAGCAGCATAATCAAGATTCAGGAATAGGATAGGCAGCATAGGCAGTCTTCAAGGGATCCCAGATCCCTAGCAAATTCAGTCAGTTACATTAGCATTAGGGGGTTTATAGCTGCTATTGATCCAGGGCTGATTAATTTTGATAAATGTCAACCGGTCAAGGGAGTCTGTGGACAGACACACTCTTTTATCCATTAAAACCTCCAGCAGCACTAAATGTCCCTTCAGAAAGCACGCTGGAAGCAGGACAGGACAGTAGCTTGATTGCATATTGAGCAAGTTCTGGCCAGTGGTCCATCCTAAAGACCCAGTAACTGTCAAGGTCTTACCTTGCCTTCCTGTTGGCAGCCATCTTGGACATGTGCAGACTGCTGTCTCTTATAAACTCATAAACTTATAAACTCAAACTTAGAAACTGTTTGCATCATCGCATGCCTGCTGCCTGGGCATCGTTCAGTGATGATGTTGCACACCTGACTATATATATTACCTGAGGGCTTGCAGTCCTTGCCCTTGTGTTTGTGCTCCAAGGTCCATCACTGCAAGCAGTTTTCTGTTCTCTGTGTTCCTCTGTGCATGACCTGGCTTGGCTGATGACTTTCCTGGCTCTCGATCCCGCATCGGCTTACTTCCCTGCATCGGCAGAGGACCCGGCATCGGCTGACTACCTGCGTCTGAACTCGACCCCAGCTTAGATGACTACCCACTTCCGAACTCGATCCCAGCTTGGATGACTACCCGCTTCTGGACTTTACTCCGGTTGTTGCTAATTTCACTCCTCTCTCTTGCTGTGCATTTATTGTTGTTGCTATAACAAACTGCTTTATTTTACTTTCATCTTCGTATGGTCTGGTTTCCTGGCACCCTGACAGTAACCAGTGGATGCTCAGTTGGAAAGGTCTCAAAGTCTGCTCTTGCTCCTAGATAATGCTGCACCATATGATGCAGACGCTGCCAATGGTTGCCTAAACCTAACAGCCCTGGGCGCTGAGGACTAAATAATTGTTTAAAGGCATTGGTCAGCTGGCCGCCTTCTCCACCGCTCCTCCTTTGACTGAACGAAGCCTCAGAAACACTTTTTCTAGGAAATGGTAACCTCCCAGTGTCTGGAAAAGTGCTACACAAATTTTTCTTCAAGGCGTCCTCAAGATGTTTCATCCTCTGCTCCCTCTGCGAAGGCAGGATGAGCTCTGCAACTTTACCCTTGTAACGTGGTTTAAAAAGGGTTGCCAACCAGTAATTATCCCTCCCCTTGATACCACGAATCCTCGAGTCCTTTCGCAGGCTTTGCAGATTCAGGGAGCCCATGCAGCATAAGTTTGAGGAGGCATGAGATTCTGAGTCCTCTGGGTCACTAAGGATGACATTGTCGGGAACAACCTCTCTCCAGCAATGTACAACTCCTGGGGTTTCTGGGGAATGAAAACCATCCCTTGAAGACTGCTGTATGTTATACTCTACATCTATGCTGCCACAATCCTCCTCCTTCTCCTCTTTCTCCTGTGGGTTCTGTGGCCCAGGGGGAATGGTATCTGCCTAAAGGGGGCCTTGTGAGGAAAGGAAGTCCTCCTCTTCCTCCCGCTGTTCTGTCTCAAGTGCCCTGTCCATGATTCCGCAAAGCATGTGCTCCAGCAAGAAGACTAGAGGGATAGTGTCACTGATGCATGCATTGTCGCGGCTCACCATCCTGGTGGCCTCCTCAAAGGATGATAGGACAGTGCATGCACCCTTTATCAGCAGCCACTGGCGTGGCTAAAAGAATCCAAGCTCCCCTGAGCCTGTCCTTGTGCCAAACTCACACAGGTACTCATTGATGGCCCTCTGATGCATGTGCAGCTGCTGCAGCATTGACAATGTTGAATTCCACCTGGTGAAATGATGTTACAAATGAGGTGTTTGGTGGGCAGGTTGAATTCCCGTTGAATGTCAGCCAGCCAAGCACTGGCATTGTATGACCACCGGAAATGGCCACAGACTTTTCTGGCCTGCCTCAGAAGATCTTGTAAGCCAGGGTACCTGTTCAAGAAACGCTGCACCACCAAATTTAGGACATGTGCCAAGCATGGAACATGTGTCAAGTGTCCCTGTCGGAGGGCGGAGAGAAGGTTGTTGCCATTGTCGCATACAACCATTCCTGGCTCAAGATGCCATGGCGTCAACCACCTCTGAGCCTGCCCCTGCAGAGCTGACAGAATCTCTGGCCCGGTGTGGCTCCTGTCTGTTAGACAGACCAACTGTAGCACTGCATGGCACCTTTTAGCCTGACTGCTTGCGTAGCCCCTTGAACGTTTAGGGAGCACTACTGGTTCAGAGTAAAATTCAGCAGAAGAGGCCATAGAGGAAGAAGAAGAGGAGGGCGTGGAGCAGACAGATGTGGCAGAATCACCACCAGCTTTTTGGAGGCGTGGTGGCGGAACAAGCTCCAGCACTGAACCCTGTCCTGCATCCTTCCCAGCTGCCAGCAGAGTTACCCAGTGCGCCGTGAAGGAAATGTAAGGGCCCTGACCATGCCCGCTGGACCATGAGTCAGCAGTAATGTGAACCCTGCTGCTGACCGCTTTGTCCAACGAAGCCAAAACATTGCCTTCCACATGATGGTTCAGAGCTGGAATAGCCTTATGTGAAAATAAATTTATTTTTGGAACCTTCCACTGGGGTACAGCAGATTCTGCAAATTCACAAAAGGGAGCAGCATCTATCAGATGAAAAGGCAGCAGTTGTAGTGCTATCAATTTGGCCAAGCTAGCATTTAGACGCTAAGCATGTGGATGGCTGGGACAGTATTTTTTTTTTACTGTTCAGCAACTGGGGTAGCGAAATTTGCCTGGCGGTGAATTCAACAGGTGGTGTACTGCTAGCAGATTGGGTGCAAGTACTTGTGGCACCCATTGCTAAACCATCATCCCTCTCAGTGCAGGTTTTTGAAGACTTGGGGTATAGTAGGGGTAGAAATCCAAGGTGAGGAGCAAGGAGAAGTCTGCATATTTTTATAATTTGGGTCTTTCATGGTGCTGTTGTCAACGGATTGAATGGCAACATATATGTCAAGCATGTGGTGCCCAAGCGGCTGGCATTCTAGCCACTCTTGATCCGCTTCAGACAGAGAACGCAAACAGCAACGCTGTGGTCTGCGGCACATGTGTTGAAAAAAGCTCACACCAATGAACTTTTGGAAGTCAGTGGGGAGTTAGCAGCGCCCTGCACCAGTGGAGCTCTATGGTGTGATGTAATAGTGTGGCTGCCCTTAAGCCAGACCTTAGAGGACACCCTGCCTCATTGGAGTTGGGCCTCCTCCTCACTTTCCTGCTCTATTCTCTCAGGCACTCAAGTACAGTCAGTCCCCTCCCTCCTTGTCATTGGAGCAAACTTGGCAGTATGCTGCAGCTGGGGGAATATTACTGCTAGTTTCTCATCTGTCATTGGCACTCCCTCTCTCTAGGCTCACGTTACTCCCTTCCTCAACCTGGGAATCAACATTGGAGCATTTAAATTACTGTGCATCCTCCAGCAGCATGTAACTAACATTATGATCGAATAATTCAGGTGACTTCTCCGTGCATGATGGTGGGGCTATGGAAGGAGTAACTGTGGACAAGAAGCCTGTGGAATATGCAAGCTACGGTGGAAGGCAAACTAGTATTAGCCTAGATGACAGAGGATGAGGAGGCTGAGGATGGCTTAGTTATCCACTCCACCAACTCTTCTGCATGTTCTGGCTCAAAAACACGGTCAGCACCGGAAAAAAAGGACAAGAGTGCCCCGCCTGCAGAGGATCCCCCATGTTCGTGACCACCACTTTACACTTTGGACACAGAGGCTGCTTGCCCTCTTTTAGTGGCCTGTGAGTGTCTGCTTCTCCTTGTTGGCCTTTTAGACATGATGGGGATTTTTTGGGGGGTTTTTATAACGTTTTAATATAGTGTGGGATGGAAATATGGTGCTTGGGTGCAATACTTTTGTGCTTGGTGCACTATAAACCGTTTTATTATTGTTTTTTATTTTGGGGGATTTTTATAACTTTTTATTTTAGAGCGTGGGAAGGGAATATGGTGCTTGGGTGCAAAACTTTAGTGCTTGGTGCACTATAAACCATTTTATTATAGTTTTTTTTTAATAAAGAAAAAATTAATAACACCAAAAAAAAGAAAACCACTGCTGAGGGAAGGAATAGCATCTGTGATGCAGAAGGGGGGACATCAATTATGCCCTAAATATTAGTGCTTCTGCACCACAAAAAAAAAAAAAAGAAAACCACTGCTGGCGCAGAAGGAATACCTCCTAGAACGCAGAAGGGGGGCAGAAATGATGCCCTAAATATTATTAGTGCTGCTGTGCCACAAAAAAAAACACTGTTGACACAGAAGGAATAGCACCTGCGATGCAGAAGTGGGGACAGCAATTATGCCCTAAATATTATAAGTGCTGCTGCGCCACAAATTTTTTTAAAAAAAATCACTGCTGACGCAGAAGGAATAGCACCTGCAACACAAAAGGGGGAGTACTAATAATGCAGCAAGA
The DNA here is from genome assembly GCF_965119305.1 of Pelophylax lessonae. Taxonomy (NCBI): domain Eukaryota; kingdom Metazoa; phylum Chordata; class Amphibia; order Anura; family Ranidae; genus Pelophylax; species Pelophylax lessonae. The sequence continues at coordinate 648,554,466 of NC_138770.1, read as the reverse complement.
GAAGCTGATGCTGCAAAAAAAAATAAATAAATAAATAAATGAAAAGAAAAGAAAAGTAAAAAAAAAATATCAATGGAAAAAATAAATGGAATCTGTAGGTTGACACAGATGTGTTGTATACACCGATACTTTAGTGGCACCACTACACTTTTGTTACACAAGAATCAGCACAGCACTACACTGACTGCACTAAACTGACTGAACCCACAATCCACTAACTACCTGCCTAATCTCCACTCCTAACACACTACACAGGGCTGCCGTGTAAGCAGCCTTATATAGTGTGGAGCATGGACTTAGCCTCCAAACCATAACTGGCTAAAGGCACCCTGCCTTTGACCAATCATGGCTCTGACAGGACATTGTACTGGGATTGGCCAAAGCATACAGGTCAGGTGCATGCTTTGGCCAATCACAAAGCACTTAATGCACTGCGATTGTGCAGTCAATATATTAACAATCTCTAGCATGATGTCCTGTGCTGAGGATATTTAGTGACTGCTATGTCAACTATGATGTACTAAAGACAAATAGGATGTTCACTTTTCAAAGAAAGTTGCCCCAGAGCTTAGTTAATGAGGTGAAATTTCACTTTGCAAAGACTACCCAATCATGTGCAAGGAAAAAAAAAAACAGCAATTTTGCTCGATTTTAGTAAATTGACCCTAGTGAATACATGCAGACTAGAGGCATTAATTATAATTAAGCCTTCAGCCTGCAGGTGACACTGCATCTTTTAATACTGTAACTGGCAGACACAATTACAGTATTAAGAAAATAAATTAACTAAAACAGAGAAAAACATTTTATTTACATTTTGGTGCATTTATCAGCCTATTAAAAAAAAATGTGAGTCTTTATTAAAACAGTGAACAAAGTAAAAGCCTAGAAGGAAAATGTTTTGCAGCTTACCAGTCTTTAGATATGGTGGCAGCAATTTTTAGCTTTATTTACATCTGGTGATCCTGCCATTAACACTTTTCCTATCCTAGGGTGACCACACTTACTCACTTTACTGCAGAACCCCTTTCCTTCCCCTCATCTCCATAGGGGGAAACTGTTTTGTAGTTCCCTGCTTCTCCATAGATACAGTAAGGTGAGTAAGCATGTCACCCTAGGACAGGAAATTTGTTGCTGACACAGTATTACCAGATGTCAATAGAGGAAAAAACCTAAAAAAAAATAATTGCAGCCACCACATCTTTGAACTGACAAGTTACAAAACTTTTTGTTCCAGGTTTTTACTTGGTTCTCTTATTTTTTAAAATTGGCTGCTGAATGCACCAAAACGTAAAGAAAACGGTTTTTGTATTTTTAATTATGTACATTCTTTTAATACTCTAATTGTATCTGACAGTATAAAAAAGATCTGCAGGCTGAAGGCTTTCTGGGCAGAACTAATCACATTGCTTGAAATTGCAATGCAGAAATGTATCCAGCTCATGAGTATCACAGTCTGTCATAGACTGTGCAGTTTGCAAGTACAGTTGCTCCAGATCTTAGTGAATGATGTAAAGCTTCACTTTGCAAAGAATAGCCATGTGATTGGCAAGGGAAATACAAAAACAGCCTTTTTGCTTGCACAAGATTGGATGACAAAAGTCAGCAGAGCTCTCTATCATTTACTAAGCTCTGGAGCAAATGCACTTGCAGAGAGCACAGTGTATTTGCCTTTGGTAAATCAACCCCTATAAGTGGCCGATCACCGCCATTACTAGTATAGTATCTGTCCAGGTCCGTATCCTGGTCACAGTCAGAACTGTGAACAAGCACGCTGTGTCGTGTGAAACATTAAAGCGGAGTTTAACCCAAAAGTGGAACTTTCGCTCATTTGCTTCCTCCCTCCCTTCCGGTGCCCCATTTGGCACTTTTCAGGGGGGAGGGGGGAATGGGTACCTGTTTTTGACAGGTACCTTTCCCCACTTCCAGGAGACGGCGCCGCGGCGCTGTCCCTCGGAAGTTTGGCCCCCTCCTCCTACCCCCGCCGCTGAGCCAATCTGAATACGCAGTGCGCCTTGCGCATGCGCAGTAGGGACCCACCCGTGAAGCCGCAAGGCTTCACTGCCGGGTTCCCTTACCAGCAATGGCGGCGGCAGCACCCGACAGCCGATGGAAACATCGACTGGGGTGCCGACATCGCTGGACTCCAGGACAGGTAAGTGTCCTAATATTAAAAGTCAGCAGCTACAGTATGTGTAGCTGTTGACTTTTAATTTTTTGAGGGGAGGCTGGAACACCGCTTGAACCTGTCTACCTGTTCCCTGTCTGTCTGGACTGACGATGGAAAAATGCCCTTCATAATCTTATCTCAGCTGTGGCGTGCGTCTGTATCTTTCTCTGGTATCTTTACAGTCAGAACTATACTAGTGTCCCCAATAGTAAAGTGTCCCCAAAGATGCGGTGTTAGCCGGATCAGTCCCGATTACTGCCCGCACATGCAACATGTAGCAGAATACATTTTGGACTACATTTTTGAAAACATTTGATTTTATTGTATATGTTTTATAACAGAAAGTAGAAAATATTTTTTTTTCAAACTTTTCTGGCTTTTTTAATTTATATAATATGAAATAAAAACCCAGTGGTAAGCAAATTCCACCCAAAGAAAGCTGTATTTGTGTGAAAAATAATTATATAAATTCCATTTGGGTACAGTGTTACAAGACCGAGCAATTACCAGTTAAAGTAGCACAAGGTTAAATAGCAAAATATGTTCTGTCATTAACCGGATCTCGACCACCCGCCGCCTTTTTACTGCGGCAGTGCGGCCCTCCTGCGCGAACCGACGTAGACCTACGTTGGTCGCGTGCCTGCAGCTAGGGGGCGAGCGCGGGTTTCCACCCCCACTCGGCAGTGGGGACTCTGTTGCACGGGGCAGGCGGTTCCGATTGCTGCCTGCCACCCGCGATCGTTCCCCACTGAGAGAGCAGAACGGTCAGCTGTTGTAAACACAGCTAACTGTTCTTCTCTCTGAAATGATCACAGAGCTCCTGTGATACTTCTATATAGGATCACAGGTCTTGATAATCATTTCACAAGCCACGCCTCCCCACAGTTAGAATCCCTCCCCTAGGCTCACATTTAACTTCTTGATCACCCACAGTGTTAACCCCTTCCCTGCCAGTGTCATTATTACAGTAACAGTGCATATTTTTAGCACTGATTACTGTAGTAATGTCACTGGTCCCCCCAAAAGTGTCAAAAATGTCAGTTAGGGGTCCGATCTGTCCGCCACAATGTCAGAGTTCCACTAAAAATCACAGATCGCCGCCATTACTAGTAAAAAAACAAAACAATAAAAATGACATAAATCTTTCCTGTAGTTAGTGGACGCGATGACATTTGCGCAAACCAATCAAAATACGCTTATTGCGATTTTTTTTTACCAAAAATATGTAGCTGAAAACAAAAATGGCCTAAAATGTTAAAAAATGTTGATTTTTATTTTTTTTTAAATGTTATATAGCAGAAAGTGAAAAATATATATATATTTTTTTTGAATTGTCGCTATTTTTTTGTTTATAGCGCAAAAAATAAAAATCGCACTGTGATAAAATACCACCAAAAGAAAGCTCTATTTGTGGGAAAAAAGAACATCAATTTTATTTGGGTACAGCGTCGCACGACCATGCAATTGTCCGTTAAAGTAGCGCAGTGCCGAATTGCAAAATATGGCCTGGTCATTAAAGCGGAGTTCCAGCCTCGGGGGTCAATTTGAGCTTAAAATACCCCCGGGACAGTCAGGGCTAGTGCATTCCATAATGGATAGCCTCTGTACTGTCCGGGGTCGCACTTACCTGTAAGAAGAAATACTTACCTTGAAAATTTCTTCTCCATCGCTGCCATCTCAGGTGTGGGCAGCTGAAGTAGCAGCGTCCTTCTTCGTGTCCTCTTCTGTGACGTTGGAGTCCTACAATGCACTGCACCGCAACGCACCGGCCCCGCTCGTCAGTTCCGGTGCAGGCGCGGCATCCCTGCAAAGTTCTGGGCATGCCCAGAAGCTGTTTAGCAGTGAATGCCATGCCTGCACCGGAAGTGACGAGCGGGGCCGGTGCAGGCGCATTGACTCCTGGGAGCGATGACGTTCAGCTCCCAGGAGTCATCGCAAACCGGAAGTGACGGCGCGGGCCGTGGCCGCAGAGGGAGGAAGTGGAAGGAAGGTGAGAATATTTTCTTCTATAATAAGGTAAGTGACCCAAAAAAAAAAACGCCAGTATCCATTTCTTTTTCAGGTTGCCCTCAGCAAGCGTATGGCCCAAAATCGATATTATCGATTTTGAGGCCGGAACTCCGCTTTAAGGGGGAAAATCTTCCGGTCCAGAAGTGGTTAAAGGGGTAAAACCTTCTGGAGGTCAAGTGGTTAATAGTTCACAAGGGATCAAATAAGAGAAGTTCATCGTTAGGGGTGAAATACCCTTTAGCAGTTACCAGACTTGTCAGGCTATGCTACAGAAACGAAATTATGTATTTTAGGTTTAATCGCTCCCTGGTTAAGGTATTCCAAACACACGCTGACTAATTGTTTCTTAAGAACCCAAATATACAAGGCACAAGCTGCTTCAGCCTTTTCATTCCTAAATAATTCACACGGAGCCCACAGTACCCAAATTAATGCACACATATTACTGCGCTGAAAATTGGGAGTATAATGTATATATTCTCATAATGTTGTCTAGAGGGGAATTATTTCGTCAATTGCATTGTGAATTTAACAGCTATCCTATGGATACTGTAATTATAACACCTGGGGTATTTTCCAAAATGTAATACTCTTATTATAGGAGGGAGTTCAGGGTATTTCATTATAACCTTCTCCGTGGAGATCTCCTATAATACAGCAAGATCAGCAACCCTCTAATACTTCATCATTAAGCCACCTATCAAGAAAATAGTGCTTGTGTGGTTTAATTGCATTTTAGCCGGGATACGTACTTATTAAGTGATGAGCTGCATTTAGGAGGATTCATCGGAAACTTCATTTTCAATTTTATCTTTTCCTTTTAGGTTTATATACAACACCGGAATACATATTATCCCCGCGGTTTCCAGGATACAGTCTCTCGAAATAGTATTTCTGTAAGTTTTAAGCACTTTTGCTAAATATTTAATCATGTCAGAAAATGGGAAAGAATGGCAGAACATGGAGTTTAAGAAAAAGTAAAACTTCTGCCTCAGCTCTTTATTAATATAATGCAGATGCCATCAAATACATGGACAGGTATAGGGGTGGAGAAACAGACAGGTCAGGGGGATAGATAGATAGATAGATAGATAGATAGATAGATAGATAGATAGATAGATAGATAGATAGATAGATAGATAGATAGATAGATAGATAGATAGATAGATAGATAGATAGATAGATAGATAGATAGATAGATAGATAGACAGACAGACAGACAGACAGACAGACAGACAGACAGACAGACAGACAGACAGACAGACAGACAGACAGACAGACAGAGATGTAGCATTACCCCCCAAGGAACCGCTTGGTAATTTGGGTTCTCTGTTCTGTGCCTCAACTCCAAGAACACCCTCAGCTCCTCTGACACTCCTGGTTGAATGAAAGTTAACACAAGCATTTATAAGAACACCAGTATAGACACCTTGAACTCGTTTGTGAATTAGTACCAGGAAAGAGACACAAGACCGTTTAGTGGTAAATTAAATCAATAGTACAAACAAATGGCCACTGTCCTCACCTATAACTGGCCTTTGCAGCAAGGAGCCCATGAAAGGGCAACGCATGCAAAACAAAACCAGAGAAAATTCCCAGCTCAACTTACCAACCAGCCTGCAAACAACCATTATAATGGGGGACTTTAATTATCCAGATATAGACTGGGCAGAAGGAACCGCGCATTCAGCCAAGGCTCGGCAGTTCCTAAATGTTTTGCAGGACAATTTCATGGGTCAGATGGTGAATGCACCCACAAGAAACAATGCGGTACTTGACCTACTGATTACCAACAATACAGACCTGCTCACGGATATAGAAATACGGGGCAAATTAGGAAACAGTGACCATAGGTCAATTAGTTTCAGCATTAATCATAGTAATATTAAACATAAGGGTAATATAAGAACACTGAATTTCAAAAGAGCCAATTTCCCAAAACTGCGCTCGCTGCTAGAAAATATCAAATGGGATAGAACCCTGGGAACAAAGAACACGGAGGAAAATTGGGAGTTCTTCAAGAGCCACAGAGTCCCGTCAAGGCCCCCCCATTTTCTGTAGTCCTAGCTCTAAATTTTGAGACCCTCAATAGTAGAAGCACATTCATTATAATGGATAGGCAGAGGGCAGGTGAGCCTGGAGGGAACCCACCGCTCCTTAAAGGCACAGGGCGGCAAAGGTGTCCAGTGTCTCCTCACCAGTATTCAAACTGGCCTTTGCAGCAAGTAGCTCACCTGCCCTCTATCTATCCATGATGATGCATGTGCTTTCACTGTAAATGCTCTAAAAATTTAGAGTTAGAACTACAGAGAATAGGGTGCCTTGACGTTGCTCTGTAGCTTACACATTTATTTACAAATGCGTGCAGACTAAACCCCTGTTTTTAACACATACTGTTAGACAGGATACTTTGGTTGGTCTTAGGCTGGTTGGTAAATTGAACTGGGAATTTCTTTGGTTTTGTCTTAAATGAAAACAATTTATTGGTACAGGTTAAAATAAATGGTGGTTTGAAATTAAATGAACACACAGAGGATGGATTCAGACACAGTCCGCTAGACAGTATAATCATTATGCCAAGGTAATTTAGAATAGAGATCAGTACCACTAGACTGGGATTAACTCATGAATTAACAAAGTCAGCAATAAACACTGTATATAAGCTTTAACTGCAATTATGCAATGTGAATAATAATTCTATAACTAGTCTAGAGTGCACTCTACAGTAAGTGACATGTTCCCTAAGAGATACCTCTTAACACAAGCAATAGAGGAAGGTCTCTTTGTAGCAGCTGTAAAGGAACAGTCTTTAGTCCTAACTCTTCAGCCGGCTAGAGCTGGGGCCCAGCTTTACCACTGTTGTACATGAGAATAGTCCCAATTGGATAGATAGATAGATAGATAGATAGATAGATAGATAGATAGATAGATAGATAGATAGATAGATAGATAGATAGATAGATAGATAGATAGATAGATAGATAGATAGATAGATAGATAGATAGATAGATAGATAGATAGATAGATAGATAGATAGGTAGATAGATAGATAGATAGATAGATAGATAGATAGATAGATAGATAGATAGATAGATAGATAGATAGATAGATAGATAGATAGATAGATAGATAGATAGATAGATAGATGCCACATACCTGGTCGAGCCTGAGCTATCGAGAGGGCTTCCCCTTACACCTCCTGCCCTGTTTCTCCTGGAGGTGAAGACAGGGTATAACAGGGCACAGAATGACATAGGTGCCTTGAAGGAGATCCTGGCCAGAAGAACCTTGCAGCAGGTGCCAAGCAGCAGACAGACTGATGAGATGTGAAGACACAGCAGCAGGTGCGGAGCCACGGGCAGCAAGCATGCTGGCCAGCAGACCAATGTAGGATGCTCTGGCAGATGTGGAGGCACTGTAGTAGGTACAAAACAGCAAGCAATACGTGGGTTTGCAAGCAGGCAGATGCAAGATCTCGGGTGGTCAGGCAGACAAGAGTCAGTATCAGCCGGGCAGCAGAATCAGGAACAAAGCAGAGCCAGGGCCAGGCCAGGATCAATATCAGACGAGCAAGGTACCAAAACAGGGGGCAGAAGGCAGGGTCAGGTCACAAGCCAGAATCAGCAATGGGGTATCAGGAAAAAAACAGGGAAAAGACAAGCCGGGAAGTACAGGATCAGGTCACAAACGGTAGAAGCTGACGGCAACTCAGTCATCCTTTGGTCTCTGGAGCCACTTTAAATAGGCAAGTATCCATGTACTCTCACGTTTATGCTCATGTGCATTTACACAAGTTAGGGAGCGTCTAGTTGTCAATCGAGAATTATTATGAGCATGTGCAAATCTTCGTGCGCGTCTTCATGCATGACCGTGCATATGATTTCCCTGACAGATAGACACTAGTGTAAGACTCCATTCTTTTATTATAGTTCTTTTATCTGTTGTTCTGAATTATATCACACTGATTACAAAAAGAATCACATATTCAATCATTTAAAAAATATATTTTTTTTTCAGCCCGTGAATATTTGTAAAATATACGCTCTGGCCCTCATACTAAAAAGTGTGGAGAACCCTCAAATAAAGTATAACTAAAGGCAACATTTTTTTTTAGTTTCTGGAGAGGGAGAGGGATTAGAACACCTGTGCAGTCTGTGCCCTCATTAGGGGGGATTCACCCTGTCTATATGTCTTGTTTGCCATCATCACCAAAAGTAAAAGTGAAAAAATAAAAAAATTCTAAAGAAAGGTAATCTTCCAATGGGGACACTAGTTCTCAGGACAACCAGATATTCATTCACTTCAACCAGCGATTTTTTCTCACTTCCTGTTTTGGTTATGGGACAGGAAGTGATGGAAAATCTCCCCAATAGGACACAGTTAGCAAAAATAAAAACAACTGAGAGGAGTTATAACCCTCTCTCCCTGTGATTGATTTACTAAAGGCATTTTGGACTGTGCACTTTGAAAAGTGCAGTTGCATCTTGCAAGTACAGCTGATCTGGAGCTCAGTAAATGAGGTAAAGCTTCACTTTGTAAAGAATACCCAATCAAGTGCAAGACAAAAAAAAAAAAAAAAAACAGCATTTTTGCTTGCACATGATTGGATGACGGAAGTCAGCAGAGCTTCCCCTCATTTACTAAGCTCCGGAGCAACTACACTTTGCAAAGTGCAGTGCACAGTCTGTTTGCCTTTAGTAAATCAACCCCACTGTGTCTAAAATGAAAAAAAAAAAAAAAATTTTTTTGCCTTTAGTTCTACTGTATTAAAGTTGGAGGCAACAAACTGAGAGCGGGAAAACCATTTTTACACCCCCTATATATTATATTTTTGTAACTGCACTAGAATTAGCCACTGATTTTTTTTTCTATAGTGACATGTGCAATATTTTTCCAGGGATATTCAAGACAATATCAATATAAAGAAGATTAAAAGAAATGCATTTTCTGGGCTGAGTAATGAAAGTGTCCGATTGTAAGTATAATTTAAGGGTAACGTCAGGTGTGGGTCCCCAAACACATACAGGACTCACCCGCACTCACCCGCATGTTATATTAGGACACAGCAGCTGTGCCCATGCAGTCACATGTCCCAATAGAAATGAATGGGACACTGGTATGGAGATGCATGCAACAGCTGTGCAACCCTGTGCTGATAAAAGACGGTCCTGCATGGAAGACGCATTTCTGCGCCTCTATCTCCAGGGCTGCCCCCCAGCCAGTGACATTAAACACACTTCCTGTGAGCCCAGACTGTCAGAGACCCACCCCTAGGGACATATTTTTAAAACAACCGGGGCTTAACCACTTCAGCTCCGGAATGTTTTCCCCCCTTAATGACCAGGCCATTTTTTTGTGATTCGGCACTGCGTTACTATAACGAAAAATAGCGCAGTCGTGCGACGCTGTACCCAAATACAATTGATGTCCTTTTTTTCCCACAAATAGAGATTTCTTTTGGTGGTATTTGATCACCTCTGCAGTTTTTAGACTTTGCGCTATAAACAAACAAAGAGCGACAATTTTGAAAAAAATGCCATATTTTTTACATTCTGCTATAAAACATTCCCAAAAAAAAAAAAATGTAAAAAAAAATCTAATTTTTTTTATCAGTTTAGGCCAATGTGTATTCTGCTACATATTTTTGGTATAAAAACAAAAAATCCCAAAAAGAGTATTTTAATTGGTTTGCGCAAAAGTTATAGCGTTTACAAACGACAGAATAGATTTTTGGAATTTTTATTTATTTTTTTGTTTTTATTAGTAATGGTGGCGATCAGCGTTTTTTTAGTGGGAACTGCGACATTGCGGCAGACAGATCGGGCCCCTAACTGACATTTTTGACACTTTTTGGGGACCAGTGACATTACTACAGTAATCAGTGCTAAATAATATGCACTGTTACTGTAATAATGACACTGGCAGGGCAGGGGTTAACCTAGGGGTGATCGAAGGGTTAAATGTGAGCCATGGGGAGTGTTTACTAACTGTGGGGGGAGGGGCTTATGGAATGACCATAGAGACCTGTGATCCTATATAGTACACTGGTACTGTATAAATGACACTGGCAGGGAAGAGGTTAACACTGGGGGTGATCAAAGGGGTTAATGTTTACCTAAATATGCTTACTAACTGTGTGGGGGTAGGTTCTGTGACAAGCACAGAGAGATCGGGGTTGTAGCTTAGCTGAAACTTCTGATCTCTCTCCATGCCTGTCTGACAGAAGACTCGCCTGCTTTGTTTACATAAGCAGGCGGGTCTTCTGTCAGTTTATCTGACGATCGCAGGAGGCCGGCAGCAATTGCCGCCACTCCTCCTGCAGCCCGCCTCCCGCTGTGTCTAAACACAGTGGGAGTGCGGCTCTAGTGGCGCGCGCGTGCCGCCGAGACCTCGTGCACGAAATCACATAGTTCTATGTGATTTTTCGCAGCCGAGCCGTCCTGCCGCAGTAATACTATGGTGGGCGGTCGGCAAGAGGTTAAAGGAGAATACCACGGAGAGCTGTGCCATGTGGTTATGTGGCAGTATTCAGATACTGTCTATGGCCAAGGAAAGATATGGAAACAAAGAAATTAAGACCTGAAGCATCTGCTGTGGCATGCCTCCATCACTAATTTTACATACAAAAAAAATGGCAGCGGTCATGGGACTTTGAATGAGGCAAGTCACTGTAGAATTCCATAAAGTACAAAAAGTGATCAATTTATTAACCACTTAAGCCCCGGAAGATTTTACCCCCTTCCTGACCAGGGGGTATTTTGCGATTCGGCACTGCGTGAATTTAACGGACAATTGCGCGGTCGTGCAACGCTGTACCTAAACGAATTTGACGTCCTTTTTTTCCCACAAACAGAGCTTTCTTTTGGTGGTATTTGATCACCTGTGCGATTTTTTGATCACGCGCTATAAACAAAAAAAAAGCGTCAATTTTGCAAAAAATAACAATATTTTTCACATTTTTTTATATGAAATTCCCCCCAAAAAAAAAAGTAAAAATCAAAATTTTTTAAAATTTTCGGCCAAATTGTTTTATGCTACATATGTTTGGTAAAAAAAAAATCGCAAAAAGCGTATTTTGATTGGTTTGCGCAAAAGTTATCGCGTTTACTAACAAAGGGAAAGATTTTTGTCATTTTTGTTGTTTTTTTTTTTTAACGCGTAATGGCGGCGATCTGCAAATTTTTTTGTTGTACTGCGACATTGGGGTGGACAGATCGGACCCTTGACTGACATTTGTGACACTTTTGGGGTTACCAGTGACATTTCTACAGTAATCAGTGCTATACATATGCACTGTTACTGTAAAAATACACTGGTTGTGAAGGGGTTAACTTTATTTGGAAGGGAGGGGCTGTGTGTATCCCTAGGGGCGTGCTTTCTACTGTCATTGGCTGTGGCTTGAGCTGTAAGGACACTGATCAACGGATCTACATACTAGATCCGTTTTATCAGTGTCTTTACAGCGAGGAGAATGACAGGCAGCTTGTTTACACAAGCCGCCTGACTTTCTCCCTCTCCCCCGATCGCCGAGTGACCGGCGGACATTGGGTCCGCTGGTCACACGCGCGGGGGGGTCCGTGACCACGCGGGAGCGGGAGCGCGCCTCCGGGGGCGCGCGCTCGCTCCCTAGACCCTCACAAGCTAGTGACGTAGCCCTACGTCACTTTGCCTGTGAGGGGCTGACTGCCGACGTAGATCGGCATTAGGCAGTCGGCAAGTGGTTAAAGGATCCTATTCAAACATTCCATAACCATAGAAATACATGATAACAGTTTATAATAAAGACATGTATTAAAAATAAAGAGCTGACATATAAATTATAATTATAAATGAATTATAATAATTATAATGAAGCAAATACAATTGTTCTAGTACATGATAGTATATACATGAAAAATAAGATTACCACTTCAGCTATGGAAGGTTTTACCCCCTTCCTGACCAGTCCGTTTTTTAGGACACGGCACAGCGTTGCTTTAATTAACAATTGCGCGGTTGTGCGACACTGTACCTGAAAAAAAAATTTATTTTTTTCCCCCACAAATAGAGCTTTCTTTGGTGGTATTTGATCACCTGTGCCATTTTTAGATTTTGCGCTATAAACAAAAAAAGAGCGAGAATTCTGAAAAAAAAAGTATTCTGCTACATATTGTTGGTAAAAAAAAATCCTAATAAGCGTATATTGATTGGTTTGCACAAAAGTTATCGCGTCTACAAACTAGGGGAAAGATTTATGGACTTTTAATTTTTTTTATTGTTTTTACTAGTAATGGTTAGCGATCAGCGATTTTTAGCGGGGCTGCGAAAAATCTGACACTAAAGTAACACTTTTTGGGGACCAGTGACATCAATACAGTGATCAGCGCAAAAAAAAAATGCACTGTCACTGTATAAATGACACTGGCAGGGAAGAGGTTAACATCAGGGGCGATCAAAGGGTTAAGTGTGCTCTAGGAAGTGCTTTCTAACTGTGGGGGGAATGCTGTGTCTGAATGGGGATTCAGACACCCCTCACAGAATGGGGGTCTGCCTTGTATACATAGACAGACCGGTGTTCTGCCTCTCCTGTAAATGAGCAGTGGGTCCCTGGGGCCATAGCAGCCGCTGGACCCACTGATTGACTCCCGCTGTGTCCAATCACAGTGGGAGCAGGACTCCGGCAGGGCACGCGTGCGCTCCAGAGCCGATCAGAGGAATCACGTGCAGGTACGTTATTTTGCGCTTAAGGGCCACCCTGCCATAGTATATGCACATGGGGGGATTCTTAAGCAGTTAACACAAGTCGTACTCATATATTGGCATTCTAAAGACTTTACGCGTTTCATGGATCGCAGTCCACTTCATCAGGAGTTTTGATGCAAGAAGGTATCTACAGTATCTCACAAAAGTGAGTACACCCCTCATATTTTTGTAAATATTTTATTATATCTTTTCATGTGACAACACTGAAGAAATGACACTTTGCTACAATGTAAAGTAGCGAGTGTACAGCTTGTATAACAGTGTAAATCTGCTGTCCCCTTAAAATAACTCAACACACAGCCATTAATGTCTAAACTACTGGCAACAAAAGTGAGTATACCCCTAAGTCAAAATGTCCAAATTGGGCCCATCCAGCCATTTTCCCTCCCCAATGTCATGTGACTTGTTAGTGTTACAAGGTCTCAGGTGTGAATGGGGAGCAGGTGTGGTAAATTTGGTGTTATCGCTCTCACTCTCTTATACTGGTCACTGGAAGTTCAACATGGCACCTCATGGCAAAGAACTCTCTGAGGATCTGAAAAAAAAATAGTTTCTCTACATAAAGATGGCCTAGGCTATAAGAAGATTGCAAAGACCCTGAAACTGAGCTGCAGCATGGTGGCCAAGACCATACAGTGGTTTAACAGGAGAGGTTCCACTCAGAACAGGCCTCGCCATGGTCGACCAAAGAGGTTGAGTCCACAAGCTCAGTGTAATATCCAGAGGTTGTCTTTGGGAAATAGACGTATGAGTGCTGCCAGCATTGCTGCAGAGGTTGAAGGGGTGGGGGGTCAGCCTGTTAGTGCTCAGACCATACACTGCACACTGCATCAAATTGGTCTGCATGGCTGTCCTCCCACAAGGAAGCCTCTTCTAAAGATGATGCACAAGAAAGCCCGCAAACAGTTTGCTGAAGACAAGCGGACTAAGAACATGGATTACTGGAACCATGTCCTGTGGTCTGATGAGACCAAGATAAACGTATTTGGTTCAGATGGTGTCAAGCGTGTGTGGCGGCAACCAGGTGAGAAGTACTGTCTTACCTACAGTCAAGCATGGTGGTGGGAGTGTCATGGTCTGGGGCTGTGTGAGTGCTGCCGCTCTTTTTTTTGTTTATAGTGCAAATAATAAAAACTGCAGAGGTTATCAAATACCACCAAAAGAAAGCTCTATTTGTGGGAAAAAAAGGACATCAATTTTATTTGGGTACAGCTTCGCACGACCGCGCAATTGTCAGTTACAGTAATGCAGTGCCGTGTCGCAAAAAATGGCCTGGCCAATAGGGGGCTAAATCCTTCTGGTCCAGAAGTGGTTAAGTAGTGGATGTGTCACTTTAAGAAAACCCTTATTTTTTCTCCACTATTTCCCTTGTTCTGAGCTCATATGTTCTTTACCAGTAACATCGATATTTCCAGTGTCGGGACAACGTCATCTAGAGCCCAGGGTGAACATGCCAAACTGAGCCCCACTCCAGATATATGAGCATTATGTGTCAGCAACAATTCCCCCAGAAAAACAAAGAGCACTAATCTGCATGTTTACCCCTAAGCATACATTCCCCCTCCTCCCAGTACAAATTATCCCCCCTGCTGAAATCCCCCCTCTTGCCCCCATCCCCCAAATCCCCCCCAGTTTAAAAAAAAAAATCCCCCCTCCTAGCACAAATCCTCTACCCCTAAAATGTCCCCTCGTAGTGCACATCTCCCCTCCACACACACACACACTTCAAATCCCCCTCTCTTGCCCCCCATCCCCCAAATCCTCCCCAGCTTAAAAAAAATCCCCCCTCCTAGCACAAATCCTCTACCCCTATAATTTCCCCTCGTAGTGCACATCTCCCCCCCCCCCCCACACACACACACACACACACACTTCAAATCCCCCTCTCTTGCCCCCCATCCCCCAAATCCTTCCCAGCTTAAAAAAAAATCCCCCCTCCTAGCACAAATCCTCTACCCCTAAAATGTCCCCTCGTAGTGCACATCTCCCCCCCACACACACATTCACACACATTTCAAATCCCCCTCTCTTGCCCCCCATCCCCCAAATCCTCCCCAGCTTAAAAAAAATCCCCCCTCCAAGCACAAATCCTCTACCCCTATAATTTCCCCTCGTAGTACACATCCCCCCTCACACACACACTTCAAATCCCCCCTCTCTTGCCCCGCATCCCCCAAATCCCCCCCAGCTTAAAAAAAATCCCCCCTCCTAGCAAAAGATCCTCTACCCCTAAAATTTCCCCTCGTAGTGCACATCTCTCCCCCCCCCCCCCCCCCCACACACACACACACACACTTCAAATCCCCCTCTCTTGCCCCCCATCCCCCAAATCCCCCCAGCTCAAAAAAAATCCCCCCTCCTAGCACAAATCCTCTACCCCTAAAATTCCCCCTCGTAGTGCACATCTCTCCCCCCACACACACACACACACTTCAAATCCCCCCTGCCAGCACAATTTCCCCCCAATTCCTCCTTCCTAGCACAAATCCTCTCCCCCCCCCTCCCAACACAAATCCCCCTAAATCCCCCCTATTACCACCCCCCCCTAAATTCCCCATCTTAAACAATATCCCCTGCTGCCCCTCAAAAGCCCCCTTCCAACACAAATCCCCTCCCCCTCAATCTCTTTGTGGTGCCCCCCTTCTTCGCATACCACAGTGCCCAGGGCAGCCCCCCTACCCCTCCCTCCTGCCCACCCCTTGTCCCGGCCCTGGATATTTCAATTCAGATGAATATAATTTCCTTTTTTTTCTTTTCTAGATGGCTTGTGCAGAACGATATAGAAGAAATAGAGAACTATGCTTTCAATGGAACGAATGTACATGAATTGTGAGTTCCTAAAACCTTCTGATCTGCAGCGTGTTTTCATTGTATAATATTCATTTCTTGAACTTTTTATCTATTAGACTCCTCAGTGGCAATCAGAAGCTAACAACGTTACCCGATCTTGTTTTCCATGGAGCCAGTGGACCTGAAGTGCTGTAAGTTATAACTTTCCTTGATGAGGTTTAAATTAAACTTGTGAAATCCTTTGTTTTGTCTGCAGCTAAGATCTATGAGAAAGAACAAATCAATATCTGAGTTACAGAAGTTTCGTTTGCAATTGTAAGACACCCATTTACTAACATAATTCACTCCGGATTACTGAATTGCATCAGGACGCTGGCAATGTATAAGCAGCATTTATTTGGACAAACTCTGTAATTGGCGGGGTTAAAGGTTCAGTCCACCCAAAACGAATGTTATATGTGCTGTTTGCAGGCACTGGGGAGTAAAGAGAAACGAATACTATTGGATTATTATTATTATTACTAGACATTAAGCCTGTTAAATTAACGGGTGCTAGAACATGTATATAATGATACAATGTGGCAGTATATGTCGGTGATATCATGTATGGTGCGGAGGAGTGGAGGTATATGTCGGCGATATTCCCGGAAGTGCTGTGTCCGGCATGCCCGGTAGGGGGCGGTGCAGAGCCTGGCTCCTCCCCCAGATTGTAGAAGGATGTCCGGTGTGCAGGCCGGTGTCCTGCCAAAAACTCCAACCTGCCGAAATCTTCAACCACGTTATTTCCGGTGAGTGTACACTGGGAATAATTGGAGATGTCGAGCACTTGGTGTTTTCACACAACACCGGCAGCCTATACACCCGAGTACATCGTATAATTAGTGCAGATTCTTACACCGCCCGCTAGTAACCAAAAACATGGCCGCCTCCAAGGCGGCGACAACTACCGGGCGGAATGTATCGTATATTATTCGCTCATTATGAAATACTTACCTTAGAACGAAGCCCCGCAGTGCCGCCCGCTCAGCGACAGGACGGCTGACATGTTCGGCCATCCTGCTTCCTGGTTCACGTCCTCCAGCCATCTGATTGGCCAAAGGCGCGATTACATCACTCCCGCACATGCGCGCGGGAGCCGCCGTTCATGGCACAGGGCTCTGAAGGAACGGCACGGGTGGCCATTCCTTCAGAGTGCATGCGCTGATGTCATCATCGGCTGCATTAAAAGTAAATATCTCCTAAACGGTGCAAGTTTAGGAGATATTTACAGTACCTATAGGTAAGCCTTATTAAAGTCTTACCTATAGGTACAAGTTCCAAGAGAGGGTTTTCAACCACTTTGAGATAAAAATCCTTCTGTGTGCAGGAGCCCCCCGAATACTTACCTGAACCCCATCTCCATCCGGTGATATTGCACGAGAGTCTCGCCTGTCCGGGACTCCCCTCTATAATGGCTGAGACAGCAGCGGGCGCTATTGGCTCCCGCTGCTGTCAATCAAAGTAAGTGAGCCAATGAGGAGATAGAGGGGGTGGCACAGAGATGCAGCTCTGTGTCTGAATGGAGACACAGAGTAGCGGCTTGCCTCTGGTGCCCCATAGCAAAATGGGTAAGGGCATTTACCAAGTGTCAAAAAGTAAGAACCACAGGAAACAGTCCTTTATTAAAAAATAAAAAAATAGTGTCCCTCTATGTAAATCCATCGCCAATCATGACGCCCGCCAGACCTGAAAAATAGAAAAAATAAAAAACGCTACGCCTCCTGGGAGGCCTCCTGCCGTCTGCCCGCTCTGCGGTTTGACAGTTCTTATATAGGCAAGGGGTGGGACCACCTGACTATGTCACCGGTGGCACCGCCCCCTTCTGACATCATCTGACATCAGAAAGGGCGGTGTCACCGGGTGACGTAGCCAGGTGGTCCCACCCATTGCCTGTATAAGAACTGTCGAAGTGGAGAGGAGGCAGATGGCTGGAGGCCTCCCAGGAGGTGAAGCTTTTTTATTTTTTCTATTCTTTGGGTCCGCTGGGCGTCGTGATTGACAATGGATTTAAATCAAGGGACACTATTTTTCTATTTTTTAATAAAGGACTTGTCAAAAACAGTTTCCTGTGGTTCTTACTTTTTGACACTTTTTTGGTGAATTTGTAGGGGTACGATGTACCCGTTACCCATTTACATAGAGGGGGGCCAGGATCTGGGCACCCCCTTGTTAAAGGGGGCTTCCAGATTCCGATAAGCCCCCCACCCGCAGACTCCGACAACCACAGCCCAGGGTTGTCGAGAAGATGCCCTTGTCCCCCAACATGGGGACAAGGGTCTTTGGGATGCGGGGTGCAGAGCCCCCTCTGCCCCAAAGCACCCACCCCCCCATGTTCTCTTTCCCTGATTTCTCTGTCAAAATCAACAACTCAACTATCAACCCCCCCCATGTCCCCCCATGCCAAGGTCCTAGGTGTCATACTGAACTCTGAAATATCCTTTCATCCTTTCGGCCCTACATCCAGTCGCTGTCCAAAGCTTGCCACCTCAACCTCCACAACATCTCCAAGATACACTGCTTCCTAACCAATGACATCACAAAGCTTCTAATCCACTCCCTGGTCATCTTTCCTCTCAATTACTGCAATTCTGTCCTCATTGACTTACCTTTATGTAGGACACGTGTGTCAAACACAAGGTCTGTGGGCTGATTGCGACCCTCTAGGCCATTTCATGTGGCCCTCGCACCTCTTCTGCAGCTACCCCCTCATCTCTGTCCCTACCTTGTCTCATCAGTCGGCAGCAGAGAGGAGGACAGGACTCCTCATACAGATTCTGTACCTTTCTGTTCAGTTGCAGCAACACCTCATCTCTGCCTCCCCTGGTCTCAGCATTCAGCAAACTCCAGGCCTCCTCTGGTCCTCATCCAGACCCTGCTCTTTCTGCTTTCCAGCTCCATCCTCAACTTCTTCCAGGAAGCAGCACAAGGTAAAGAGGGTGCACTGTGATGTAAGGGAGGGTGGGGGACTTTTTCACTTCTGATAGTGGGGGGCTCTTGACATTTGATGTAAGGGGGAGTGGGGTGCTCTGGACATCTAGTCTTACAGAAGAAACCGGCGCTTTCAGGGCAATCATAATGCTGATGCAGCCCGTGATGAAAATGGGCTTGACACCCCTGATATCTCCCCTTCAGTCCATCATGAACGCTGCTGCCAGGCTCATCCACCTTACAAACCACTGAGCATCTGCTACCCCTCTTTGCCAATCTCTCCATTGGCTGCCACTCAACCAATTAATTAAATTCAAGATACTAACCATAACTTACAAAGCCATGCATAACTTTGCCCCCAGCTACATCACTAACCTGGTCTCAAAATACCAACCAAATCGTTCTCTTCGTTCCTCCCAGGACCTTCTGTTCTCTAGCTCCCTTGTCACCTCTTCCCATGCTCGCCTCCAGGACTTCTCTCGAGCCTCTCCCATCCTCTGGAATGCTCTACCCCAATCTGTCCGATTATCTACTACTTTTTCCACTTTCAGACGATCCCTGAAAACACACCGCTTTAGAGAATACTATCCTGCCCCCACCTAACAACTATACATTTATTTTCTCCATCAGTACATCCCCGCACAGTTATTACATTTTGTATCTCTTGACCCTCCCTCTTAGATTGTAAGCTCTAATGAGCAGGGCCCTCTGATTCCTACTGTATTAACCATTTTCCGACTGCCCCACGCAGATTTACTGCGGCAGGACGACTCGGCTGCGCATAATCACATAGATCTACGTGATTATGTGCATGTGGTCTCGGCGATGTGCGTGCTTCACCGAGGCCACATGCACATAATCACGTAGATTAGACACAGCGGGAGCCAGACCGCGGGAGGAACCGGCCTCTTGCGATCTTTAGGGAAATTGACAGGAGAGCCGCCTGCCTATGTAAACAAGGTAGCGGCTCTCCTGTCAGACAGGCACAGTGAGATTGTGTATCTTAGCTAAGCTGAAACACCGAACTCTGTGTGCCTGTCACAGAGCCCTCCCCCCCTCCACAGTTAGTAAGCACAATTTAGGAGCCCACTTAACCCCTTCACCCCCAGTATTAACCCCTTCTCTGCCAGTGTTATTTACACAGTAACAGTGCATATTATTTAGCACTGATCACTGGTCCCCAAAAAGTGTCACTTAGTGTCAGATTTGTATGCAGCAATGTCGCACGACCGTGCAATTGTCAGTTAAAGCAACACAGTGCCGAATCGCAAAAAATGGCCTGGTCATTAAGGGGGTAAAACCTTTCGGGGCTGAAGTGGTTAAAGCGTATTGTAGCTGTACTGTCCACCCTCAAGTTGTAAACTGTCGGCACTAAATAAATCCTGTATAACAATGATAATAATGTACAAAATGCTATACGTATATTAACCACTTCAGCTCTGGAAGGTTTTATCCCCTTAATGAAAAGGCCATTTTTTGTGATTCGCATTGCATTATTTTAACTGACAATTGCGCGGTCGTGCAGCGTTGTACCCAAATACAATTTTTTTTGAAAAAATTTTTTTATTGAAGAAATAGAATATATGAACAATAACTAAAGGCATATGAAAATTAACTGTGCACTTACATGTCCATCATAGAACAGGCCGAAAACCATACAGACGATCAAATAAGGTACCCAAATACAATTAATGTCCTTTTTTCCCCACCAATAAAGCTTTCTTTTGGTGGTATTTTATCACCTGTGCAGTTTTTAGATTTTGAGCTATAATCAAAAAAAAAGAGCAACAATTTTGAAAAAAAACACAATATTTTTTACTTTCCCAATAAAAAAAATAAAAAAAAATCTAATTTTTTTAATCAGTTTAGGCCAATTTATATTCTGCTACATATTTTTGATTAAAAAAATCTCAAAAAGTGTATTTTAATTGGTTTGCACAAAATTTATAGCGTTTACAAACTACAGGATAGATTTTATTTATTTTTTGTTTTTATTAGTAACGGCAGCAATCAGTGATTTTTAGCGGGACTGCGACATTGCGGTGAACAGATCGGACCGCTAATTTTCATTTTTGACACTTTTTGGGGACCAGTGACATTAATACAGTAATCAGTGCTAAATATTATGCACTGTTTCAGTATAAATGACACTGGCAGGGAAGGGGTTAACACAGGGGGTGATCAAAGGGGTTAATGTATGCCTGTTTGTGCTTACTGACTGTGGGGGGGAGGGACTCTGTGACAGGCACAGAGAGATCAGGGTTTCAGTTTGGCTGAAACTCCTGATCTCTCCCTGCCTGTGTGACAGGAGACCCTCCTGCTTTGTTTACATAAGCAGGTGGGTCTTCTGTCAGTTTCTGTGAAGATAGCAGGAGACCGGCAGCGATCGCCACCGCTCCTCCCGCGGTCTGACTCCCGCTGTGTCTAATCAGCTGAGCCAAGACCGCGTGCACATAATCATGTAGATCTACGTGATTATGCGCAGCCGAGCTGCTCTGCCGCAGTAAATCTGCGTGGGGCGGTCGGCAAGCGGTTAAAGAGTAATTAAACCCATCAATTTAACTATTTCCAAAAACTGATACATTCAAGACATGAATGATATCTATTACAGTTCATTGTGTTCTAAACTCAACTGCCAAGCCATCAAATGACTGGTGTTGTAACTAATCACATGTGTAGCACTATGACAACTGCAGATCAAAGACAGGCTAAAATGGCAGCTTACTTGGCTTATAAGGATAGGAGGGTTTAGTTCTGTTTTATTTATATGGTTTACAAACTAGTTAAAGCAGAACTAAACCCATTGATTTACCAATTTCAACAAACAGTTACATTCCATTAAAGCGGAGTTCCACAGAAAATTTGGCACCTTTCATAGGGGAGGGGGCAACGGGTACTTTGTTTTTGACAGGCACCTTCCCCACTTCCGGGAGACAGCACCGCGGCGCCATTCTTTGGAAATTCGGCCCCCCTCCCCCTTCCCCCACCGCCGGGCCAATTATAAAGCGCAGCACGCTTTGCGCATGTGCAGTAGGGAACTGGCTGTGAAGCCGAAAGGCTTCACTGACAGTTTTCCTCAAAAAGACTGGCAGCGGCAGCACCCGGCAGTCAATATGAAAATCGGCTGGGGCGTTGACATCGCAGGGTCCCTGGACAGGTAAATATCTATATATTAAAAGTCAGCAACTACCATATTTGTAGCTGCTGACTTTAATTTTTTTTCCTCCCAGCTGGAACACCGCTTTAAGTGCTGGAAATGTAATTGTTCCATTTGCTTGTGCTCTTTACCAACTGTCCAACCATCAAATGGCTGGTGTCCTAACTGATCACATCATGCATTGATCAGCATTGATCAGCATCATGGCAACTGCAGATCAAACAAGCAGATCAATGATGGGAGGGTTTAGTTCCCCTTATAATAGTTATAGTCAGTGGCGGCTGGTGCTCCATGGGACGGACCGACCGCACCATATAACACCCCCCCCCCCCGGCCAAACCAGGCCGCACACCATCCCCCCCCCGGACCACAGCGATACAGGATACAAGAGAGGACAGGACAGGCAGGACCCCCCTGCTTACTCACCCTGCTACTCACCCTGCCTGGATGCAGCAGCAGGCGGCAGCAGCTTCGGCTTCTTCCCCGTCTTCATGCGTCTCCTCCCTCCTCCTCCATGCCATATGGCATGACTTCTTCTTTTGGCCAATTGGGAAACGGGTCTCAAAACCTGCTTCCTGATTGACCAGGAGGAGGATCCATGTGGCAATAGCGAATATTCATTCGCTATTGTCAAACAACTGGGTGGGCTCGGGGCGCACTGCTCTGCGCCCCAAGCCCACCATTTTTTTTAGCCTGTGAGAGCCTCTGGCTCTAATCACATGGTTAAAAAAAAAAGCCCCATTGAATTCCATGCATCCACCCTAATCTACATGCGGGCACCAGACGCATGGATGGGGGGGCAGCGCCCCTGCGCCCCATATGACCAGCCGCCACTGGTTATAGCCAAGTTATAGTCAAAGATTAAACATAGCTTGGAATTCAAGTTGGAATTTGCATTATTGTCCTGCTACTTTCCTAGCTGTTTTCTGCTACTTTTGTCGCCACCAAAATCCTTTTTTTTTTCTCCCAGACTTTTCAGTTGAAAAAAAAGGACACAAAAATTTTTTTATTTCGAGTTGTCTAAAGTTTCTAACGCATATGGTTTGCCTTTGAACTGTGTAAAGTGTTTATTAGCAAAACAGGAGAAAAATGAAGCAGAACCAGGTTTTGAAAAAAAAAAAAAAATGGAATGGTTCAGTAATTTCCATAGGAACATGTTGAAATTGCTTTATTCAGAACAAATGTTACCTCTGTGGGCTGCTATGGGTTTTCTTTACTCTAGTAGATTTTAATATATTTTTTAATTAACAATTTGCTTTATATTTTAATTTGCTTTAGCATGCTAGGTGATACATTCCTGCTTTTAGAAGAGTTTCATTAAAATTAATAAAAGACACACAAAGTGAACATTTAAGTTGAGGACCGACTCTTAAGGCAATCTACTCCATAGACTAGAGAGTACATCAGGGGGATGAAAAAAAAATGTATCACTTCACCATATAGCTTCTTTGTATTTTAATACATGTTATGTAGCAATGTATAATGGCACATTTCACTAAGAGTAAAAATATCACCTTCTGATTGTTATCAATTTGGACAATTCCTTAAAGTTCAATTAAATTCTCATATTTTTTTGTCTCTTTTGTATTGTTTTACAATGCTATACCCCCGCGTATTATAATTTGTGGCTAGTTTTTTCATATGAAAGTGTTCTAAAGAGGCTCTGTCACTTTCCCTATTAAAGAAAAAAGTGACAGGTTCTCTTGAAAGAACAGCCACCCTTCCCCCACTGCCATTATCTGTACATGCTTCAGCCATGCTTTCCCCATGCTTTGTGTCCTATGGTATTGGATCATGCACAAGGTTAAATTCTTGCTCCCCCCCTGCACCCTCGGAGGAGGTCATGTTCCTACATATCTGAAAGGGCCTGGTATTGCTCCAACAGAACAGTGAAGTGAGCTTGAGATGACAAGGGTGGCCTCTTGCATAATTCCTGTATGAGCACCCTTGAAAGTTGTGATAGGGACTTCAGGGGCAATGGGAGGGCTCAGGTGCCAAGAAGCTGAAACTGAAGACTGAAAAATGGAAGTGCTGGTGTCAAGAAAGTAGAAGCACAGGGCACCCAGAATACACCAGGTTCAGTAGAGATTATAGCTGGTTAAGAAAAAGCATAGTGGTAAGGGCACCTAGAATACACCACGTTCAGTAGAGATCAAAGCTTCGTTCAGTAACAATTGGGCAGGAAGGCACCAAATCCTTGGCAATGTGTAGGCAGAGGGATATAGAATCAATAGGCAAAATCTTGGTCAAGAGTCCTGAGGCTGAGGTTGATAACAAAGTTCAGCAGAAAATTTAGACAGGCACAATTTATCCAGAAGCAGGTTAGACCAGGTCATTTACAGCGTGAATCAGGTTCAGAATCTGAGATAACAGGAACTCAAGCTGAGATACAATTCAGCAATGATCCCACACAGGGCCCTGGTTTAAAAAGCCCACTAGGTGCTAGTATCTGTGGTGAATGTGCCCGTGTATCCATGTCAGTGTTGGGGGTAACTAGTTACAAAGTAACTAATTACAGTAACTAAATTACTTTTTTTGGTAACTAAGTAAAGTAACTAGTTACAATACTAATATTGGTAACTACACTACTTTACTAGGCTATAGGAGATAACTACACTACTTTACTAGGCTATAGGAAGTAACTACACTACTTTACTAGACTATAGGAACGCGCTTTCCTGCGTTACCCAAGCCGTGTGATACAATCGTTATTTCGAAGAATAGAGAGGGATGAAGTTTATGAATTTTTGTTGCACTTTATGTTTTATTCTGTTTTTTCAGGTTTTGTTCTCATGTTTCCCAAAGCCTGTGTTTATACAATAAACTCTATGCAGAAAGTGTGTCATGTATCTTCTTCTACACGCTCAATTAAGAAAGAGGAAAGTAAAGTAATAAGTAGTGAAGTTACTTTTCAAATGCAGTAACTAGTAAAGTAATCTCATTACAATTTACAGAAGTAACTAGTAACTAGTAACTAGTTACATTTTTTTTGTAACTACCCCAACACTAATCCATGTGCATGCTGTTGTGTCTGCGTTCCTATGTGCGGACCCACACACATTGTTGCACGTTCAGTTGGGCTTCCATGCCTAAAAACGTGCACATTAATGGCTGGCATTCCCTTTTACATTATGTTCCTGAAAAAATGTTAGTAGCAATGGGTAAAAGAGTCTACATACAAGAGAACATGAATGGACAAAGTGACTAAAGCTGCCCACACAATGTTAGATATTTAGGCTGCAGGCTGTACAAAGGAAATCTAACAGATTCCTCCATCCATGCAACAAAGCATTGATAGATGAAACCTACTGCTGGCCTCCAGATGAATGTTGTAGCAAAGCTCAGTTGCACAGGCCCCTGAGGATAATCTCAATGCGGTGTCTATTTTGGTTATAGAGGCCTAAGGACAAGATCAGCAGTGATAGAGAGATCCTTAAACCGTTGTCCAACCAGCCTGGAATGCTGTTTCTCACCAGCAGAAATTGTTATGTGTCACTGCAACTCAGTCTGTCTATTCACTCTGCTCCATAGTCCCTAGTAGCTTCTAATCTGTCATGCAACTGGACCTCTAACTACCAAGTGGCCTTCGGGAACCCTTACCTGGCTCTAGCCTGTGCTGGTTATTGAGTCATGAGAAAAAAAACAGCTTTAGCCCGCTCTCAGTTCTGTCAGCTAACTCTGGGTCACAGGAGAGAAGAACTAAGTGCAATCATGTGACCCACAGAAGAAGTATGGCCAAAATATTTTTTGCCAAATTTATCCTTCAAACTATTTTATCATAGGAATACTTTCCCCCAAAAAGTCTCTGCTTCTGGTCTGGGTAAAAAAACAGCAGCAGCTACTGTGTGTAAAGTCATTGTCACACTTACCCCTAACGCAGGTGGTCAGACGCTATAGCTGGCCTCTGTGGTCTTCACCTGTAACAGACCATTTCCTATAAAGCAAGCAGACCTACCTGCACTCGGTTGCCCCCAGGACTTATGCACAATGCTTTAGTACCTGGCTGCGCAAACTGAGCAAGGCAAATAGGTACTTACAGTTGGCAGACTGGTTTAAAGAATAGTCAATATCCAATCTGAGGTCGTCAATGAGGAGATCCAATCTAGCAGAGCAGGGCAGACAAACAGGGAGCTTGGAACACATGTAACAAACACAATATCACAAGCATGAGACTGCAGGTTTGGCTTACTTTAATCAGGTTTGGTCTCCACCAAAGGACTGGCCACATCAATCACCTTGCAGGTGGACAGGCAGACAGGGAGGCATCATAGCCAAAACCGGAATGCTGGAATCAGAGCAGCAGCTGTCAAAGAACCGGAACATGAACACGCTCCGGACAGTAACATGGCTCAGTTCCCCTTTATCACTCCACTTCCTTCTTCTGGGGGGGGTTCTGACCCATCTAGCAGGGACAGAAAGTACCTGTCCAAAACCAACTTTGTGGAAAATAACAAACAGCAACTATTTACAATTGCATACAGTAGAGGGTAGCAGATCCCTACAAGCGTAAAGAGCATTCTTTCCACTGACCACCAATGTAAGGAGCATGCTTCCCACTGACTACCACTGTAAGGAGCATTCTTCCCACTCACCACCAATGTAAGGAGCATTTTTCCCACTTACCCCAATTAATTGGTATTAGCCTGGGATCCCTGAGACCTGATAATTATTTTATGGATTCCTCTGGGGTAATAAGGCTGATCTAGAGGATTCCAATAATGTAACTGTTATTTTATTACATTGTGGGAGTGTACCCCAATACCTCCCTATAACATCTCCTCTAAATATTCTATAACTCATTTGTATTCCCACCCTTCTTTCATCACTGGCACTCCTTGAGAATGGAACACACAGCACAGAACATGTATTTTGTATTGCATGTTGGTTATCACATTGAACTCCTATAGACCCTTCCAAACCAGTTCGCTCACACATTCAATCTTCCTTTGAATTTTTCTTTAGATCCAGTGCCTGCTGCTCCGTGTAATCTTTCTTTGCCATATCTTCTTGTATTCTTTTTTTTTTACAAACAGGGATATTTCAAAAACCCAGATCAACTCTCTGCCCAAGCACGGCCTGGAGCATCTAAAGAAACTTATTGCTAACCATGCTTATAATCTGAAGAAGCTCCCTCCTTTGGAAAGGCTGTCTAGTCTTATTAAGGCCAATCTTACGTATCCAAGCCACTGCTGTGCTTTTGAAAACTGGAAGAAACAGAAAAGGTACGTGGCTATTTCCTTTAACCAAAGTCAGAGTGAATGTTAAAGCAGCCTGTATTGCAAAGTCCACTGTCTACTTTTACTACCTTTCACGTTCATAATCGACTGCAATTTAAAGTGTATGTAAACCCTAAAAATGAACTTCAGTCTGGTCAGTAGATGCTGGGAGCTATCTACTGTTGAGGAGGTCTATTGTTACTTGCTGTTTGAGGGTCTATTAAAGAGGTTGTAAACCCAAACTAAATTTTTTTTTTAACCTGAAAGAGAAACACATAATGAGCTAGTATGCATCGCATACTAGCTCATTATGAAATACTTACCTTAGAACGAGCCCCCGCCGTGCCGTCCGCTTAGCTGTATGACGGGCGACATGTCCAGTCGCCCGTCTTCCGGGATCGCGGCATCTGGCCATCTGATTGGCCGGAGCCGCGGTGACGTCACTCCCACGCACGCGCGCGGGAGCCGACGGTCACGGCACGGGCTCTGACGAAACGGCACCAGCGGCCATTCCTTCAGAGCGCATGCGCCAGTGACGTCACTGGCTGCATGTAAGGTAAATATCTCCTAAACGGTGCATGTTTAGGAGATATTTACAGTACCTATAGGTAAGCCTTAATATAGGCTTACCTATAGGTAAAAGTGTCCGAGGAGGGTTTACTTCCTCTTTAATGCTGGCTGCTGGGAGAGCTATTATTGCTGGTGGGGTCTATTGTTCCTGGGGTGGGTCTGTTGTGAGGCGGTATTGTGTTGCAAGTAGACTAATGTTGCTGGGGGGAAATATTATTGTTGGGGGTGTCTATTATTGCGAGGGGATCTATTTTTGCTTGGGGGGAGGTATTGTTGCTGGCTTCTTGGTATCCATTTTACTGCTTTCCTTATTATAATAACCAAATTCTATACAGATTACCTAGCACCGCAAAACAATACTTGGTTCTGTGTTCTCTAAAAGAGGTGGTGCTGGGAGGTGGGCATGGGGTGGCAATAAGCGACGGTCCTTGTGGGTGGGTGGGGGGTGGAGACAAGGGGTTACTTGGGAGAGGGGAGTTCCTGCACCTATTCTCTGAGAAAAAAAGCCCTGTATATGTGTATACATATACACATATATATATATATATATATATATACATACACAGTATCTCACAAGAGCGAGTACACCTCTCAGGTTTTTGTAAAAATTGTATTATATCTTTTCATGTGACAACACTGAAGAAATGACACTTTGCTACAATGTAAAGTAGTGAGTGTACAGTTTGTATAACAGTGTAAATTTGCTGTCCCCTCAAAATAACTCAACACACAGTCATTATTGTCTAAACCGTTAGCAACAAAAGTAAGTACACCCCTAAGTAAAAATGTTCAAATTGGGCCCAAAGTGTCAATATTGGCCACCATTATTTTCCAGCACTGCCTTAACCCTCTTGAGCATGGAGTTCACCAGAGCTTCACAGGTTGCCACTGGAGTCCTCTTCCACTCCTCAATGATGACATCACTGAGCTGGTGGATGTTAGAGACCTTGCGCTGCTCCACCTTCTATTTGAGGATGCCCCACAGATGCTCAATAGGGTTTAGGTCTGGAGACATGCTTGGCCAGTCCATCACCTTTACCCTCAGCTTCTTTAGCAAGGCAGTGCGTGTCTTGGAGGTGTGTTTGGGGTCTTTATCATGTTGGAATACTGCCCTGCGGCCCAGTCTCCAAAGGGAGGGGGTTATGCTCTGCTTCAGTATGTCACAGTACATGTTGGCATTCATGGTTCCCTCAATGAACTGTAGCTCCCCAGTGGTGGCAGCACTCATGCAACCCCAGACGATGACACTGCTACCACCCTGCTTGACTGTAGGCAAAACATACTTGTCTTTGTACTCCTCACCTGGTTGCTGCCACACACGCTTGATACCATTGGAACCACATAAGTTTATCTTAGTCTCATCAGACCACAGGGCATGGTTCCAGTGATCCATGTCTTTAGTCTTCCTGTCTTCAGCAAACTGTTTGTGGGCTTTCTTGTGCATCATCTTTAGAAGAGGCTTCCTTCTGAGATGACAGCCATGCATATCAATTTGATGTAGTGTGCGGCAAATGGTCTAAGCACTGACAGACTGACCCCCCCCCCCCCACCCTTTCAACCTCTGCAGCAATGCTGGCCGCACTCACACGTTTATTTCCCAAAGACAACCTCTGGATATGATGCTGAGCAGGTACACTCAACTGCTTTGGTCGACCATGGCAAGGCCTGTTCTGAGTGGAACCTGTCCTGTTATACCGTTGTATGGTCTTGGTAACCGAGCTGCAGCTCAGTTTCAGGGTCTTTGCAATCTTTTGATAGCCTAGGCCAGTGATAGCGAACCTTGGCACCCCAGATGTTTTGGAACTACATTTCCCATGATGCTCAACTACACTGCAGAGTGCATGAGCATCATGCGAAATGTAGTTACAAAACATCTGGGGTGCCAAGGTTCGCCATCACTGGCCTAGGCCATCTTTAGAGCAACAATTCCTTTTTCAGATCCTCAGAGAGTTCTTTGCCATTAGGTGCCATGTTGAACTGCCAGTGGCCAGTATGAGAGAGTGAGAGCGATAACACCAAATTTAACACACCTGCTCCCCATTCACACCTGAGACCTTGTAACACTAACGAGTCACATGACATCGGGGAGGGAAAATGGCTAATTGGTCCCAATTTGGACATTTTGACTTAGGGGTGCACTCACTTTTGTTACCAGTGATTTAGACATTATTGGCTGTGTGTTGAGTTATTTTGAGGGGACAGCAAATTTACACTGTTATACAAGCTGTACACTCACTACTTTACATTGTAGCAAAGTGTAATTTCTTCAGTGTTGTCACATTAAAAGATATAATAAAATATTTATAAAAATGTGAGGGGTGTACTCACTTTTGTGAGATACGGTACATATAGATATATAAAGTAGATTTGCCCAAGCTCTACCGCTATCTCCAAAGTCTAGGAGCTCGAGACCTGTATTCTGGCTGGGGCGTTCAAGTCCCACAATAGCAGATCCTTGTCACGTAAAAGCCAGCAGCTCAGAGTGCTTTTTCAGAATACAGTAAAACCTTGGATTGCGAGCATAATTCGTTCTGGAAACATGCTTGTAATCCAAAGCACTCTTATATCAAAGCAAATTTCCCCATAAGAAATAATAGAAACTCAGATGATTTGTTCCACAAGTCCTTCAGTTTATAGTCTATATACAAAGATTATAGCAATGTGATAGGTTGTGTAACCATAAAATGTCCATCCACAATATGTAGCCTTCCCAAGGGGATTAGAAGCAAAATCTAGCAGAGCTGCAGAATATAAGAGAGATGAGAGACGCCTCTAAGTTAGCAATATGCTTACATTTAATGAAGGTTCAACATTTAGCAACTCACATGGTTGATGATTAAAATAGGCACACCTAAGTATGCAGGCATCCGGGGTAAAGCTGTCCACATAGACCATCTTCTGAACCACCGGCTCTCACCACTGTGTAATGTTCTGGTACCTTTGGTACCCTAATTCCACTTTTCCTAAGTGTATGCGCCCCACCATTCTCTTTTGGTAAAGTGCGCATACACCTTTAAGACCGATGCTGTCATCACTGAGCGCCGCTGGAGCGGCTATTTCAACCTCCGGCGGTCTCACTCACATGTTCGTTCAACGCCGCATAATCTGCCTTGAAGCTCTCATGCTTGCAAGCATACCTCGCTATCGGAACCACGCTGCTGATCTCTGTATCCCGTTACCGGATCATCCGCTCTTGCCGAACCTCTCCTCTACTACATTGCTACTAGTGATAAGTACCCCACAGGGGAAACCTCTATAACCTTCATACTAAAGCTTACACTATCTAGCTCTGCATACTAAGGACTATTACTACATCTGCACTAACTAAGATTGCTAGCTCTTGAGCCTAATACCATCTTGCACTGGGTTGGTCTATCCTGTATGTTCACCTGCTACTCTATCATCTGCTACCATACATGATTGCTAAACCTATCTGCATCCCATCTGCTACTATCTTACTTTCAAGAACATTCCTTTCAAGTGTCTGTCATCTACCATCTCTACCCAACCTGTCTCTTCAGCCTA
Organism: Pelophylax lessonae; assembly: GCF_965119305.1. NCBI lineage: Eukaryota > Metazoa > Chordata > Amphibia > Anura > Ranidae > Pelophylax > Pelophylax lessonae. The sequence goes on along the minus strand of NC_138770.1, from coordinate 648,523,319 downwards.
TCATCACTATATTACTATACATATAAGTCACTCTAGGAACATCTTATTGAGTGTGTGTATTTACTTGCTGAATTGAGACTATCCACACATGATGAGTCTTGGGAGTTGGGATTGGTGTCTCAGCGTTTCTCTACATGACTACTGAAGTGGAATATTTCTGCAGCTGTAAATCCACATTATATATAAAACGCAGGAGCGTTACACACTGTCAGTCTGCAACCGTGACTGGGAAGAATAGCCTGCAGAAGAGTGATCTGAAAGTGAGGCATCGAATCACTCGTGGAGTGCAGCGGGGAAGGGATGATGAAGATGGCTGTGCAGAGGATGGTCTATGTGGACAGCTTTACCCCAGATGCCTGCATACTTAGATGTGCTTGTTTTATTCATCAACCATGTGAGTTGCTAAATATTGAACCTTCATTAAATGTAACCATATTGCTACACTTTAGAGGCTCCTATCTTCTTTTTTATACATGATGCTACTTGTATATCAAGACATCGCTTGTATATCAAGTCAAAATGTATTTTAAAAATGTGCTTGTCTTGCAAAGCGCTCTCAAACTAAGTTACTCTCAAACCAAGGTTTTACTGTAAATCCTTTATTGGCTACATACTGTATATAAGACACAATGCTGTAGGTGCTAACACATTTTGACTACACAGCCTACCTTATGACATGTAGCCAATAAAGGATTTATTCTGAAAGAGCACTCTGAGCTGCCGGCTTTTACTTGACAGGTATAGCTCTCAGTCTCCGCTCCAATTCATCCCAAAGGTGTTCTATCGGGTTAAGGTCAGAACTCTGTGCAGGCCAGTAAAGTTCCTCCACTCCATACTCATTTATCCATGGACCTTGCTTTGTGCACTGGTGTTCAGTCATGTTGGAACAGGAAGGGGCCATCCCTAAACTATTCCCACAAAGTTGGGAGCATGAAATTGTCCAAAATGTCTCGGCATACCAAGACATTTTGGACAATATCATGCTCCCAACTTTGTGGGAATAGTTTAGGGATGGCCCCTTCCTGTATCCAAAATGTCTTGGTATGCTGACAACTTAAGAGTTCCCTTCACTGGCACTAAGGGACCAAGCCCAACCCCTGAAAAACAACTTTTTGACACCATAATACCCTCTCCGTCAAATAATTTGGACCAGAGCGCAAAGCAAGGTCCATAAAGACATGGATGAGCGAGTTTGGGGTGGAGGAACTTGACTGGCCTCAACCCAATAGAACACCTTTGGAATGAATTAGAGCGGAGACTGTGAGCCAGGCCTTCTAGTCCAACATCAGTGCCTGGCCTCAAAAATGCACTTCTGGAAGAATGGTCAAAAAGTCCCATAAACACACTCCTAAACCTTGTGGTCTACCAAGAAGAGTTGAAGCTGTTATAGCAGCAAAGGGTGGGCAAAATCAATACTGAACCCTACGGAGTAAGACTGGGATGCCATTAAAGTTCATGTGCGTGTAAATGCAGGTGTCCTAATACTTTTGACAATATAATGTATATCTTTAGAACACTAAGAGCATATTGAAAAAACATTTTTTTTTTTTTTCATAATGTTCATTAAAACGAAAAGTGCTGTGGCACTAGAAGACTACAACCTCTCCTCACCCCCAGCTATATATTGCATACAATACCAGCACGGAGCCATTTATTCTTAAAGATTTAAATTCTAACTTATATCTCCTATGTCATTAACCTAATAATATGACATGCAGCCTTCCAGTGCAGTATTGATTGTGAGCATATGGACCCAGGAAAAGGCAATTAAAATAAATTGTCTGTTAAATAGGAATAGCATTCACCTGAGGTCTCAAGGATTATGTCTTTAGAACTTTCATACTATTTGTCTTTACACAGCATGCTAAGTATTTAAAGTATAAAATGTGCCATTAGAGGGACAGCGTCTGTGTACAGAGTGTAGATTTTACCATAAGCCACGTTCCTACTGAAACTGTATTCAGTAAAGCAAAGAAAGGTATTGGCAATATTAAAAGTGGTTACATTATTTATATTATTTCATTATGTACACTTTCCTTTAGAAGAACAGCTATATGGGCTGTTTCATTAAATTAAAAGTACAAATTTTTGTTCGTAAAGAAAAAAAAACTACATTTACTACTGATTCAAAGAGGTTTTTATCTACACCCGTAACATGCAAAGTGTGTGCATTTCTTATATATTTTCCATAAATTCACATAGTGGGCTGTCATTTTGAAAATGCTGCATCAATAAAATTATATTATATTATATTATGGAAAAAGTGGCAGGAATATCTAATTTTGAAGGTACCCTTACAAAACTTCATATATAAAAGCTGTGTCCTTCAGGCTGGGTTCATATATGTGCGAATTAGATGTGATTTTCTCAATGGAGCCCGTTTACACAGGTCCGGGGGTGGCCACGGAGTGGATTGCAAAAGGGTCCCATGCATTTTTGGGTCCGTTTCAGATGCGAATTCAGGCCAAAATGCCGACCTGAATCGCACCTGAACCAGTGAACAGAAATGCACAGGACCTCAGAATTTGCGGCCGCACATATGTGAACCTGGCCTGAATGAACTTAGAGAAAGGGATTTTATGGTGTCCAATTTTTTCATATCACATTAAACATTGGTAAGATATAATAGCCCACAGTAAATTTATATATAGTGTTCTGCCTCAGTATCTACAATAATCTCCACCCAGCACTAGGGATGATCGAACGGTTCGGGTCGACCATCGGTTCGACCCGAACATTGACTGTTCGAGGTTCGGCCGAATTTAGAACTTTTTGCTGAAAAAGTTCGGAATTCGGCAACCAGAACCGACCAAAAGGCAATGGGCCAGGAAATGGGCTTTAAAAGCCTGTGATTGGACCAGAACCATTAGTAAAAGCCAATTGAGGGGGCAGGAGAATGCTAGGAATGTGATTGGAGTGACTAGGGGGTCCCTAGGCCAATCATTAGTGAATACGCCCCCCAGTATATAAGATAACCCCCGCCAAATTCCTAGCATTGTAATACAGGGACATGGAAGAGAGTGGAAGCAGTTCTGTTAATTTTACTTTAAAAGTGTAATTTAGCATTTATTAGTGTGAGGAAAGGGATATCTAGTGTAGTTAGGGTGCTATTTTCCACTTTGGTTAGATGCAAAAATTTAGTTTCTGTAGGGAAAGTGTTAAGTGCCAGGGTGACCGTAATGTAGTGTAGGGTGAACTGACACTGACTGCTATGGCAGGGTGACCAAACCCTTCCATATCAGGGTGACCGCTGCAGAGAAAACATTGTTTCTCTTAGGTCACATTCAGTGCACTAATATGGCTTCTCGCCGGTCAGCCTGCTTTTTGGCTGCAGGCGTTTATAGGGATTTTTTGAGGACAAGTTTGGAGTCAGGCATGACATCTAAACTTGTGTATTGGGGTATATATACACACACATGTCTGTATATATACACCTGCACATATATAGGTGTGAAAGGAGAAGAAAACTATACTTGCACTAATTAAATAATTAACACCAATTTGGTTACGCTCCTATCGCACCTATATATGTGTATGTGTAAAATACATATAAGTGTGTGTATATATATATATATATATATATATATACCCCTATACAGAAGTTCAGATGTTTTGCCTGCCTCCAAAGAACCCCAAAAAATGCCCAAAAAAACACCAGCGCCAAAAAAAAGGCAGGCAAAACATCTGAACTTCTGTATAGGGGTATATATATATATATATATATATATATATATATATATATATATATACATACACACACACACACTTATATGTATTTTACACATACACATATATAGGTGTGATAGGAGCGTAACCATATTGGTGTTAATTATTTCATTAGCGCAAGTAGTGTTCTGCTACTTTCACACCTATATATGTGTATGGGTATATAAACATATAAGTGTGTGTGCATATATACCCCTATACAGAAGTTCAGATGTTTTGCCTGCCTCCAAAAAAATGCCCAAAAAAAACGCCTGTGCCAAAAAAAAAAAAAAAAAACGCCCAGGTGTGTTATTGCAGGATTTTTTTTTGGGCATTTTTTTGGGTTCTTTGGAGGCAGGCATGACATCTCAACTTCTGTATAGGGGTATATATACACACACACTTATATGTATATATACCCATACACATATATAGGTGTGAAAGTAACAGAACACTATACTTGCGCTAATGAAATAATTAACACCAATATGGTTACGCTCCTATCACACCTATATATGTGTATGTGTAAAATACATATAAGTGTTTGTGTATATATACCCCTATACAGATGTTCAGATGTTTTGCCTGCCTCCAAAGACCCCAAAAAAATGCCCAAAAAAAACGCCTGCTGCAAAAACACACCTGGGCGTTTTTTTTGGCGCTGGCGTTTTTTTGGGCATTTTTTTGGGTTCTTTGCAGGCAGGCAAAACATCTGAACTTCTGTATAGGAGTATATATATATACACACACACTTATATGAATTTTACACATACACATATATAGGTGTAATAGGAGCGTAACCATATTGGTGTTAATTATTTAATTAGCGCAAGTATAGTTTTATGCTCCTTTCACACCTATATATGTGCAGGTGTATATATATATATACAGACATGTGTGTGTATATATACCCCAATACACAAGTTTAGATGTCATGCCTGCCTCCAATAACCCCCAAAAAATGCCCAAAAAAACGCTTGCTACAAAACCGGCAAGGTGTGAAAATAGCAAAGCCATATCCCTGTTCTATAAGTGACCTAATACAAACAATCTTTTTTTTTATGGTTCTGGACATGCTACAGAGCTGAAACTTCACAGGTACACTTTTTAGACCCCCACTAAATCCAAAAAAATCTCTTTTTTTTTTTTTCAATAATTGGCTCTCTATCAAAAATGACAATTTTTAAGAACTTTTTTTTGTGTGATTAATAGTCCCTGGGGCATGACCCCGAACCCTAGGCACTTTTTAGGGGCATTTATTGGGTTTTAGGGCTTCAAAATGGTGTTTTTTAAATACCGAAGTTCGGGTCCCATTGGTTCTGAAATCCGGGCCGAACATTTGGGAAGTTCGGGTGTTCTGGTCGAACCGAACTTTTCAAAAGTTCGATCATCCCTACCCAGCACCCATTACCTATCCATATAAATGTAACAATGACATAGAAGAATCAGTATGGTAATAAGCTTAATAAGTTTTGATTGGGCCAATGTTGTGGTGGGATGAAGATCTCTCTATACGTTTCTCAGACATAAATTCCACTTTATCAGGGGTAAACTTGAGGCTATTTTTTGCTTTTTTGCAAAATTTACTGGGGCATGATCCCTACAATATGTGTTCGCCAGATGAGTGCAGGGGCATCAGTACAGAACCGACTGCAGAGACATCCATGAGTGTCCCTTTGCTGTCCCTTACTCTACAAGAACCTGTTCCTAATGCTAGGCCTACCTCTCCCTCACAAGCCGGGTCTCTGTTTGGAACTTCTGACACTGCAGGCTCCATTTCAGTGACCCAGCAGGAGCTATATATAAACCCTTATGAGTTCAAGATGGCCTCCAATGTCTCGAGAGAACTATGCGTCCAATGAGATTCAGATTCTCCAAAGATGGAACCAATCCCAAAGTCAATGGTGAAGCGCTTATTGGTTCTATGCCAGGCTCTCCTCTAGTGCTTGGGAGTAAATGACAATGGTCACGTTACTGCTTTGTTTTCCACACTAGTAGGAAGTTATTATGTGATCCTGCAATAACTGCATTCCCTCCTAGTCTTGCAAATCTGATAGAGCAGCAATGCCATTTCACAGATTACCAGTGGCTACACTAACACCCACAAGCTAGACAAGTTGCCAGGAGCCATGGCAAGCATGGTGGGTATCCTGTATCGCTTACCAAATTCTAACACATCTAAAAACCACAACCGTGTAGTGAATGTTTAAAATCATTTTTTGCCATCCGTGTCCCATTTGTGAGATTTCCATCCACTTATGGTTCTGTGGACAAAACAAAGTGAGATAAATCCCTTTCTTGCCTTCCATTGGAAGATATCCCCTCTGTAAATGTTCTGGTGACAACTAAAAATTTTTGGATTTCCCCTCACTTTTAATCCCAGTGACAATGGACACCAGGACAAAGAGAACAAATCTCCAAACTAGCAATAAAAATAGCTATGTAAACCTACTGACTACTGCCAGTTGTTTTAAAATATTACATTTTAGTTCATCTTAAAGTATATATAGCCAAACCTTTTAAAACAGTAGGCAAGAGTGAAGAAAACCCATCAGTTTATTTATTTTTTTTATACATGTATCCTGTTGAGGGGGATTCCCTACCCATCCTAAAGATAGGGGTAGCGCTACACACCACTTAACCAAATGTTGAATTTCCTTCCTATAAACTAATGCCTCGTACACACGCATCGATTATTGGCCGGGAATTTTCAGCCAACGTCCGATCGACCGATTTTCGGCTTGTTAGTATGATGTTTCCGACAACCGACTCCGACTTTTCGGCCGAAAAAAATATGGTGTGCAGGCAATAAAATTTTTGTTGGCCGTCAACACAACGGCCGATTTTCCGTCAGTCAGTACAGATTTCGGCAGACAAAAATCTGATGAGCAAGACTGGGCATGCTCAGAGAAGAAAAAACACACGGAAAGTAAACCAGCACATGACATCACTTCTGAAGTAGATTTTTGTTGGCCGAGAAAATTCGTGTGCAGTCTACGCACATTCCAACCAACAAAACACCACTCTGGACAAAAGTCGGACGATCGGTCGGCCGATAATCGTTGCGTGTGTACGAGGCATAAGGTAGGCCAAGGCCATACATTAGACAAGAATTCCAGGAACTTTTGTTTCCCATGCAGTGGAGCTGTACCCGTACTGCATGGGTTAACTGGAGATATACTTACCTAATCTGCCGATCATGTGAGTGCAAGACTGGTCCATGCCACTCCTGCCTCCCCACACCCTAGTTGTCTTATGAATGGACTGTTCCTGATGTCATTATGTCCAAAGACTGGCTCTGGACATAAGGACAGTAGGAACAGTCCACTGCTGGACATGAGGGAGGTCTGTTTTCTGGAGGATCGAAGGATAAGGCGAGTATATCCTTTCTGTGTGCCCTTGGACAAAACAAGCAGTAAACCCATGCAGTGCAGGCACAGCCTCACTGCATGGAAAAAAACTCCTTGAGTTCTGCTTTGAGCAAATCACTCCAAAGTGAGAGGAACTCACCTTTAAGAGCCGGTTCACACCACACGACTTGGTCGCCTGACAAGTTGCTCCCAATGCTGTGCAATGGAACCGATTTAATCAGAGCGACTCAAGTCAAAGGTTCCTGCACTATTTTTTTGCGAAGTTGGAGCGACTTGCATTGACTTCTATTATGAGAAGTCGTTTGCAAGCCGCGATAAAGTCGTGCTGCATGGGCGACTTCAAAGTCGCCCAAAGTCGAGGCGGCTTTGAGTCGGATTAGTGTGAACCGGCTCTTAGACATTGTCACTGGACAGGTGTTCCCATTGGAAGAATTTGTTCACCACTTCTGGAGACAGCTCCTAAAGCCTCGTACACACGCAACGATTATCGGCTGACGGATCGGCCGTCTTTTGTCCAGTGTTGTTGTGTTGGTTGAAATGTGCTCTAGACTGCACACAAATTTTCTCGGCCAACAACAACCAACTTCAGAAGTGATGTCATGTGCTGGTTTACTTTCCGTGTGTTTTTTCTTCTCTGAGCATGCCCAGTCTTGCTTATCTGATTTTTGTCTGCCGAAATCTGTACTGACTGACGGAAAATCGGCCGTTCTGTTGACGGCCAACAAACATTTTATAGCATTCACACCAGATTTTGTTCGGCCGAAAAGTCACAGCCGGTTGTCGGAAGCATCATACTAACAAGCCGACAATCGGCCGATCGGACGTTGGTCGAAAATTCACGGCCAACAATCGTTGAGTGTGTACGAGGCTTTGATGTTAGCTTTTTCTTTACTTTCTTTACCAAAGACAACGATCACCAAGATAATTAGAGAGGGTGAATCCACCTAGTGGAGACATGGATATCAATAAAAAACTTGACAGGACTTCTAATTCTTCCCTATTCACTCAAAAACGAAAAAAAAAAAAGAACTTTAGGTTATACATACACTTTAATCAATTGGAATCCGCATGTTGTGGTGTATTTATTTATTGTGCACTTTGTTCTTTCTGTAGCACGGATGTGCATCCTTTGTGCAATAGAAGCAGTTATTTTGTGAATGAAGTTTCAAAGCCTACCAACAAAAGATCAGCACAGGTGGATTACTACACGAGCAGTGACCTGAGCTTCGATTACGATGACTTTGACTACCATTTCTGTTATGATGTGCAGAACGTGAAGTGTTTCCCGAAACCGGATGAATTCAACCCATGCGAAGACATCATGGGCTATGGCTTTCTCCGTATCCTGATGTGGTGTATCAGCATTCTGGCCATAAGTGGGAATGCAGTGGTTCTCATAATATTGATAACCAGCAAGTCGAAATTCAGTGTTCCAAAGTTTCTAATGTGCAGCCTGGCCTTTGCAGACTTCTGCATGGGCATCTACCTCCTACTGATTGCCTCCGTGGACATCAAAACAAAAAGCCAATATTATAACTATGCTATCGAGTGGCAGACAGGAGCAGGTTGTGCAGCAGCAGGATTTTTTACTGTGTTTGCCAGCGAACTTTCAGTCTACACACTGACAGCCATTACCCTTGAGCGGTGGCATACCATAACCTACGCAATGCAGCTCCAACGTAAAGTCAGATTACGTCATGCTTTCATCATTATGATTTCTGGTTGGATCTTCGCGATCGTAGTGGCCCTGTTGCCCATTGTTGGCATAAGCAGCTACATGAAAGTTAGCATTTGTTTGCCCATGGACATTGAATCTTTACCTTCACAGGCTTATATAATTTTTCTTCTAGTGCTTAATGTTTTGGCTTTTGTGGCTATCTGTATTTGCTATGCACATATATATATCACTGTACGCAATCCTGATATTGTCTCCTCCCACAGCGACACCAAAACGGCCATCAGAATGGCGGTTCTAATATTCACCAATTTTCTGTGCACTGCACCCATTTCATTCTTTGCCATCTCTGCCTCCCTGAAGGTTCCCTTAATAACAGTGTCCAATTCCAAGATCCTGTTAGTTCTGTTTTATCCCATTAATTCGTGTGCCAATCCATTTCTCTACGCTTTTTTCACTAAGGCTTTTCGAAAGGACTTTTACATTCTGATGAGCAGACTTGGCTGCTGCAAGTCAAGGGCTCTCAGTATTAGGACGGAAACCTCTTCGTCAATTCTCAATTCACGGAACGGGCACTACACTCCCGGGCAGAAAAACAGCTCGGGCTCAGTGTACACTTTGGTCACACTAAATCACCAAAACTGAAACAGAATTGGGTTTACTTTTTTGACACATCTAAGGGCAATAGGCAAAGTAGTGATCGCCCTATGTTGGCAAAAAGTCAAATCTGATTGGCTGCTATAGTTTACTGTACTTTGCCCAACCTTATACAACTTAATTAAGTATAAATTTTCTTTTAGTAAAGTTGTCATCTAAATTTTCCACGTTAATTTAATCTACATACTGTGTTTCTCCGAAAATAAGACCTACCCTGAAAATAAGACCTACTGTGATTTTCGAGGAGGGCTGCAATATAAGCCCTGCCCCAAAAATAAGCCCTAGTTTAAAATGGAGTTCCACCCATTTTCGTAACTTTAGATCTATGTAATCCCCTTTAAAACGACTTTTACCAATGGAAACTTTTTTTTTTTTTTTTTTTTTTTACTAGTAAATACCTTAATTTCTGCTTTATTCCTCCTCTCCTCACTTCCGGGTCCGATCGGCAAAGACGTCATTCGGCGATTCGCAGTGTGTGCTGGGATGTATTCCATTCCAAAAATCTCGCAGTATTACCCAGGAGCTGATCTGTACTGTGTGTATTCAGGCAGTGACCTGCCCCGCCTCCTCTCAGTGAGTTGTACTGTATGCATTGTATTCAGGATGTGCTCTGCCCCGCCTCCTCTCAGTGAGCTCAGTGAGGATATAATCTTTTCAGTCCTCGCTCACTGAGAGGAGGCGGGGCAGAGGCGGGGCAGAGAACGGCCTGAATACAATGCATACAGTACAACTCACTGAGAGGAGGCGGGGCGGAGGCGGGGCAGGCACGGCTCAGTACAGCTCAGCTCCTGGGTAATACTGCGAGATTTCTGGAATGGAATACATCCCAGCACACACTGCGAATCGCCGAATGACGTCATCGCCGATCGGACCCGGAAGTGAGGAGAGGAGGAATAAAGCAGAAATTA